>NC_091813.1:13669565-13969565 GCF_041296235.1 Equus asinus | reverse complement strand
TACCTCAGGTGGCAATCGTTAAGCAAAAGAAACACACAAGGGCGTGGAGACCTGGGGAAAAATCAACACGGAGAAATCCACCCTCTGAAACTGAGGAAGATGGGCAACAGTGCCTAGCTCAGGTGGCAATCGTTGTGCAAAAACAAAGCACAAAGGCGTGGAGACCTGGGGAAAAAGCAACACGGAGAAATCCACCCTCTGAAACTGATGAACATGGGCAAGAGAGGCTACCTCAGTTGGCAATCGTTAAGCAAAAACAAAGCACAAAGGCGTGGAGACCTGGGGAAAAAGCAACCCTGAATTATCTACCCTCTGAAACTGAGGAAGATGGGAAAGAGAGGCTGGCTTCAGGTGGCAAAATTTAAGCAAAAGAAACACACAAGGGCGTGGAGACCTGGGGAACAAGCAACACTGAGAAATCTACCCTCTGAAACCGAAGAAGATGGGCAACAGAGGCTAGCTCAGGTGGCAATCTTTAAGCAAAAAAAATAAAATAAAAAAATACAATGGCGAGGAGACCCGGTCATAAAGCAACCCTGAAAAAGGTACCCTCTGAAACTGAGGAAGCAGGGCAACAGTGCCTAGCTCAGGTGACAATCTTTTAGCAAAAGAAACACACAAGGGCGTGGGGAGCTGGCGAAAAGGCAACACTGAGAAATCCACCCTCTGAAACGGACGAAGATGGGCAACAGAGGCTAGCTCAGGTGGCAATCTTTAAGCAAAAGAAACACACAAGGGCGTGGAGACCTGGGGAAAAAGCAACACTTAGAAATCCACCCAGAGAAACTGAGGAAGATGGGCAAGAGAGGCTACCTCAGGTGGCAATCGTTAAGCAAAAACAAAGCACAAAGGCGTGGAGACCTGGGGAAAAAGCAACCCTGAAACATCTACCCTCAGAAACTGATGAAGATGGGCAAGAGAGGCTGGCTTAAGGTGGCAAACATTAAGCAAAAGAAACACACAAGGGCGTGGATACCTGCGGAAAAAGCAACACTGAGAAATCCACCCTCTGAAACTGACGAGGATGGGCAACAGAGGCTACCTCAGCTGGCAACCGTCAAGCAAAAGAAACACACAAGGGCGTGGAGACTTGGGGAAAAAGCAACACGGAGAAATCCACCTTCTGAAACTGAGGAAGATGGGCAAGAGAGGCTAGCTCAGGTGGCAATCGTTAAGCAAAAACAAAACCCAAAGGCTTGGAGACCTGGGGAAAAGCAACCCTGAAATATCTACCCTCTGAAACTGAGGAAGATGGGCAAGAGAGGCTGGCTTCAGGAGGCAAACGTTAAGCAAAAGAAACACACAAGGGCGTGGAAACCTGGGGAAAAAGCAACACTGAGAAATCCAGCCGCTGAAACGGACGAAGATGGGCAACAGAGGCTAGCTCAGGTGGCAATCGTTAAGCAAAAACAAAAGCCAAAGGCGTGGAGACCTGGGGAAAAAGCAACCCTGAAATATCTACCCTCTGAAACTGAGGAAGTTGGGCAAGAGAGGCTGGCTTCAGGTGTCAAACGTTAAGCAAAAGTAACACACAAGGGAGTGGAGACCTGGGGAAAAGGCAGCAGTGAGAAATCTACCCTCTGAAACTGAGGAACATGGGCAAAAGAAGCTAGCTCAGGTTGGAACCTTTAAGCAGAAAAAAAAAAAGACGCAAGGGCTGGAGAGCTGGCGAAAAAGCAACACTGAGAAATCTACCGTCTGAAACCGAAGAAGATGGGCAACAGAGGCTAGCTCAGGTGGCAATCTTTAAGCCAAAAAAATAAAATAAAAAAATACAATGGCGAGGAGACCCGGTCAAAAAGCAACCCTGAAAAAGGAACCCTCTGAAACTGAGGAAGCAGGGCAACAGTGCCTAGCTCAGGTGACAATCTTTAAGCAAAAGAAACACACAAGTGCGTGGAAACCTGGGGAAAAGGCAACACTGAGAAATCCACCCTCTGAAACGGACGAAGATGGGCAACAGAGGCTAGCTCAGGTGGCAATCCTTAAGCAAAAGAAACACACAAGGGCGTGGAGACCTGGGGAAAAAGCAACACGGAGAAATCCACCCTCTGAAACTGATGAACATGGGCAAGAGAGGCTACCTCAGGTGGCAATCGTTAAGCAAAAACAAAACCCAAAGGCGTGGAGACCTGGGGAAAAAGCAACCCTGAAATATCTACCCTCTGAAACTGAGGAAGTTGGGCAAGAGAGGCTGGCTTCAGGTGGCAAACTTTAAGCAAAAGAAACACACAAGGGCGTGGAGACCTGGGGAAAGAGCAACACGGAGAAATCCACCCTCTGAAACTGAGGAAGATGGGCAACAGAGGCTACCTCAGGTGGCATTCGTTAAGCAAAAGAAACACACAAGGGCGTGGAGACCTGGGGAAAAAGCAACACGGAGAAATCCACCCTCTGAAACTGAGGAACATGGGCAAAAGAAGCGAGCTCAGGTTGCAACCTTTAAGCAGAAAAAAAAAAAGACGCAAGGGCGTGGAGAGCTGGCGAAAAAGCAACACTGAGAAATCTACCCTCTGAAACCGAAGAAGATGGGCAACAGAGGCTAGCTGAGGTGGCAATCTTTAAGCAAAAAAAATAAAATAATAAAATACCTTGGCGAGGAGACCCGGTCAAAAAGCAACCCTGAAAAAGGTACCCTCTGAAACTGACGAAGCAGGGCAACAGTGCCTAGCTCAGGTGACAATCTTTAAACAAAAGAAACACACAAGGGCGTGGGGAGCTGGCGAAAAGGCAACACTGAGAAATCCACCCTCTGAAACGGACGAAGATGGGCAACAGAGGCTAGCTCAGGTGGCAATCTTTAAGCAAAAGAAACACACAAGGGCGTGGAGACCTGGGGAAAAAGCAACACGGAGAAATCCACCCTCTGAAACTGACGAACATGGGCAAGAGAGGCTAGCTCAGGTGGCAATCGTTAAGCAAAAACAAAACCCAAAGGCGTGGAGACCTGGGGAAAAAGCAACCCTGAAATATCTACCCTCTGAAACTGAGGAAGATGGGCAAGAGAGACTGGCTTCAGGTGTCAATCGTTAAGCAAAAACAAAACCCAAAGGCGTGGAGACCTGGGGAAAAAGCAACCCTGAAATATCTACCCTCTGAAACTGAGGAAGATGGGCAACAGAGGCTAGCTCAGGTGGCAATCGTTAAGCAAAAACAAAACCCAAAGGCGTGGAGACCTGGGGAAAAAGCAACACGGAGAAAACCACCCTGTGAAACTGAGGAAGATGGGCAACAGAGGCTACCTGAGGTGGCAATCTCTAAGCAAAAACAAAGCACAAAGGCGTGGAGACCTGGAGAAAAAGCAACCCTGAAATATCTACCCTCTGAAACTGAGGAAGATGGGCAAGAGAGGCTGGCTTCAGGTGGCAAACTTTAAGCAAAAGAAACACACAAGGGCGTGGAGACCTGGGGAAAAAGCAGCACTGTGAAATCCACCCTCTGAAACTGCCGAGGATGGGCAACAGAGGCTACCTCAGGTGGCAGTCGTTAAGCAAAAGAAACACACAAGGGCGTGGAGACCTGGGGAAAAAGCAACACGGAGAAATCCACCCTCTGAAACTGAGGAACATGGGCAAAAGAAGCTAGCTCAGGTTGCAACCTTTAAGCAGAAAAAAAAAAAGACGCAAGGGCGTGGAGAGCTGGCGAAAAAGCAACACTGAGAAATCTACCCTCTGAAACCGAAGAAGATGGGCAACAGAGGCTAGCTCAGGTGGCGATCTTTAAGCCAAAAAAATAAAATAAAAAAATACAATGGCGAGGAGACCCGGTCAAAAAGCAACCCTGAAAAAGGTACCCTCTGAAACTGAGGAAGCAGGGCAACAGTGCCTAGCTCAGGTGACAATCTTTAAGCAAAAGAAACACACAAGGGCGTGGGGAGCTGGCGAAAAGGCAACACTGAGAAATCCACCCTCTGAAACGGACGAAGATGGGCAACAGAGGCTAGCTCAGGTGGCAATCTTTAAGCAAAAGAAACACACAAGGGCGTGGAGACCTTCGGAAAAAGCCACACGGGGAAATCCACCCTGTGAAACTGACGAACATGGGCAACAGAGGCTACCTCATGTGGCAATCGTTAAGCAAAAACAAAGCACAAAGGCGTGGAGTCCTGGGGAAAAAGCAACCCTGAAATATCTACCCTCTGAAACTGAGGAAGATGGGCAAGAGAGGCTGGCTTCAGGTGGCAAACTTTAAGCAAAAGAAACACACAAGGGCGTGGAGACCTGGGGAAAAAGCAACACTGAGAAATCCGCCCTCTGAAACTGAGGAAGATGGGCAAAAGAAGCTAGCTCAGGTTGCAAACTTTAAGCAGAAAAAAAAAAAGACGCAAGGGCGTGGAGAGCTGGCGAAAAAGCAACACTGAGAAATCTACCCTCTGAAACCGAAGAAGATGGGCAACAGAGGCTAGCTCAGGTGGCAATCTTTAAGCAAACAAAATAAAATAATAAAATACATTGGCGAGGAGACCCGGTCAAAAAGCAACCCTGAAAAAGGTACCCTCTGAAACTGACGAAGCAGGGCAACAGTGCCTAGCTCAGGTGACAATCTTTAAACTAAAGAAACACACAAGGGCGTGGGGAGCTGGCGAAAAGGCAACACTGAGAAATCCACCCTCTGAAACGGACGAAGATGGGCAACAGAGGCTAGCTCAGGTGGCAATCTTTAAGCAAAAGAAACACACAAGGGCGTGGAGACCTGGGGAAAAAGCAACACGGAGAAATCCACCCTCTGAAACTGACGAACATGGGCAAGAGAGGCTACCTCAGGTGGCAATCGTTAAGCAAAAACAAAACCCAAAGGGGTGGAGACCTGGGGAAAAAGCAACCCTGAAATATCTACCCTCTGAAACTGAGGAAGATGGGCAAGAGAGACTGGCTTCAGGTATCAAACGTTAAGCAAAAGAAACACACAAGGGAGTGGAGACCTGGGTAAAAGGCAGCACTGAGAAATCTAGCCTCTGAAACTGACGAGGATGGGCAACAGAGGCTACCTCAGGTGGCAATCGTTAAGCAAAAGAAACACACAAGGGCGTGGAGACCTGGGGAAAAAGCAACACGGAGAAATCAACCCTCTGAAACTGAGGAAGATGGGCAACAGAGGCTAGCTCAGGTGGCAATCGTTAAGCAAAAAAAAAACCCAAAGGCGTGGAGACCTGGGGAAAAAGCAACACGGAGAAAACCACCCTGTGAAACTGAGGAAGATGGGCAACAGAGGCTACCTCAGGTGGCAATCTTTAAGCAAAAACAAAGCACAAAGGCGTGGAGACCTGGAGAAAAAGCAACCCTGAAATATCTACCCTCTGAAACTGAGGAAGATGGGCAAGAGAGGCTGGCTTCAGGTGGCAAACTTTAAGCAAAAGAAACACACAAGGGCGTGGAGACCTGGGGAAAAAGCAGCACTGAGAAATCTACACTCTGAAACTGAGTAAAATGGGCAACAGAGGCTACCTCAGGTGGCAATCGGTAAGCAAAAGAAACACACAAGGTCGTGGAGACCTGGGGAAAAAGCAACACGGAGAAATCCACCCTCTGAATGAGGAACATGGGCAAAAGATGCTAGCTCAGGTTCCAACCTTGAAGCAGAAAAAAAAAAAGACGCAAGGGCGTGGAGAGCTGGCGAAAAAGCAACACTGAGAAATCTACCCTCTGAAACCGAAGAAGATGGGCAACAGAGGCTAGCTCAGGTGGCAATATTTAAGCAAAAAAAATAAAATAAAAAAATACAATGGCGAGGAGACCCGGTCAAAAAGCAACCCTGAAAAAGGTACCCTCTGAAACTGGAGAATCAGGGCAACAGTGCCTAGCTCAGGTGACAATCTATAAGCAAATGAAACACACAAGGGCGTGGGGAGCTGGCGAAAATGCAACACTGAGAAATCCACCCTCTGAAACGGACGAAGATGGGCAACAGAGGCTAGGTCAGGTGGCAATCTTTAAGCAAAAGAAACACACAAGGGCGTGGAGACCTGGGGAAAAAGCAACACGGAGAAATCCACCCTCTGAAACTGAGGAAGATGGGCAACAGAGGCTAGCTCAGGTGGCAATCGTTAAGCAAAAACAAAGCACAAAGGCGTGGAGACCTGGGGAAAAAGCAACCCTGAAATATCTACCCTCAGAAACTGAGGAAGATGGGCAAGAGAGGCTGGCTTCAGGTGGCAAACTTTAAGCAAAAGAAACACACAAGGGCGTGGAGACCTCGGGAAGAAGCAGCACTGAGAAATCTACCCTCTCAAACTGACGAGGATGGGCAGCAGAGGCTACCTCAGGTGGCAATCGTTAAGCAAAAGAAACACACAAGGGCGTGGAGACCTGGGGAAAAAGCAACACGGAGAAATCCACCCTCTGAAACTGAGGAAGATGGGCAAGAGAGGCTAGCTCAGGTGGCAATCGTTAAGCAAAAACAAAAGCCAAAGGCGTGGAGACCTGGGGAAAAAGCAACCCTGAAATATCTACCCTCTGAAACTGAGGAAGATGGGCAAGAGTGGCTGGCTTCAGGTGGCAAACTTTAAGCAAAAGAAACACACAAGGGCGTCTAGACCTGGGGAAAAAGCAGCACTGAGAAATCTACCCTCTGAAACTGACGAGGATGGGCAACAGAGGCTACCTGAGGTGGCAATCGTTAAGCAAAAGAAACACACAAGGGCGTGGAGACCTGGGGAAAAAGCAACACGGAGAAATCCACCCTCTGACACTGTAGAACATGGGCAAAAGAAGCTAGCTCAGGTTGCAACCTTCAAGCAGAAAAAAAAAAAGACGCAAGGGCGTGGAGAGCTGGCGAAAAAGCAACACTGAGAAATCTACCCTCTGAAACCGAAGAAGATGGGCAACAGAGGCTAGCTCAGGTGGCAATGTATAAGCAAACAAAATAAAATTAAAAGAATACAATGGCGAGGAGACCCGGTCAAAAAGCAACCCTGAAAAAGGTACCCTCTGAAACTGAGGAAGCAGGGCAACAGTGCCTAGCTCAGCTGACAATCTTTAAGCAAAAGAAACACACAAGGGCGTGGGGAGCTGGCGAAAAGGCAACACTGAGAAATCCACCCTCTGAAACGGACGAAGATGGGCAACAGAGGCTAGCTCAGGTGGCAATCTTTAATCAAAAGAAACACACAAGGGCGTGGAGACCTGGGAAAAAGCAACACTTAGAAATCCACCCAGAGAAACTGAGGAAGATGGGCAAGAGAGGCTACCTCAGGTGGCAATCGTTAAGCAAAAACAAAGCACAAAGGCGTGGAGACCTGGGGAAAAAGCAACCCTGAAATATCTACCCTCAGAAACTGAGGAAGACGGGCAAGAGAGGCTGGCTAAAGGTGGCAAACATTAAGCAAAAGAAACACACCAGGGCGTGGAGACCTGGGGAAAAAGCAACACTGAGAAATCCACCCTCTGAAACTGAGGAAGATGGGCAAGAGAGGCTAGCTCAGGTGGCAATCGTTAAGCAAAAACAAAACACTAAGGCGTGGAGACCTGGGGAAAAAGCAACACGGAGAAATCCACCCTCTGAAACTGAGGAACATGGGCAAGAGAAGCTAGCTCAGGTTGCAACCTTCAAGCAGAAAAAAAAAAGACGCAAGGGCTTGGAGAGCTGGCGAAAAAGCAACACTGAGAAATCTACCTTCTGAAACCGAAGAAGATGGGCAACAGAGGCTAGCTCAGGTGGCAATCTTTAAGCAAAAAAAATAAAATAAAAAAATACAATGGCGAGGAGACCCGGTCAAAAAGCAACCCTGAAAAAGGTACCCTCTGAAAGTGAGGAAGCAGGGCAACAGTGCCTAGCTCAGGTGACAATCTTTAAGCAAAAGAAACACACAAGGGCGTGGGGAGCTGGCGAAAAGGCAACACTGAGAAATCCACCCTGTGAACCGGACGAAGATGGGCAACAGAGGCTAGCTCAGGTGGCAATCATTAAGCAAAAGAAACACACAAGGGCGTGGAGACCTGGGAAAAAGCAACACTTAGAAATCCACCCAGAGAAACTGAGGAAGATGGGCAAGAGAGGCTACCTCAGGTGGCAATCGTTAAGCAAAAACAAAGCACAAAGGCGTGGAGACCTGGGGAAAAAGCAACCCTGAAATATCTACCCTCAGAAACTGAGGAAGACGGGCAAGAGAGGCTGGCTAAAGGTGGCAAACATTAAGCAAAAGAAACACACAAGGGCGTGGAGACCTGGGGAAAAAGCAACACTGAGAAATCCACCCTCTGAAACTGAGGAAGATGGGCAAGAGAGGCTAGCTCAGGTGGCAATCGTTAAGCAAAAACAAAACACTAAGGCGTGGAGACCTGGGGAAAAAGCAACCCTGAAATATCTACCCTCTGAAACTGAGGAAGATGGGCAAGAGAGGCTGGCTTCAGGTGGCAAACTTTAAGCAAAAGAAACACACAAGGGCGTGGAGACCTGGGGAAAAAGCAACACGGAGAAATCCACCCTCTGAAACTGAGGAACATGGGCAAGAGAAGCTAGCTCAGGTTGCAACCTTTAAGCAGAAAAAAAAAGACGCAAGGGCTTGGAGAGCTGGCGAAAAAGCAACACTGAGAAATCTACCCTCTGAATCCGAAGAAGATGGGCAACAGAGGCTAGCTCAGGTGGCAATCTTTAAGCAAAAAAAATAAAATAAAAAAATACAATGGCGAGGAGACCCGGTCAAAAAGCAACCCTGAAAAAGGTACCCTCTGAAACTGGAGAATCAGGGCAACAGTGCCTAGCTCAGGTGACAATCTATAAGCAAATGAAACACACAAGGGCGTGGGGAGCTGGCGAAAATGCAACACTGAGAAATCCACCCTCTGAAACGGACGAAGATGGGCAACAGAGGCTAGCTCAGGTGGCAATCTTTAAGCAAAAGAAACACACAAGGGCGTGGAGACCTGGGGAAAAAGCAACACGGAGAAATCCACCCTCTGAAACTGAGGAAGATGGGCAACAGAGGCTAGCTCAGGTGGCAATCGTTAAGCAAAAACAAAACCCAAAGGCGTGGAGACCTGGGGAAAAAGCAACCCTGAAATATCTTCCCTCTGAAACTGAGGAAGATGGGCAAGAGAGGCTGGCTTCAGGTGGCAAACTTTAAGCAAAAGAAACACACAAGGGCGTGGAGACCTGGGGAAAAAGCAGCACTGAGAAATCTACCCTCTGAAACTGCAGAGGATGGGCAACAGAGGCTACCTCAGGAGGCAATCGTTAAGCAAAAGAAACACAAAAGGGCGAGGAGACCTGGGGAAAAAGCAACACGGAGAAATCCACCCTCTGAAACTGAGGAACATGGGCAAAAGAAGCTAGCTCAGGTTGCAACCTTTAAGCAGAAAAAAAAAAAGACGCAAGGGCGTGGAGAGCTGGCGAAAATGCAACACTGAGAAATCTACCGTCTGAAACCGAAGAAGATGGGCAACAGAGGCTAGCTCAGGTGGCAATCTTTAAGCAAAAGAAACACACAAGGGCGTGGAGACCTGGGGAAAAAGCAACACGGAGAAATCCACCCTCTGAAACTGACGAACATGGGCAAGAGAGGCTACCTCAGGTGGCAATCGTTAAGCAAAAACAAAGCACAAAGGCGTGGAGACCTGGGGAAAAAGCAACCCTGAAATATCTACCCTCTGAAACTGAGGAAGATGGGCAAGAGAGGCTGGATTCAGGTGGCAAACTTTAAGCAAAAGAAACACACAAGGGCGTGGAGACCTGGGGAAAAAGCAGCACTGAGAAATCTACCCTCTGAAACTGACGAGGATGGGCAACAGAGGCTAGCTCAGGTGGCAATCTTGAAGCAAAAGAAACACACAAGGGCGTGGAGACCTGGGGAAAAAGCAACACGGAGAAATCCACCCTCTGAAGCTGAGGAAGATGGGCAACAGAGGCTACCTCAGGTGGCAATCGTTAAGCAAAAACAAAACCCAAAGGCGTGGAGACCTGGGGAAAAAGCAACCCTGAAATATCTACCCTCTGAAACTGAGGAAGATGGGCAAGAGAGGCTGGATTCAGGTGGCAAACTTTAAGCAAAAGAAACACACAAGGGCGTGGAGACCTGGGGAAAAAGCAGCACTGAGAAATCTACCCTCTGAAACTGACGAGGATGGGCAACAGAGGCTAGCTCAGGTGGCAATCTTGAAGCAAAAGAAACACACAAGGGCGTGGAGACCTGGGGAAAAAGCAACACGGAGAAATCCACCCTCTGAAACTGAGGGAGATGGGCAAGAGAGGCTAGCTCTGGTGGCAATCGTTAAGCAAAAACAAAGCACAAAGGCGTGGAGACCTGGGGAAAAAGCAACCCTGAAATATCTACCCTCTGAAACTGAGGAAGATGGGCAAGAGAGGCTGTCTTCAGGTGGCAAACTTTAAGCAAAAGAAACACACAAGGGCGTGGAGACCTGGGGAAAAAGCAACACGGAGAAATCCACCCTCTGACACTGTGCAACATGGGCAAAAGAAGCTAGCTCAGGTTGCAACCTTTAAGCAGAAAAAAAAAAAGAGGCAAGGGCGTGGAGAGCTGGCGAAAAAGCAACACTGAGAAATCTCCCCACTGAAGCCGAAGAAGATGGGCAACAGAGGCTAGCTCAGGTGGCAATGTTTAAGCAAAAAAAAATAAAAATAAAAAAATACAATGGCGAGGAGAACCAGTCAAAAAGCAACCCTGAAAAACGTAGCCTCTGAAAATGAGGAAGCAGGGAAACAGTGCCTAGCTCAGGTGACAATGTTTAAGCAAAAGAAACACAGGGGCGTGGGGAGCTGGCGAAAAGGCAACACTGAGAAATCCACCCTCTGAAACGGACGAAGATGGGCAACAGAGTCTAGCTCAGGTGGCAATCTTTAAGCAGAAGAAACACACAAGGGCGTGGAGACCTGGGGAAAAAGCAGCACTGAGAAATCTACCCTCTGAAACTGACGAGGATGGGCAACAGAGGGTACCTCAGGTGGCAATCGTTAAGCAAAAGAAACACACAAGGGCGTGGAGACCTGGGGAACAAGCAACACGGAGAAATCCACCCAGAGAAACTGAGGAAGATGGGCAAGAGAGGCTACCTCAGGTGGCAATCGTTAAGCAAAAACAAAGCACAAAGGCGTGGAGACCTGGGGAAAAAGCAACCCTGAAATATCTACCCTCAGAAACTGAGGAAGACGGGCAAGAGAGGCTGGCTAAAGGTGGCAAACATTAAGCAAAAGAAACACACAAGGGCGTGGAGACCTGGGGAAAAAGCAACACTGAGAAATCCACCCTCTGAAACTGAGGAAGATGGGCAAGAGAGGCTAGCTCAGGTGGCAATCGTTAAGCAAAAACAAAACACTAAGGCGTGGAGACCTGGGGAAAAAGCAACCCTGAAATATCTACCCTCTGAAACTGAGGAAGATGGGCAAGAGAGACTGGCTTCAGGTGGCAAACTTTAAGCAAAAGAAACACACAAGGGCGTGGAGATCTGGGGAAAAAGCAGCACTGAGAAATCTACCCTCTGAAACTGACGAGGATGGGCAACAGAGGCTACCTCAGGTGGCAATCGGTAAGCAAAAGAAACACACAAGGTCGTGGAGACCTGGGGAAAAAGCAACACGGAGAAATCCACCCTCTGAAACTGAGGAACATGGGCAAAAGAAGCTAGCTCAGGTTGCAACCTTTAAGCAGAAAAAAAAAAAGACGCAAGGGCGTGGAGAGCTGGCGAAAAAGCAACACTGAGAAATCTACCCTCTGAAACCGAAGAAGATGGGCAACAGAGGCTAGCTCAGGTGGCAATCTTTAAGCCAAAAAAATAAAATAAAAAAATACAATGGCGAGGAGACCCGGTCAAAAAGCAACCCTGAAAAAGGTACCCTCTGAAACTGAGGAAGCAGGGCAACAGTGCCTAGCTCAGGTGACAATCTTTAAGCAAAAGAAACACACAAGGGCGTGGGGAGCTGGCGAAAAGGCAACACTGAGAAATCCACCCTCTGAAACGGACGAAGATGGGCAACAGAGGCTAGCTCAGGTGGCAATCTTTAAGCAAAAGAAACACACAAGGGCGTGGAGACCTTGGGAAAAAGCCACACGGGGAAATCCACCCTGTGAAACTGACGAACATGGGCAACAGAGGCTACCTCATGTGGCAATCGTTAAGCAAAAACAAAGCACAAAGGCGTGGAGACCTGGGGAAAAAGCAACCCTGAAATATCTACCCTCTGAAACTGAGGAAGATGGGCAAGAGAGGCTGGCTTCAGGTGGCAAACTTTAAGCAAAAGAAACACACAAGGGCGTGGAGACCTGGGGAAAAAGCAACACTGAAAAATCCACCCTCTGAAACTGAGGAAGATGGGCAAAAGAAGCTAGCTCAGGTTGCAACCTTTAAGCAGAAAAAAAAAAAGACGCAAGGGCGTGGAGAGCTGGCGAAAAAGCAACACTGAGAAATCTACCCTCTGAAACCGAAGAAGATGGGCAACAGAGGCTAGCTCAGGTTGCAATCTTTAAGCAAACAAAATAAAATAATAAAATACATTGGCGAGGAGACCCGGTCAAAAAGCAACCCTGAAAAAGGTACCCTCTGAAACTGATGAAGCAGGGCAACAGTGCCTAGCTCAGGTGACAATCTTTAAACAAAAGAAACACACAAGGGCGTGGGGAGCTGGCGAAAAGGCAACACTGAGAAATCCACCCTCTGAAACGGACGAAGATGGGCAACAGAGGCTAGCTCAGGTGGCAATCTTTAAGCAAAAGAAACACACAAGGGCGTGGAGACCTGGGGAAAAAGCAACACGGAGAAATCCACCCTCTGAAACTGACGAACATGGTCAAGAGAGGCTACCTCAGGTGGCAATCGTTAAGCAAAAACAAAACCCAAAGGGGTGGAGACCTGGGGAAAAAGCAACCCTGAAATATCTACCCTCTGAAACTGAGGAAGATGGGCAAGAGAGACTGGCTTCAGGTGTCAAACGTTAAGCAAAAGAAACACACAAGGGAGTGGAGATCTGGGTAAAAGGTAGCACTGAGAAATCTAGCCTCTGAAACTGACGAGGATGGGCAACAGAGGCTACCTCAGGTGGCAATCGTTAAGCAAAAGAAACACACAAGGGCGTGGAGACCTGGGGAAAAAGCAACACGGAGAAATCCACCCTCTGAAACTGAGGAAGATGGGCAACAGAGGCTAGCTCAGGTGGCAATCGTTAAGCAAAAAAAAAACCCAAAGGCGTGGAGACCTGGGGAAAAAGCAACACGGAGAAAACCACCCTGTGAAACTGAGGAAGATGGGCAACAGAGGCTACCTCAGGTGGCAATCTTTAAGCAAAAACAAAGCACAAAGGCGTGGAGACCTGGAGAAAAAGCAACCCTGAAATATCTACCCTCTGAAACTGAGGAAGATGGGCAAGAGAGGCTGGCTTCAGGTGGCAAACTTTAAGCAAAAGAAACACACAAGGGCGTGGAGACCTGGGGAAAAAGCAGCACTGAGAAATCTACACTCTGAAACTGAGTAAGATGGGCAACAGAGGCTACCTCAGGTGGCAATCGGTAAGCAAAAGAAACACACAAGGGCGTGGAGACCTGGGGAAAAAGCAACACGGAGAAATCCACCCTCTGAATGAGGAACATGGGCAAAAGATGCTAGCTCAGGTTCCAACCTTGAAGCAGAAAAAAAAAAAGACGCAAGGGCGTGGAGAGCTGGCGAAAAAGCAACACTGAGAAATCTACCCTCTGAAACCGAAGAAGATGGGCAACAGAGGCTAGCTCAGGTGGCAATATTTAAGCAAAAAAAATAAAATAAAAAAATACAATGGCGAGGAGACCCGGTCAAAAAGCAACCCTGAAAAAGGTACCCTCTGAAACTGGAGAATCAGGGCAACAGTGCCTAGCTCAGGTGACAATCTATAAGCAAATGAAACACACAAGGGCGTGGGGAGCTGGCGAAAATGCAACACTGAGAAATCCACCCTCTGAAACGGACGAAGATGGGCAACAGAGGCTAGCTGAGGTGGCAATCTTTAAGCAAAAGAAACACACAAGGGCGTGGAGACCTGGGGAAAAAGCAACACGGAGAAATCCACCCTCTGAAACTGAGGAAGATGGGCAACAGAGGCTAGCTCAGGTGGCAATCGTTAAGCAAAAACAAAACCCAAAGGCGTGGAGACCTGGGGAAAAAGCAACCCTGAAATATCTACCCTCTGAAACTGAGGAAGATGGGCAAGAGAGGCTGGCTTCAGGTGGCAAACTTTAAGCAAAAGAAACACACAAGGGCGTGGAGACCTGGGGAAAAAGCAGCACTGAGAAATCTACCCTCTGAAACTGCAGAGGATGGGCAACAGAGGCTACCTCAGGAGGCAATCGTTAAGCAAAAGAAACACAAAAGGGCGAGGAGACCTGGGGAAAAAGCAACACGGAGAAATCCACCCTCTGAAACTGAGGAACATGGGCAAAAGAAGCTAGCTCAGGTTGCAACCTTTAAGCAGAAAAAAAAAAAGACGCAAGGGCGTGGAGAGCTGGCGAAAATGCAACACTGAGAAATCTACCGTCTGAAACCGAAGAAGATGGGCAACAGAGGCTAGCTCAGGTGGCAATCTTTAAGCAAAAGAAACACACAAGGGCGTGGAGACCTGGGGAAAAAGCAACACGGAGAAATCCACCCTCTGAAACTGACGAACATGGGCAAGAGAGGCTACCTCAGGTGGCAATCGTTAAGCAAAAACAAAGCACAAAGGCGTGGAGACCTGGGGAAAAAGCAACCCTGAAATATCTACCCTCTGAAACTGAGGAAGATGGGCAAGAGAGGCTGGCTTCAGGCGGCAAACTTTGAGCAAAAGAAACACACAAGGGCGTGGAGACCTGGGGAAAAAGCAACACGGAGAAATCCAACCTCTGAAGCTGAGGAAGATGGGCAACAGAGGCTACCTCAGGTGGCAATCGTTAAGCAAAAACAAAACCCAAAGGCGTGGAGACCTGGGGAAAAAGCAACCCTGAAATATCTACCCTCTGAAACTGAGGAAGATGGGCAAGAGAGGCTGGATTCAGGTGGCAAACTTTAAGCAAAAGAAACACACAAGGGCGTGGAGACCTGGGGAAAAAGCAGCACTGAGAAATCTACCCTCTGAAACTGACGAGGATGGGCAACAGAGGCTAGCTCAGGTGGCAATCTTGAAGCAAAAGAAACACACAAGGGCGTGGAGACCTGGGGAAAAAGCAACACGGAGAAATCCACCCTCTGAAACTGAGGGAGATGGGCAAGAGAGGCTAGCTCTGGTGGCAATCGTTAAGCAAAAACAAAGCACAAAGGCGTGGAGACCTGGGGAAAAAGCAACCCTGAAATATCTACCCTCTGAAACTGAGGAAGATGGGCAAGAGAGGCTGTCTTCAGGTGGCAAACTTTAAGCAAAAGAAACACACAAGGGCGTGGAGACCTGGGGAAAAAGCAACACGGAGAAATCCACCCTCTGACACTGTGCAACATGGGCAAAAGAAGCTAGCTCAGGTTGCAACCTTTAAGCAGAAAAAAAAAAAGAGGCAAGGGCGTGGAGAGCTGGCGAAAAAGCAACACTGAGAAATCTCCCCACTGAAGCCGAAGAAGATGGGCAACAGAGGCTAGCTCAGGTGGCAATGTTTAAGCAAAAAAAAATAAAAATAAAAAAATACAATGGCGAGGAGAACCAGTCAAAAAGCAACCCTGAAAAACGTAGCCTCTGAAACTGAGGAAGCAGGGAAACAGTGCCTAGCTCAGGTGACAATGTTTAAGCAAAAGAAACACAGGGGCGTGGGGAGCTGGCGAAAAGGCAACACTGAGAAATCCACCCTCTGAAACGGACGAAGATGGGCAACAGAGTCTAGCTCAGGTGGCAATCTTTAAGCAGAAGAAACACACAAGGGCGTGGAGACCTGGGGAAAAAGCAGCACTGAGAAATCTACCCTCTGAAACTGACGAGGATGGGCAACAGAGGGTACCTCAGGTGGCAATCGTTAAGCAAAAGAAACACACAAGGGCGTGGAGACCTGGGGAACAAGCAACACGGAGAAATCCACCCAGAGAAACTGAGGAAGATGGGCAAGAGAGGCTACCTCAGGTGGCAATCGTTAAGCAAAAACAAAGCACAAAGGCGTGGAGACCTGGGGAAAAAGCAACCCTGAAATATCTACCCTCAGAAACTGAGGAAGACGGGCAAGAGAGGCTGGCTAAAGGTGGCAAACATTAAGCAAAAGAAACACACAAGGGCGTGGAGACCTGGGGAAAAAGCAACACTGAGAAATCCACCCTCTGAAACTGAGGAAGATGGGCAAGAGAGGCTAGCTCAGGTGGCAATCGTTAAGCAAAAACAAAACACTAAGGCGTGGAGACCTGGGGAAAAAGCAACCCTGAAATATCTACCCTCTGAAACTGAGGAAGATGGGCAAGAGAGACTGGCTTCAGGTGGCAAACTTTAAGCAAAAGAAACACACAAGGGCGTGGAGATCTGGGGAAAAAGCAGCACTGAGAAATCTACCCTCTGAAACTGACGAGGATGGGCAACAGAGGCTACCTCAGGTGGCAATCGTTAAGCAAAAGAAACACACAAGGGCGTGGAGACCTGGGGAAAAAGCAACACGGAGAAATCCACCCTCTGAAACTGAGGAACATGGGCAAAAGAAGCTAGCTCAGGTTGCAACCTTTAAGCAGAAAAAAAAAAGACGCAAGGGCGTGGAGAGCTGGCGAAAAAGCAACACTGAGAAATCTACCCTCTGAAACCGAAGAAGATGGGCAACAGAGGCTAGCTCAGGTGGCAATCTTTAAGCCAAAAAAATAAAATAAAAAAATACAATGGCGAGGAGACCCGGTCAAAAAGCAACCCTGAAAAAGGTACCCTCTGAAACTGAGGAAGCAGGGCAACAGTGCCTAGCTCAGGTGACAATCTTTAAGCAAAAGAAACACACAAGGGCGTGGGGAGCTGGCGAAAAGGCAACACTGAGAAATCCACCCTCTGAAACGGACGAAGATGGGCAACAGAGGCTAGCTCAGGTGGCAATCTTTAAGCAAAAGAAACACACAAGGGCGTGGAGACCTTGGGAAAAAGCCACACGGGGAAATCCACCCTGTGAAACTGACGAACATGGGCAACAGAGGCTACCTCATGTGGCAATCGTTAAGCAAAAACAAAGCACAAAGGCGTGGAGACCTGGGGAAAAAGCAACCCTGAAATATCTACCCTCTGAAACTGAGGAAGATGGGCAAGAGAGGCTGGCTTCAGGTGGCAAACTTTAAGCAAAAGAAACACACAAGGGCGTGGAGACCTGGGGAAAAAGCAACACTGAAAAATCCACCCTCTGAAACTGAGGAAGATGGGCAAAAGAAGCTAGCTCAGGTTGCAACCTTTAAGCAGAAAAAAAAAAAGACGCAAGGGCGTGGAGAGCTGGCGAAAAAGCAACACTGAGAAATCTACCCTCTGAAACCGAAGAAGATGGGCAACAGAGGCTAGCTCAGGTTGCAATCTTTAAGCAAACAAAATAAAATAATAAAATACATTGGCGAGGAGACCCGGTCAAAAAGCAACCCTGAAAAAGGTACCCTCTGAAACTGATGAAGCAGGGCAACAGTGCCTAGCTCAGGTGACAATCTTTAAACAAAAGAAACACACAAGGGCGTGGGGAGCTGGCGAAAAGGCAACACTGAGAAATCCACCCTCTGAAACGGACGAAGATGGGCAACAGAGGCTAGCTCAGGTGGCAATCTTTAAGCAAAAGAAACACACAAGGGCGTGGAGACCTGGGGAAAAAGCAACACGGAGAAATCCACCCTCTGAAACTGACGAACATGGGCAAGAGAGGCTACCTCAGGTGGCAATCGTTAAGCAAAAACAAAACCCAAAGGGGTGGAGACCTGGGGAAAAAGCAACCCTGAAATATCTACCCTCTGAAACTGAGGAAGATGGGCAAGAGAGACTGGCTTCAGGTGTCAAACGTTAAGCAAAAGAAACACACAAGGGAGTGGAGATCTGGGTAAAAGGTAGCACTGAGAAATCTAGCCTCTGAAACTGACGAGGATGGGCAACAGAGGCTACCTCAGGTGGCAATCGTTAAGCAAAAGAAACACACAAGGGCGTGGAGACCTGGGGAAAAAGCAACACGGAGAAATCCACCCTCTGAAACTGAGGAAGATGGGCAACAGAGGCTAGCTCAGGTGGCAATCGTTAAGCAAAAAAAAAACCCAAAGGCGTGGAGACCTGGGGAAAAAGCAACACGGAGAAAACCACCCTGTGAAACTGAGGAAGATGGGCAACAGAGGCTACCTCAGGTGGCAATCTTTAAGCAAAAACAAAGCACAAAGGCGTGGAGACCTGGAGAAAAAGCAACCCTGAAATATCTACCCTCTGAAACTGAGGAAGATGGGCAAGAGAGGCTGGCTTCAGGTGGCAAACTTTAAGCAAAAGAAACACACAAGGGCGTGGAGACCTGGGGAAAAAGCAGCACTGAGAAATCTACACTCTGAAACTGAGTAAGATGGGCAACAGAGGCTACCTCAGGTGGCAATCGGTAAGCAAAAGAAACACACAAGGGCGTGGAGACCTGGGGAAAAAGCAACACGGAGAAATCCACCCTCTGAATGAGGAACATGGGCAAAAGATGCTAGCTCAGGTTCCAACCTTGAAGCAGAAAAAAAAAAAGACGCAAGGGCGTGGAGAGCTGGCGAAAAAGCAACACTGAGAAATCTACCCTCTGAAACCGAAGAAGATGGGCAACAGAGGCTAGCTCAGGTGGCAATATTTAAGCAAAAAAAATAAAATAAAAAAATACAATGGCGAGGAGACCCGGTCAAAAAGCAACCCTGAAAAAGGTACCCTCTGAAACTGGAGAATCAGGGCAACAGTGCCTAGCTCAGGTGACAATCTATAAGCAAATGAAACACACAAGGGCGTGGGGAGCTGGCGAAAATGCAACACTGAGAAATCCACCCTCTGAAACGGACGAAGATGGGCAACAGAGGCTAGCTGAGGTGGCAATCTTTAAGCAAAAGAAACACACAAGGGCGTGGAGACCTGGGGAAAAAGCAACACGGAGAAATCCACCCTCTGAAACTGAGGAAGATGGGCAACAGAGGCTAGCTCAGGTGGCAATCGTTAAGCAAAAACAAAACCCAAAGGCGTGGAGACCTGGGGAAAAAGCAACCCTGAAATATCTACCCTCTGAAACTGAGGAAGATGGGCAAGAGAGGCTGGCTTCAGGTGGCAAACTTTAAGCAAAAGAAACACACAAGGGCGTGGAGACCTGGGGAAAAAGCAGCACTGAGAAATCTACCCTCTGAAACTGCAGAGGATGGGCAACAGAGGCTACCTCAGGAGGCAATCGTTAAGCAAAAGAAACACAAAAGGGCGAGGAGACCTGGGGAAAAAGCAACACGGAGAAATCCACCCTCTGAAACTGAGGAACATGGGCAAAAGAAGCTAGCTCAGGTTGCAACCTTTAAGCAGAAAAAAAAAAAGACGCAAGGGCGTGGAGAGCTGGCGAAAATGCAACACTGAGAAATCTACCCTCTGAAACCGAAGAAGATGGGCAACAGAGGCTAGCTCAGGTGGCAATCTTTAAGCAAAAGAAACACACAAGGGCGTGGAGACCTGGGGAAAAAGCAACACGGAGAAATCCACCCTCTGAAACTGACGAACATGGGCAAGAGAGGCTACCTCAGGTGGCAATCGTTAAGCAAAAACAAAGCACAAAGGCGTGGAGACCTGGGGAAAAAGCAACCCTGAAATATCTACCCTCTGAAACTGAGGAAGATGGGCAAGAGAGGCTGGCTTCAGGTGGCAAACTTTGAGCAAAAGAAACACACAAGGGCGTGGAGACCTGGGGAAAAAGCAACACGGAGAAATCCACCCTCTGAAGCTGAGGAAGATGGGCAACAGAGGCTACCTCAGGTGGCAATCGTTAAGCAAAAACAAAACCCAAAGGCGTGGAGACCTGGGGAAAAAGCAACCCTGAAATATCTACCCTCTGAAACTGAGGAAGATGGGCAAGAGAGGCTGGATTCAGGTGGCAAACTTTAAGCAAAAGAAACACACAAGGGCGTGGAGACCTGGGGAAAAAGCAGCACTGAGAAATCTACCCTCTGAAACTGACGAGGATGGGCAACAGAGGCTAGCTCAGGTGGCAATCTTGAAGCAAAAGAAACACACAAGGGCGTGGAGACCTGGGGAAAAAGCAACACGGAGAAATCCACCCTCTGAAACTGAGGGAGATGGGCAAGAGAGGCTAGCTCTGGTGGCAATCGTTAAGCAAAAACAAAGCACAAAGGCGTGGAGACCTGGGGAAAAAGCAACCCTGAAATATCTACCCTCTGAAACTGAGGAAGATGGGCAAGAGAGGCTGTCTTCAGGTGGCAAACTTTAAGCAAAAGAAACACACAAGGGCGTGGAGACCTGGGGAAAAAGCAACACGGAGAAATCCACCCTCTGACACTGTGCAACATGGGCAAAAGAAGCTAGCTCAGGTTGCAACCTTTAAGCAGAAAAAAAAAAAGAGGCAAGGGCGTGGAGAGCTGGCGAAAAAGCAACACTGAGAAATCTCCCCACTGAAGCCGAAGAAGATGGGTAACAGAGGCTAGCTCAGGTGGCAATGTTTAAGCAAAAAAAAATAAAAATAAAAAAATACAATGGCGAGGAGAACCAGTCAAAAAGCAACCCTGAAAAACGTAGCCTCTGAAACTGAGGAAGCAGGGAAACAGTGCCTAGCTCAGGTGACAATGTTTAAGCAAAAGAAACACAGGGGCGTGGGGAGCTGGCGAAAAGGCAACACTGAGAAATCCACCCTCTGAAACGGACGAAGATGGGCAACAGAGTCTAGCTCAGGTGGCAATCTTTAAGCAGAAGAAACACACAAGGGCGTGGAGACCTGGGGAAAAAGCAGCACTGAGAAATCTACCCTCTGAAACTGACGAGGATGGGCAACAGAGGGTACCTCAGGTGGCAATCGTTAAGCAAAAGAAACACACAAGGGCGTGGAGACCTGGGGAACAAGCAACACGGAGAAATCCACCCCCTGAAACTCAGGAATATGGGCAAGAGAGGCTAGCTCAGGTGGCAATCGTTAAGCAAAAACAAAACCCAAAGGCGTGGAGACCTGGGGAAAAAGCAACCCTGAAATATCTACCCTCAGAAACTGAGGAAGATGGGCAAGAGAGGCTGGCTTCAGGTGGCAAACTTTAAGCAAAAGAAACACACAAGGGCGTGGAGACCTCGGGAAGAAGCAGCACTGAGAAATCTACCCTCTCAAACTGACGAGGATGGGCAGCAGAGGCTACCTCAGGTGGCAATCGTTAAGCAAAAGAAACACACAAGGGCGTGGAGACCTGGGGAAAAAGCAACACGGAGAAATCCACCCTCTGAAACTGAGGAAGATGGGCAAGAGAGGCTAGCTCAGGTGGCAATCGTTAAGCAAAAACAAAAGCCAAAGGCGTGGAGACCTGGGGAAAAAGCAACCCTGAAATATCTACCCTCTGAAACTGAGGAAGATGGGCAAGAGTGGCTGGCTTCAGGTGGCAAACTTTAAGCAAAAGAAACACACAAGGGCGTCTAGACCTGGGGAAAAAGCAGCACTGAGAAATCTACCCTCTGAAACTGACGAGGATGGGCAACAGAGGCTACCTGAGGTGGCAATCGTTAAGCAAAAGAAACACACAAGGGCGTGGAGACCTGGGGAAAAAGCAACACGGAGAAATCCACCCTCTGACACTGTAGAACATGGGCAAAAGAAGCTAGCTCAGGTTGCAACCTTCAAGCAGAAAAAAAAAAAGACGCAAGGGCGTGGAGAGCTGGCGAAAAAGCAACACTGAGAAATCTACCCTCTGAAACCGAAGAAGATGGGCAACAGAGGCTAGCTCAGGTGGCAATGTATAAGCAAACAAAATAAAATTAAAAGAATACAATGGCGAGGAGACCCGGTCAAAAAGCAACCTTGAAAAAGGTTCCCTCTGAAACTGAGGAAGCAGGGCAACAGTGCCTAGCTCAGCTGACAATCTTTAAGCAAAAGAAACACACAAGGGCGTGGGGAGCTGGCGAAAAGGCAACACTGAGAAATCCACCCTCTGAAACGGACGAAGATGGGCAACAGAGGCTAGGTCAGGTGGCAATCTTTAATCAAAAGAAACACACAAGGGCGTGGAGACCTGGGAAAAAGCAACACTTAGAAATCCACCCAGAGAAACTGAGGAAGATGGGCAAGAGAGGCTACCTCAGGTGGCAATCGTTAAGCAAAAACAAAGCACAAAGGCGTGGAGACCTGGGGAAAAAGCAACCCTGAAATATCTACCCTCTGAAACTGAGGAAGATGGGCAAGAGAGGCTGTCTTCAGGTGGCAAACTTTAAGCAAAAGAAACACACAAGGGCGTGGAGACCTGGGGAAAAAGCAACACGGAGAAATCCACCCTCTGACACTGTGCAACATGGGCAAAAGAAGCTAGCTCAGGTTGCAACCTTTAAGCAGAAAAAAAAAAAGAGGCAAGGGCGTGGAGAGCTGGCGAAAAAGCAACACTGAGAAATCTCCCCACTGAAGCCGAAGAAGATGGGCAACAGAGGCTAGCTCAGGTGGCAATGTTTAAGCAAAAAAAAATAAAAATAAAAAAATACAATGGCGAGGAGAACCAGTCAAAAAGCAACCCTGAAAAACGTAGCCTCTGAAACTGAGGAAGCAGGGAAACAGTGCCTAGCTCAGGTGACAATGTTTAAGCAAAAGAAACACAGGGGCGTGGGGAGCTGGCGAAAAGGCAACACTGAGAAATCCACCCTCTGAAACGGACGAAGATGGGCAACAGAGTCTAGCTCAGGTGGCAATCTTTAAGCAGAAGAAACACACAAGGGCGTGGAGACCTGGGGAAAAAGCAGCACTGAGAAATCTACCCTCTGAAACTGACGAGGATGGGCAACAGAGGGTACCTCAGGTGGCAATCGTTAAGCAAAAGAAACACACAAGGGCGTGGAGACCTGGGGAACAAGCAACACGGAGAAATCCACCCAGAGAAACTGAGGAAGATGGGCAAGAGAGGCTACCTCAGGTGGCAATCGTTAAGCAAAAACAAAGCACAAAGGCGTGGAGACCTGGGGAAAAAGCAACCCTGAAATATCTACCCTCAGAAACTGAGGAAGACGGGCAAGAGAGGCTGGCTAAAGGTGGCAAACATTAAGCAAAAGAAACACACAAGGGCGTGGAGACCTGGGGAAAAAGCAACACTGAGAAATCCACCCTCTGAAACTGAGGAAGATGGGCAAGAGAGGCTAGCTCAGGTGGCAATCGTTAAGCAAAAACAAAACACTAAGGCGTGGAGACCTGGGGAAAAAGCAACCCTGAAATATCTACCCTCTGAAACTGAGGAAGATGGGCAAGAGAGACTGGCTTCAGGTGGCAAACTTTAAGCAAAAGAAACACACAAGGGCGTGGAGATCTGGGGAAAAAGCAGCACTGAGAAATCTACCCTCTGAAACTGACGAGGATGGGCAACAGAGGCTACCTCAGGTGGCAATCGTTAAGCAAAAGAAACACACAAGGGCGTGGAGACCTGGGGAAAAAGCAACACGGAGAAATCCACCCTCTGAAACTGAGGAACATGGGCAAAAGAAGCTAGCTCAGGTTGCAACCTTTAAGCAGAAAAAAAAAAAGACGCAAGGGCGTGGAGAGCTGGCGAAAAAGCAACACTGAGAAATCTACCCTCTGAAACCGAAGAAGATGGGCAACAGAGGCTAGCTCAGGTGGCAATCTTTAAGCCAAAAAAATAAAATAAAAAAATACAATGGCGAGGAGACCCGGTCAAAAAGCAACCCTGAAAAAGGTACCCTCTGAAACTGAGGAAGCAGGGCAACAGTGCCTAGCTCAGGTGACAATCTTTAAGCAAAAGAAACACACAAGGGCGTGGGGAGCTGGCGAAAAGGCAACACTGAGAAATCCACCCTCTGAAACGGACGAAGATGGGCAACAGAGGCTAGCTCAGGTGGCAATCTTTAAGCAAAAGAAACACACAAGGGCGTGGAGACCTTGGGAAAAAGCCACACGGGGAAATCCACCCTGTGAAACTGACGAACATGGGCAACAGAGGCTACCTCATGTGGCAATCGTTAAGCAAAAACAAAGCACAAAGGCGTGGAGACCTGGGGAAAAAGCAACCCTGAAATATCTACCCTCTGAAACTGAGGAAGATGGGCAAGAGAGGCTGGCTTCAGGTGGCAAACTTTAAGCAAAAGAAACACACAAGGGCGTGGAGACCTGGGGAAAAAGCAACACTGAAAAATCCACCCTCTGAAACTGAGGAAGATGGGCAAAAGAAGCTAGCTCAGGTTGCAACCTTTAAGCAGAAAAAAAAAAAGACGCAAGGGCGTGGAGAGCTGGCGAAAAAGCAACACTGAGAAATCTACCCTCTGAAACCGAAGAAGATGGGCAACAGAGGCTAGCTCAGGTTGCAATCTTTAAGCAAACAAAATAAAATAATAAAATACATTGGCGAGGAGACCCGGTCAAAAAGCAACCCTGAAAAAGGTACCCTCTGAAACTGATGAAGCAGGGCAACAGTGCCTAGCTCAGGTGACAATCTTTAAACAAAAGAAACACACAAGGGCGTGGGGAGCTGGCGAAAAGGCAACACTGAGAAATCCACCCTCTGAAACGGACGAAGATGGGCAACAGAGGCTAGCTCAGGTGGCAATCTTTAAGCAAAAGAAACACACAAGGGCGTGGAGACCTGGGGAAAAAGCAACACGGAGAAATCCACCCTCTGAAACTGACGAACATGGGCAAGAGAGGCTACCTCAGGTGGCAATCGTTAAGCAAAAACAAAACCCAAAGGGGTGGAGACCTGGGGAAAACGCAACCCTGAAATATCTACCCTCTGAAACTGAGGAAGATGGGCAAGAGAGACTGGCTTCAGGTGTCAAACGTTAAGCAAAAGAAACACACAAGGGAGTGGAGATCTGGGTAAAAGGTAGCACTGAGAAATCTAGCCTCTGAAACTGACGAGGATGGGCAACAGAGGCTACCTCAGGTGGCAATCGTTAAGCAAAAGAAACACACAAGGGCGTGGAGACCTGGGGAAAAAGCAACACGGAGAAATCCACCCTCTGAAACTGAGGAAGATGGGCAACAGAGGCTAGCTCAGGTGGCAATCGTTAAGCAAAAAAAAAACCCAAAGGCGTGGAGACCTGGGGAAAAAGCAACACGGAGAAAACCACCCTGTGAAACTGAGGAAGATGGGCAACAGAGGCTACCTCAGGTGGCAATCTTTAAGCAAAAACAAAGCACAAAGGCGTGGAGACCTGGAGAAAAAGCAACCCTGAAATATCTACCCTCTGAAACTGAGGAAGATGGGCAAGAGAGGCTGGCTTCAGGTGGCAAACTTTAAGCAAAAGAAACACACAAGGGCGTGGAGACCTGGGGAAAAAGCAGCACTGAGAAATCTACACTCTGAAACTGAGTAAGATGGGCAACAGAGGCTACCTCAGGTGGCAATCGGTAAGCAAAAGAAACACACAAGGGCGTGGAGACCTGGGGAAAAAGCAACACGGAGAAATCCACCCTCTGAATGAGGAACATGGGCAAAAGATGCTAGCTCAGGTTCCAACCTTGAAGCAGAAAAAAAAAAAGACGCAAGGGCGTGGAGAGCTGGCGAAAAAGCAACACTGAGAAATCTACCCTCTGAAACCGAAGAAGATGGGCAACAGAGGCTAGCTCAGGTGGCAATATTTAAGCAAAAAAAATAAAATAAAAAAATACAATGGCGAGGAGACCCGGTCAAAAAGCAACCCTGAAAAAGGTACCCTCTGAAACTGGAGAATCAGGGCAACAGTGCCTAGCTCAGGTGACAATCTATAAGCAAATGAAACACACAAGGGCGTGGGGAGCTGGCGAAAATGCAACACTGAGAAATCCACCCTCTGAAACGGACGAAGATGGGCAACAGAGGCTAGCTGAGGTGGCAATCTTTAAGCAAAAGAAACACACAAGGGCGTGGAGACCTGGGGAAAAAGCAACACGGAGAAATCCACCCTCTGAAACTGAGGAAGATGGGCAACAGAGGCTAGCTCAGGTGGCAATCGTTAAGCAAAAACAAAACCCAAAGGCGTGGAGACCTGGGGAAAAAGCAACCCTGAAATATCTACCCTCTGAAACTGAGGAAGATGGGCAAGAGAGGCTGGCTTCAGGTGGCAAACTTTAAGCAAAAGAAACACACAAGGGCGTGGAGACCTGGGGAAAAAGCAGCACTGAGAAATCTACCCTCTGAAACTGCAGAGGATGGGCAACAGAGGCTACCTCAGGAGGCAATCGTTAAGCAAAAGAAACACAAAAGGGCGAGGAGACCTGGGGAAAAAGCAACACGGAGAAATCCACCCTCTGAAACTGAGGAACATGGGCAAAAGAAGCTAGCTCAGGTTGCAACCTTTAAGCAGAAAAAAAAAAAGACGCAAGGGCGTGGAGAGCTGGCGAAAATGCAACACTGAGAAATCTACCCTCTGAAACCGAAGAAGATGGGCAACAGAGGCTAGCTCAGGTGGCAATCTTTAAGCAAAAGAAACACACAAGGGCGTGGAGACCTGGGGAAAAAGCAACACGGAGAAATCCACCCTCTGAAACTGAGGAAGATGGGCAACAGAGGCTAGCTCAGGTGGCAATCGTTAAGCAAAAACAAAACCCAAAGGCGTGGAGACCTGGGGAAAAAGCAACCCTGAAATATCTACCCTCTGAAACTGAGGAAGATGGGCAAGAGAGGCTGGCTTCAGGGGGCAAACTTTAAGCAAAAGAAACACACAAGGGCGTGGAGATCTGGGGAAAAAGCAGCACTGAGAAATCTACCCTCTGAAACTGACGAGGATGGGCAACAGAGGCTACCTCAGGTGGCAATCGTTAAGCAAAAGAAACACACAAGGGCGTGGAGACCTGGGGAAAAAGCAACACGGGGAAATCCACCCTCTGAAACTGAGGAACATGGGCAAGAGAAGCTAGCTCAGGTTGCAACCTTCAAGCAGAAAAAAAAAAGACGCAAGGGCTTGGAGAGCTGGCGAAAAAGCAACACTGAGAAATCTACCCTCTGAAACCGAAGAAGATGGGCAACAGAGGCTAGCTCAGGTGGCAATCTTTAAGCAAAAAAAATAAAATAAAAAAATACAATGGCGAGGAGACCCGTTCAAAAAGCAACCCAGAAAAAGGTACCCTCTGAAAGTGAGGAAGCAGGGCAACAGTGCCTAGCTCAGCTGACAATCTTTAAGCAAAAGAAACACACAAGGGCGTGGGGAGCTGGCGAAAAGGCAACACTGAGAAATCCACCCTGTGAACCGGACGAAGATGGGCAACAGAGGCTAGCTCAGGTGGCAATCATTAAGCAAAAGAAACACACAAGGGCGTGGAGACCTGGGAAAAAGCAACACTTAGAAATCCACCCAGAGAAACTGAGGAAGATGGGCAAGAGAGGCTACCTCAGGTGGCAATCGTTAAGCAAAAACAAAGCACAAAGGCGTGGAGACCTGGGGAAAAAGCAACCCTGAAATATCTACCCTCAGAAACTGAGGAAGACGGGCAAGAGAGGCTGGCTAAAGGTGGCAAACATTAAGCAAAAGAAACACACAAGGGCGTGGAGACCTGGGGAAAAAGCAACACTGAGAAATCCACCCTCTGAAACTGAGGAAGATGGGCAAGAGAGGCTAGCTCAGGTGGCAATCGTTAAGCAAAAACAAAACACTAAGGCGTGGAGACCTGGGGAAAAAGCAACCCTGAAATATCTACCCTCTGAAACTGAGGAAGATGGGCAAGAGAGGCTGGCTTCAGGTGGCAAACTTTAAGCAAAAGAAACACACAAGGGCGTGGAGACCTGGGGAAAAAGCAACACGGAGAAATCCACCCTCTGAAACTGAGGAACATGGGCAAGAGAAGCTAGCTCAGGTTGCAACCTTTAAGCAGAAAAAAAAAAGACGCAAGGGCTTGGAGAGCTGGCGAAAAAGCAACACTGAGAAATCTACCCTCTGAAACCGAAGAAGATGGGCAACAGAGGCTAGCTCAGGTGGCAATCTTTAAGCAAAAAAAATAAAATAAAAAAATACAATGGCGAGGAGACCCGGTCAAAAAGCAACCCTGAAAAAGGTACCCTCTGAAACTGGAGAATCAGGGCAACAGTGCCTAGCTCAGGTGACAATCTATAAGCAAATGAAACACACAAGGGCGTGGGGAGCTGGCGAAAATGCAACACTGAGAAATCCACCCTCTGAAACGGACGAAGATGGGCAACAGAGGCTAGCTGAGGTGGCAATCTTTAAGCAAAAGAAACACACAAGGGCGTGGAGACCTGGGGAAAAAGCAACACGGAGAAATCCACCCTCTGAAACTGAGGAAGATGGGCAACAGAGGCTAGCTCAGGTGGCAATCGTTAAGCAAAAACAAAACCCAAAGGCGTGGAGACCTGGGGAAAAAGCAACCCTGAAATATCTTCCCTCTGAAACTGAGGAAGATGGGCAAGAGAGGCTGGCTTCAGGTGGCAAACTTTAAGCAAAAGAAACACACAAGGGCGTGGAGACCTGGGGAAAAAGCAGCACTGAGAAATCTACCCTCTGAAACTGCAGAGGATGGGCAACAGAGGCTACCTCAGGAGGCAATCGTTAAGCAAAAGAAACACAAAAGGGCGAGGAGACCTGGGGAAAAAGCAACACGGAGAAATCCACCCTCTGAAACTGAGGAACATGGGCAAAAGAAGCTAGCTCAGGTTGCAACCTTTAAGCAGAAAAAAAAAAAGACGCAAGGGCGTGGAGAGCTGGCGAAAATGCAACACTGAGAAATCTACCGTCTGAAACCGAAGAAGATGGGCAACAGAGGCTAGCTCAGGTGGCAATCTTTAAGCAAAAGAAACACACAAGGGCGTGGAGACCTGGGGAAAAAGCAACACGGAGAAATCCACCCTCTGAAACTGACGAACATGGGCAAGAGAGGCTACCTCAGGTGGCAATCGTTAAGCAAAAACAAAGCACAAAGGCGTGGAGACCTGGGGAAAAAGCAACCCTGAAATATCTACCCTCTGAAACTGAGGAAGATCGGCAAGAGAGGCTGGCTTCAGGTGGCAAACTTTGAGCAAAAGAAACACACAAGGGCGTGGAGACCTGGGGAAAAAGCAACACGGAGAAATCCACCCTCTGAAGCTGAGGAAGATGGGCAACAGAGGCTACCTCAGGTGGCAATCGTTAAGCAAAAACAAAACCCAAAGGCGTGGAGACCTGGGGAAAAAGCAACCCTGAAATATCTACCCTCTGAAACTGAGGAAGATGGGCAAGAGAGGCTGGATTCAGGTGGCAAACTTTAAGCAAAAGAAACACACAAGGGCGTGGAGACCTGGGGAAAAAGCAGCACTGAGAAATCTACCCTCTGAAACTGACGAGGATGGGCAACAGAGGCTAGCTCAGGTGGCAATCTTGAAGCAAAAGAAACACACAAGGGCGTGGAGACCTGGGGAAAAAGCAACACGGAGAAATCCACCCTCTGAAACTGAGGGAGATGGGCAAGAGAGGCTAGCTCTGGTGGCAATCGTTAAGCAAAAACAAAGCACAAAGGCGTGGAGACCTGGGGAAAAAGCAACCCTGAAATATCTACCCTCTGAAACTGAGGAAGATGGGCAAGAGAGGCTGGCTTCAGGTGGCAAACTTTAAGCAAAAGAAACACACAAGGGCGTGGAGACCTGGGGAAAAAGCAACACGGAGAAATCCACCCTCTGACACTGTGCAACATGGGCAAAAGAAGCTAGCTCAGGTTGCAACCTTTAAGCAGAAAAAAAAAAAGAGGCAAGGGCGTGGAGAGCTGGCGAAAAAGCAACACTGAGAAATCTCCCCACTGAAGCCGAAGAAGATGGGCAACAGAGGCTAGCTCAGGTGGCAATGTTTAAGCAAAAAAAAATAAAAATAAAAAAATACAATGGCGAGGAGAACCAGTCAAAAAGCAACCCTGAAAAACGTAGCCTCTGAAACTGAGGAAGCAGGGAAACAGTGCCTAGCTCAGGTGACAATGTTTAAGCAAAAGAAACACAGGGGCGTGGGGAGCTGGCGAAAAGGCAACACTGAGAAATCCACCCTCTGAAACGGACGAAGATGGGCAACAGAGTCTAGCTCAGGTGGCAATCTTTAAGCAGAAGAAACACACAAGGGCGTGGAGACCTGGGGAAAAAGCAGCACTGAGAAATCTACCCTCTGAAACTGAGGAGGATGGGCAACAGAGGGTACCTCAGGTGGCAATCGTTAAGCAAAAGAAACACACAAGGGCGTGGAGACCTGGGGAACAAGCAACACGGAGAAATCCACCCTCTGAAACTCAGGAATATGGGCAAGAGAGGCTAGCTCAGGTGGCAATCGTTAAGCAAAAACAAAACCCAAAGGCGTGGAGACCTGGGGAAAAAGCAACCCTGAAATATCTACCCTCAGAAACTGAGGAAGATGGGCAAGAGAGGCTGGCTTCAGGTGGCAAACTTTAAGCAAAAGAAACACACAAGGGCGTGGAGACCTCGGGAAGAAGCAGCACTGAGAAATCTACCCTCTCACACTGACGAGGATGGGCAGCAGAGGCTACCTCAGGTGGCAATCGTTAAGCAAAAGAAACACACAAGGGCGTGGAGACCTGGGGAAAAAGCAACACGGAGAAATCCACCCTCTGAAACTGAGGAAGATGGGCAAGAGAGGCTAGCTCAGGTGGCAATCGTTAAGCAAAAACAAAAGCCAAAGGCGTGGAGACCTGGGGAAAAAGCAACCCTGAAATATCTACCCTCTGAAACTGAGGAAGATGGGCAAGAGTGGCTGGCTTCAGGTGGCAAACTTTAAGCAAAAGAAACACACAAGGGCGTCTAGACCTGGGGAAAAAGCAGCACTGAGAAATCTACCCTCTGAAACTGACGAGGATGGGCAACAGAGGCTACCTGAGGTGGCAATCGTTAAGCAAAAGAAACACACAAGGGCGTGGAGACCTGGGGAAAAAGCAACACGGAGAAATCCACCCTCTGACACTGTAGAACATGGGCAAAAGAAGCTAGCTCAGGTTGCAACCTTCAAGCAGAAAAAAAAAAAGACGCAAGGGCGTGGAGAGCTGGCGAAAAAGCAACACTGAGAAATCTACCCTCTGAAACCGAAGAAGATGGGCAACAGAGGCTAGCTCAGGTGGCAATGTATAAGCAAACAAAATAAAATTAAAAGAATACAATGGCGAGGAGACCCGGTCAAAAAGCAACCCTGAAAAAGGTACCCTCTGAAACTGAGGAAGCAGGGCAACAGTGCCTAGCTCAGCTGACAATCTTTAAGCAAAAGAAACACACAAGGGCGTGGGGAGCTGGCGAAAAGGCAACACTGAGAAATCCACCCTCTGAAACGGACGAAGATGGGCAACAGAGGCTAGCTCAGGTGGCAATCTTTAATCAAAAGAAACACACAAGGGCGTGGAGACCTGGGAAAAAGCAACACTTAGAAATCCACCCAGAGAAACTGAGGAAGATGGGCAAGAGAGGCTACCTCAGGTGGCAATCGTTAAGCAAAAACAAAGCACAAAGGCGTGGAGACCTGGGGAAAAAGCAACCCTGAAATATCTACCCTCAGAAACTGAGGAAGACGGGCAAGAGAGGCTGGCTGAAGGTGGCAAACATTAAGCAAAAGAAACACACCAGGGCGTGGAGACCTGGGGAAAAAGCAACACTGAGAAATCCACCCTCTGAAACTGAGGAAGATGGGCAAGAGAGGCTAGCTCAGGTGGCAATCGTTAAGCAAAAACAAAACACTAAGGCGTGGAGACCTGGGGAAAAAGCAACCCTGAAATATCTACCCTCTGAAACTGAGGAAGATGGGCAAGAGAGACTGGCTTCAGGTGGCAAACTTTAAGCAAAAGAAACACACAAGGGCGTGGAGATCTGGGGAAAAAGCAGCACTGAGAAATCTACCCTCTGAAACTGACGAGGATGGGCAACAGAGGCTACCTCAGGTGGCAATCGTTAAGCAAAAGAAACACACAAGGGCGTGGAGACCTGGGGAAAAAGCAACACGGAGAAATCCACCCTCTGAAACTGAGGAACATGGGCAAGAGAAGCTAGCTCAGGTTGCAACCTTCAAGCAGAAAAAAAAAAGACGCAAGGGCTTGGAGAGCTGGCGAAAAAGCAACACTGAGAAATCTACCCTCTGAAACCGAAGAAGATGGGCAACAGAGGCTAGCTCAGGTGGCAATCTTTAAGCAAAAAAAATAAAATAAAAAAATACAATGGCGAGGAGACCCGGTCAAAAAGCAACCCTGAAAAAGGTACCCTCTGAAACTGAGGAAGCAGGGCAACAGTGCCTAGCTCAGCTGACAATCTTTAAGCAAAAGAAACACACAAGGGCGTGGGGAGCTGGCGAAATGGCAACACTGAGAAATCCACCCTCTGAAACGGACGAAGATGGGCAACAGAGGCTAGCTCAGGTGGCAATCTTTAATCAAAAGAAACACACAAGGGCGTGGAGACCTGGGAAAAAGCAACACTTAGAAATCCACCCAGAGAAACTGAGGAAGATGGGCAAGAGAGGCTACCTCAGGTGGCAATCGTTAAGCAAAAACAAAGCACAAAGGCGTGGAGACCTGGGGAAAAAGCAACCCTGAAATATCTACCCTCAGAAACTGAGGAAGACGGGCAAGAGAGGCTGGCTAAAGGTGGCAAACATTAAGCAAAAGAAACACACAAGGGCGTGGAGACCTGGGGAAAAAGCAACACTGAGAAATCCACCCTCTGAAACTGAGGAAGATGGGCAAGAGAGGCTAGCTCAGGTGGCAATCGTTAAGCAAAAACAAAACACTAAGGCGTGGAGACCTGGGGAAAAAGCAACCCTGAAATATCTACCCTCTGAAACTGAGGAAGATGGGCAAGAGAGACAGGCTTCAGGTGGCAAACTTTAAGCAAAAGAAACACACAAGGGCGTGGAGATCTGGGGAAAAAGCAGCACTGAGAAATCTACCCTCTGAAACTGACGAGGATGGGCAACAGAGGCTACCTCAGGTGGCAATCGTTAAGCAAAAGAAACACACAAGGGCGTGGAGACCTGGGGAAAAAGCAACACGGAGAAATCCACCCTCTGAAACTGAGGAAGATGGGCAACAGAGGCTAGCTCAGGTGGCAATCGTTAAGCAAAAAAAAAACCCAAAGGCGTGGAGACCTGGGGAAAAAGCAACACGGAGAAAACCACCCTGTGAAACTGAGGAAGATGGGCAACAGAGGCTACCTCAGGTGGCAATCTTTAAGCAAAAACAAAGCACAAAGGCGTGGAGACCTGGAGAAAAAGCAACCCTGAAATATCTACCCTCTGAAACTGAGGAAGATGGGCAAGAGAGGCTGGCTTCAGGTGGCAAACTTTAAGCAAAAGAAACACACAAGGGCGTGGAGACCTGGGGAAAAAGCAGCACTGAGAAATCTACACTCTGAAACTGAGTAAGATGGGCAACAGAGGCTACCTCAGGTGGCAATCGGTAAGCAAAAGAAACACACAAGGGCGTGGAGACCTGGGGAAAAAGCAACACGGAGAAATCCACCCTCTGAATGAGGAACATGGGCAAAAGATGCTAGCTCAGGTTCCAACCTTGAAGCAGAAAAAAAAAAAGACGCAAGGGCGTGGAGAGCAGGCGAAAAAGCAACACTGAGAAATCTACCCTCTGAAACCGAAGAAGATGGGCAACAGAGGCTAGCTCAGGTGGCAATATTTAAGCAAAAAAAATAAAATAAAAAAATACAATGGCGAGGAGACCCGGTCAAAAAGCAACCCTGAAAAAGGTACCCTCTGAAACTGGAGAATCAGGGCAACAGTGCCTAGCTCAGGTGACAATCTATAAGCAAATGAAACACACAAGGGCGTGGGGAGCTGGCGAAAATGCAACACTGAGAAATCCACCCTCTGAAACGGACGAAGATGGGCAACAGAGGCTAGCTGAGGTGGCAATCTTTAAGCAAAAGAAACACACAAGGGCGTGGAGACCTGGGGAAAAAGCAACACGGAGAAATCCACCCTCTGAAACTGAGGAAGATGGGCAACAGAGGCTAGCTCAGGTGGCAATCGTTAAGCAAAAACAAAACCCAAAGGCGTGGAGACCTGGGGAAAAAGCAACCCTGAAATATCTTCCCTCTGAAACTGAGGAAGATGGGCAAGAGAGGCTGGCTTCAGGTGGCAAACTTTAAGCAAAAGAAACACACAAGGGCGTGGAGACCTGGGGAAAAAGCAGCACTGAGAAATCTACCCTCTGAAACTGCAGAGGATGGGCAACAGAGGCTACCTCAGGAGGCAATCGTTAAGCAAAAGAAACACAAAAGGGCGAGGAGACCTGGGGAAAAAGCAACACGGAGAAATCCACCCTCTGAAACTGAGGAACATGGGCAAAAGAAGCTAGCTCAGGTTGCAACCTTTAAGCAGAAAAAAAAAAAGACGCAAGGGCGTGGAGAGCTGGCGAAAATGCAACACTGAGAAATCTACCGTCTGAAACCGAAGAAGATGGGCAACAGAGGCTAGCTCAGGTGGCAATCTTTAAGCAAAAGAAACACACAAGGGCGTGGAGACCTGGGGAAAAAGCAACACGGAGAAATCCACCCTCTGAAACTGACGAACATGGGCAAGAGAGGCTACCTCAGGTGGCAATCGTTAAGCAAAAACAAAGCACAAAGGCGTGGAGACCTGGGGAAAAAGCAACCCTGAAATATCTACCCTCTGAAACTGAGGAAGATCGGCAAGAGAGGCTGGCTTCAGGTGGCAAACTTTGAGCAAAAGAAACACACAAGGGCGTGGAGACCTGGGGAAAAAGCAACACGGAGAAATCCACCCTCTGAAGCTGAGGAAGATGGGCAACAGAGGCTACCTCAGGTGGCAATCGTTAAGCAAAAACAAAACCCAAAGGCGTGGAGACCTGGGGAAAAAGCAACCCTGAAATATCTACCCTCTGAAACTGAGGAAGATGGGCAAGAGAGGCTGGATTCAGGTGGCAAACTTTAAGCAAAAGAAACACACAAGGGCGTGGAGACCTGGGGAAAAAGCAGCACTGAGAAATCTACCCTCTGAAACTGACGAGGATGGGCAACAGAGGCTAGCTCAGGTGGCAATCTTGAAGCAAAAGAAACACACAAGGGCGTGGAGACCTGGGGAAAAAGCAACACGGAGAAATCCACCCTCTGAAACTGAGGGAGATGGGCAAGAGAGGCTAGCTCTGGTGGCAATCGTTAAGCAAAAACAAAGCACAAAGGCGTGGAGACCTGGGGAAAAAGCAACCCTGAAATATCTACCCTCTGAAACTGAGGAAGATGGGCAAGAGAGGCTGGCTTCAGGTGGCAAACTTTAAGCAAAAGAAACACACAAGGGCGTGGAGACCTGGGGAAAAAGCAACACGGAGAAATCCACCCTCTGACACTGTGCAACATGGGCAAAAGAAGCTAGCTCAGGTTGCAACCTTTAAGCAGAAAAAAAAAAAGAGGCAAGGGCGTGGAGAGCTGGCGAAAAAGCAACACTGAGAAATCTCCCCACTGAAGCCGAAGAAGATGGGCAACAGAGGCTAGCTCAGGTGGCAATGTTTAAGCAAAAAAAAATAAAAATAAAAAAATACAATGGCGAGGAGAACCAGTCAAAAAGCAACCCTGAAAAACGTAGCCTCTGAAACTGAGGAAGCAGGGAAACAGTGCCTAGCTCAGGTGACAATGTTTAAGCAAAAGAAACACAGGGGCGTGGGGAGCTGGCGAAAAGGCAACACTGAGAAATCCACCCTCTGAAACTGACGAGGATGGGCAACAGAGGGTACCTCAGGTGGCAATCGTTAAGCAAAAGAAACACACAAGGGCGTGGAGACCTGGGGAACAAGCAACACGGAGAAATCCACCCCCTGAAACTCAGGAATATGGGCAAGAGAGGCTAGCTCAGGTGGCAATCGTTAAGCAAAAACAAAACCCAAAGGCGTGGAGACCTGGGGAAAAAGCAACCCTGAAATATCTACCCTCAGAAACTGAGGAAGATGGGCAAGAGAGGCTGGCTTCAGGTGGCAAACTTTAAGCAAAAGAAACACACAAGGGCGTGGAGACCTCGGGAAGAAGCAGCACTGAGAAATCTACCCTCTCAAACTGACGAGGATGGGCAGCAGAGGCTACCTCAGGTGGCAATCGTTAAGCAAAAGAAACACACAAGGGCGTGGAGACCTGGGGAAAAAGCAACACGGAGAAATCCACCCTCTGAAACTGAGGAAGATGGGCAAGAGAGGCTAGCTCAGGTGGCAATCGTTAAGCAAAAACAAAAGCCAAAGGCGTGGAGACCTGGGGAAAAAGCAACACTGACAAATCCACCCTCTGAAACTGAGGAAGATGGGCAAGAGAGGCTAGCTCAGGTGGCAATCGTTAAGCAAAAACAAAACACTAAGGCGTGGAGACCTGGGGAAAAAGCAACCCTGAAATATCTACCCTCTGAAACTGAGGAAGATGGGCAAGAGAGACTGGCTTCAGGTGGCAAACTTTAAGCAAAAGAAACACACAAGGGCGTGGAGATCTGGGGAAAAAGCAGCACTGAGAAATCTACCCTCTGAAACTGACGAGGATGGGCAACAGAGGCTACCTCAGGTGGCAATCGTTAAGCAAAAGAAACACACAAGGGCGTGGAGACCTGGGGAAAAAGCAACACGGAGAAATCCACCCTCTGAAACTGAGGAACATGGGCAAGAGAAGCTAGCTCAGGTTGCAACCTTCAAGCAGAAAAAAAAAAGACGCAAGGGCTTGGAGAGCTGGCGAAAAAGCAACACTGAGAAATCTACCCTCTGAAACCGAAGAAGATGGGCAACAGAGGCTAGCTCAGGTGGCAATCTTTAAGCAAAAAAAATAAAATAAAAAAATACAATGGCGAGGAGACCCGGTCAAAAAGCAACCCTGAAAAAGGTACCCTCTGAAAGTGAGGAAGCAGGGCAACAGTGCCTAGCTCAGGTGACAATCTTTAAGCAAAAGAAACACACAAGGGCGTGGGGAGCTGGCGAAATGGCAACACTGAGAAATCCACCCTCTGAAACGGACGAAGATGGGCAACAGAGGCTAGCTCAGGTGGCAATCTTTAATCAAAAGAAACACACAAGGTCGTGGAGACCTGGGAAAAAGCAACACTTAGAAATCCACCCAGAGAAACTGAGGAAGATGGGCAAGAGAGGCTACCTCAGGTGGCAATCGTTAAGCAAAAACAAAGCACAAAGGCGTGGAGACCTGGGGAAAAAGCAACCCTGAAATATCTACCCTCAGAAACTGAGGAAGACGGGCAAGAGAGGCTGGCTAAAGGTGGCAAACATTAAGCAAAAGAAACACACAAGGGCGTGGAGACCTGGGGAAAAAGCAACACTGAGAAATCCACCCTCTGAAACTGAGGAAGATGGGCAAGAGAGGCTAGCTCAGGTGGCAATCGTTAAGCAAAAACAAAACACTAAGGCGTGGAGACCTGGGGAAAAAGCAACCCTGAAATATCTACCCTCTGAAACTGAGGAAGATGGGCAAGAGAGACTGGCTTCAGGTGGCAAACTTTAAGCAAAAGAAACACACAAGGGCGTGGAGATCTGGGGAAAAAGCAGCACTGAGAAATCTACCCTCTGAAACTGACGAGGATGGGCAACAGAGGCTACCTCAGGTGGCAATCGTTAAGCAAAAGAAACACACAAGGGCGTGGAGACCTGGGGAAAAAGCAACACGGAGAAATCCACCCTCTGAAACTGAGGAACATGGGCAAGAGAAACTAGCTCAGGTTGCAACCTTCAAGCAGAAAAAAAAAAGACGCAAGGGCTTGGAGAGCTGGCGAAAAAGCAACACTGAGAAATCTACCCTCTGAAACCGAAGAAGATGGGCAACAGAGGCTAGCTCAGGTGGCAATCTTTAAGCAAAAAAAATAAAATAAAAAAATACAATGGCGAGGAGACCCGGTCAAAAAGCAACCCTGAAAAAGGTACCCTCTGAAACTGAGGAAGCAGGGCAACAGTGCCTAGCTCAGCTGACAATCTTTAAGCAAAAGAAACACACAAGGGCGTGGGGAGCTGGCGAAATGGCAACACTGAGAAATCCACCCTCTGAAACGGACGAAGATGGGCAACAGAGGCTAGCTCAGGTGGCAATCTTTAATCAAAAGAAACACACAAGGGCGTGGAGACCTGGGAAAAAGCAACACTTAGAAATCCACCCAGAGAAACTGAGGAAGATGGGCAAGAGAGGCTACCTCAGGTGGCAATCGTTAAGCAAAAACAAAGCACAAAGGCGTGGAGACCTGGGGAAAAAGCAACCCTGAAATATCTACCCTCAGAAACTGAGGAAGACGGGCAAGAGAGGCTGGCTAAAGGTGGCAAACATTAAGCAAAAGAAACACACAAGGGCGTGGAGACCTGGGGAAAAAGCAACACTGAGAAATCCACCCTCTGAAACTGAGGAAGATGGGCAAGAGAGGCTAGCTCAGGTGGCAATCGTTAAGCAAAAACAAAACACTAAGGCGTGGAGACCTGGGGAAAAAGCAACCCTGAAATATCTACCCTCTGAAACTGAGGAAGATGGGCAAGAGAGACTGGCTTCAGGTGGCAAACTTTAAGCAAAAGAAACACACAAGGGCGTGGAGATCTGGGGAAAAAGCAGCACTGAGAAATCTACCCTCTGAAACTGACGAGGATGGGCAACAGAGGCTACCTCAGGTGGCAATCGTTAAGCAAAAGAAACACACAAGGGCGTGGAGACCTGGGGAAAAAGCAACACGGAGAAATCCACCCTCTGAAACTGAGGAACATGGGCAAGAGAAGCTAGCTCAGGTTGCAACCTTTAAGCAGAAAAAAAAAAGACGCAAGGGCTTGGAGAGCTGGCGAAAAAGCAACACTGAGAAATCTACGCTCTGAAACCGAAGAAGATGGGCAACAGAGGCTAGCTCAGGTGGCAATCTTTAAGCCAAAAAAATAAAATAAAAAAATACAATGGCGAGGAGACCCGGTCAAAAAGCAACCCTGAAAAAGGTACCCTCTGAAACTGGAGAATCAGGGCAACAGTGCCTAGCTCAGGTGACAATCTATAAGCAAATGAAACACACAAGGGCGTGGGGAGCTGGCGAAAATGCAACACTGAGAAATCCACCCTCTGAAACGGACGAAGATGGGCAACAGAGGCTAGCTGAGGTGGCAATCTTTAAGCAAAAGAAACACACAAGGGCGTGGAGACCTGGGGAAAAAGCAACACGGAGAAATCCACCCTCTGAAACTGAGGAATATGGGCAACAGAGGCTAGCTCAGGTGGCAATCGTTAAGCAAAAACAAAACCCAAAGGCGTGGAGACCTGGGGAAAAAGCAACCCTGAAATATCTTCCCTCTGAAACTGAGGAAGATGGGCAAGAGAGGCTGGCTTCAGGTGGCAAACTTTAAGCAAAAGAAACACACAAGGGCGTGGAGACCTGGGGAAAAAGCAGCACTGAGAAATCTACCCTCTGAAACTGCAGAGGATGGGCAACAGAGGCTACCTCAGGAGGCAATCGTTAAGCAAAAGAAACACAAAAGGGCGAGGAGACCTGGGGAAAAAGCAACACGGAGAAATCCACCCTCTGAAACTGAGGAACATGGGCAAAAGAAGCTAGCTCATGTTGCAACCTTTAAGCAGAAAAAAAAAAAGACGCAAGGGCGTGGAGAGCTGGCGAAAATGCAACACTGAGAAATCTACCGTCTGAAACCGAAGAAGATGGGCAACAGAGGCTAGCTCAGGTGGCAATCTTTAAGCAAAAGAAACACACAAGGGCGTGGAGACCTGGGGAAAAAGCAACACGGAGAAATCCACCCTCTGAAACTGACGAACATGGGCAAGAGAGGCTACCTCAGGTGGCAATCGTTAAGCAAAAACAAAGCACAAAGGCGTGGAGACCTGGGGAAAAAGCAACCCTGAAATATCTACCCTCTGAAACTGAGGAAGTAGGCCATAGAGGCTGGCTTCAGGTGGCAAACTTTGAGCAAAAGAAACACACAAGGGCGTGGAGACCTGGGGAAAAAGCAACACGGAGAAATCCACCCTCTGAAGCTGAGGAAGATGGGCAACAGAGGCTACCTCAGGTGGCAATCGTTAAGCAAAAACAAAACCCAAAGGCGTGGAGACCTGGGGAAAAAGCAACCCTGAAATATCTACCCTCTGAAACTGAGGAAGATGGGCAAGAGAGGCTGGATTCAGGTGGCAAACTTTAAGCAAAAGAAACACACAAGGGCGTGGAGACCTGGGGAAAAAGCAGCACTGAGAAATCTACCCTCTGAAACTGACGAGGATGGGCAACAGAGGCTAGCTCAGGTGGCAATCTTGAAGCAAAAGAAACACACAAGGGCGTGGAGACCTGGGGAAAAAGCAACACGGAGAAATCCACCCTCTGAAACTGAGGGAGATGGGCAAGAGAGGCTAGCTCTGGTGGCAATCGTTAAGCAAAAACAAAGCACAAAGGCGTGGAGACCTGGGGAAAAAGCAACCCTGAAATATCTACCCTCTGAAACTGAGGAAGATGGGCAAGAGAGGCTGTCTTCAGGTGGCAAACTTTAAGCAAAAGAAACACACAAGGGCGTGGAGACCTGGGGAAAAAGCAACACGGAGAAATCCACCCTCTGACACTGTGCAACATGGGCAAAAGAAGCTAGCTCAGGTTGCAACCTTTAAGCAGAAAAAAAAAAAGAGGCAAGGGCGTGGAGAGCTGGCGAAAAAGCAACACTGAGAAATCTCCCCACTGAAGCCGAAGAACATGGGCAACAGAGGCTAGCTCAGGTGGCAATGTTTAAGCAAAAAAAAATAAAAATAAAAAAATACAATGGCGAGGAGAACCAGTCAAAAAGCAACCCTGAAAAACGTAGCCTCTGAAACTGAGGAAGCAGGGAAACAGTGCCTAGCTCAGGTGACAATGTTTAAGCAAAAGAAACACAGGGGCGTGGGGAGCTGGCGAAAAGGCAACACTGAGAAATCCACCCTCTGAAACGGACGAAGATGGGCAACAGAGTCTAGCTCAGGTGGCAATCTTTAAGCAGAAGAAACACACAAGGGCGTGGAGACCTGGGGAAAAAGCAGCACTGAGAAATCTACCCTCTGAAACTGACGAGGATGGGCAACAGAGGGTACCTCAGGTGGCAATCGTTAAGCAAAAGAAACACACAAGGGCGTGGAGACCTGGGGAACAAGCAACACGGAGAAATCCACCCCCTGAAACTCAGGAATATGGGCAAGAGAGGCTAGCTCAGGTGGCAATCGTTAAGCAAAAACAAAACCCAAAGGCGTGGAGACCTGGGGAAAAAGCAACCCTGAAATATCTACCCTCAGAAACTGAGGAAGATGGGCAAGAGAGGCTGGCTTCAGGTGGCAAACTTTAAGCAAAAGAAACACACAAGGGCGTGGAGACCTCGGGAAGAAGCAGCACTGAGAAATCTACCCTCTCACACTGACGAGGATGGGCAGCAGAGGCTAACTCAGGTGGCAATCGTTAAGCAAAAGAAACACACAAGGGCGTGGAGACCTGGGGAAAAAGCAACACGGAGAAATCCACCCTCTGAAACTGAGGAACATGGGCAAGAGAAGCTAGCTCAGGTTGCAACCTTCAAGCAGAAAAAAAAAAGACGCAAGGGCTTGGAGAGCTGGCGAAAAAGCAACACTGAGAAATCTACCCTCTGAAACCGAAGAAGATGGGCAACAGAGGCTAGCTCAGGTGGCAATCTTTAAGCAAAAAAAATAAAATAAAAAAATACAATGGCGAGGAGACCCGGTCAAAAAGCAACCCTGAAAAAGGTACCCTCTGAAACTGAGGAAGCAGGGCAACAGTGCCTAGCTCAGCTGACAATGTTTAAGCAAAAGAAACACACAAGGGCGTGGGGAGCTGGCGAAATGGCAACACTGAGAAATCCACCCTCTGAAACGGACGAAGATGGGCAACAGAGGCTAGCTCAGGTGGCAATCTTTAATCAAAAGAAACACACAAGGGCGTGGAGACCTGGGAAAAAGCAACACTTAGAAATCCACCCAGAGAAACTGAGGAAGATGGGCAAGAGAGGCTACCTCAGGTGGCAATCGTTAAGCAAAAACAAAGCACAAAGGCGTGGAGACCTGGGGAAAAAGCAACCCTGAAATATCTACCCTCAGAAACTGAGGAAGACGGGCAAGAGAGGCTGGCTAAAGGTGGCAAACATTAAGCAAAAGAAACACACAAGGGCGTGGAGACCTGGGGAAAAAGCAACACTGAGAAATCCACCCTCTGAAACTGAGGAAGATGGGCAAGAGAGGCTAGCTCAGGTGGCAATCGTTAAGCAAAAACAAAACACTAAGGCGTGGAGACCTGGGGAAAAAGCAACCCTGAAATATCTACCCTCTGAAACTGAGGAAGATGGGCAAGAGAGACTGGCTTCAGGTGGCAAACTTTAAGCAAAAGAAACACACAAGGGCGTGGAGATCTGGGGAAAAAGCAGCACTGAGAAATCTACCCTCTGAAACTGACGAGGATGGGCAACAGAGGCTACCTCAGGTGGCAATCGTTAAGCAAAAGAAACACACAAGGGCGTGGAGACCTGGGGAAAAAGCAACACGGAGAAATCCACCCTCTGAAACTGAGGAAGATGGGCAACAGAGGCTAGCTCAGGTGGCAATCGTTAAGCAAAAAAAAAACCCAAAGGCGTGGAGACCTGGGGAAAAAGCAACACGGAGAAAACCACCCTGTGAAACTGAGGAAGATGGGCAACAGAGGCTACCTCAGGTGGCAATCTTTAAGCAAAAACAAAGCACAAAGGCGTGGAGACCTGGAGAAAAAGCAACCCTGAAATATCTACCCTCTGAAACTGAGGAAGATGGGCAAGAGAGGCTGGCTTCAGGTGGCAAACTTTAAGCAAAAGAAACACACAAGGGCGTGGAGACCTGGGGAAAAAGCAGCACTGAGAAATCTACACTCTGAAACTGAGTAAGATGGGCAACAGAGGCTACCTCAGGTGGCAATCGGTAAGCAAAAGAAACACACAAGGGCGTGGAGACCTGGGGAAAAAGCAACACGGAGAAATCCACCCTCTGAATGAGGAACATGGGCAAAAGATGCTAGCTCAGGTTCCAACCTTGAAGCAGAAAAAAAAAAAGACGCAAGGGCGTGGAGAGCAGGCGAAAAAGCAACACTGAGAAATCTACCCTCTGAAACCGAAGAAGATGGGCAACAGAGGCTAGCTCAGGTGGCAATATTTAAGCAAAAAAAATAAAATAAAAAAATACAATGGCGAGGAGACCCGGTCAAAAAGCAACCCTGAAAAAGGTACCCTCTGAAACTGGAGAATCAGGGCAACAGTGCCTAGCTCAGGTGACAATCTATAAGCAAATGAAACACACAAGGGCGTGGGGAGCTGGCGAAAATGCAACACTGAGAAATCCACCCTCTGAAACGGACGAAGATGGGCAACAGAGGCTAGCTGAGGTGGCAATCTTTAAGCAAAAGAAACACACAAGGGCGTGGAGACCTGGGGAAAAAGCAACACGGAGAAATCCACCCTCTGAAACTGAGGAAGATGGGCAACAGAGGCTAGCTCAGGTGGCAATCGTTAAGCAAAAACAAAACCCAAAGGCGTGGAGACCTGGGGAAAAAGCAACCCTGAAATATCTTCCCTCTGAAACTGAGGAAGATGGGCAAGAGAGGCTGGCTTCAGGTGGCAAACTTTAAGCAAAAGAAACACACAAGGGCGTGGAGACCTGGGGAAAAAGCAGCACTGAGAAATCTACCCTCTGAAACTGCAGAGGATGGGCAACAGAGGCTACCTCAGGAGGCAATCGTTAAGCAAAAGAAACACAAAAGGGCGAGGAGACCTGGGGAAAAAGCAACACGGAGAAATCCAACCTCTGAAACTGAGGAACATGGGCAAAAGAAGCTAGCTCAGGTTGCAACCTTTAAGCAGAAAAAAAAAAAGACGCAAGGGCGTGGAGAGCTGGCGAAAATGCAACACTGAGAAATCTACCGTCTGAAACCGAAGAAGATGGGCAACAGAGGCTAGCTCAGGTGGCAATCTTTAAGCAAAAGAAACACACAAGGGCGTGGAGACCTGGGGAAAAAGCAACACGGAGAAATCCACCCTCTGAAACTGACGAACATGGGCAAGAGAGGCTACCTCAGGTGGCAATCGTTAAGCAAAAACAAAGCACAAAGGCGTGGAGACCTGGGGAAAAAGCAACCCTGAAATATCTACCCTCTGAAACTGAGGAAGATCGGCAAGAGAGGCTGGCTTCAGGTGGCAAACTTTGAGCAAAAGAAACACACAAGGGCGTGGAGACCTGGGGAAAAAGCAACACGGAGAAATCCCCCCTCTGAAGCTGAGGAAGATGGGCAACAGAGGCTACCTCAGGTGGCAATCGTTAAGCAAAAACAAAACCCAAAGGCATGGAGACCTGGGGAAAAAGCAACCCTGAAATATCTACCCTCTGAAACTGAGGAAGATGGGCAAGAGAGGCTGGATTCAGGTGGCAAACTTTAAGCAAAAGAAACACACAAGGGCGTGGAGACCTGGGGAAAAAGCAGCACTGAGAAATCTACCCTCTGAAACTGACGAGGATGGGCAACAGAGGCTAGCTCAGGTGGCAATCTTGAAGCAAAAGAAACACACAAGGGCGTGGAGACCTGGGGAAAAAGCAACACGGAGAAATCCACCCTCTGAAACTGAGGGAGATGGGCAAGAGAGGCTAGCTCTGGTGGCAATCGTTAAGCAAAAACAAAGCACAAAGGCGTGGAGACCTGGGGAAAAAGCAACCCTGAAATATCTACCCTCTGAAACTGAGGAAGATGGGCAAGAGAGGCTGGCTTCAGGTGGCAAACTTTAAGCAAAAGAAACACACAAGGGCGTGGAGACCTGGGGAAAAAGCAACACGGAGAAATCCACCCTCTGACACTGTGCAACATGGGCAAAAGAAGCTAGCTCAGGTTGCAACCTTTAAGCAGAAAAAAAAAAAGAGGCAAGGGCGTGGAGAGCTGGCGAAAAAGCAACACTGAGAAATCTCCCCACTGAAGCCGAAGAACATGGGCAACAGAGGCTAGCTCAGGTGGCAATGTTTAAGCAAAAAAAAATAAAAATAAAAAAATACAATGGCGAGGAGAACCAGTCAAAAAGCAACCCTGAAAAACGTAGCCTCTGAAACTGAGGAAGCAGGGAAACAGTGCCTAGCTCAGGTGACAATGTTTAAGCAAAAGAAACACAGGGGCGTGGGGAGCTGGCGAAAAGGCAACACTGAGAAATCCACCCTCTGAAACGGACGAAGATGGGCAACAGAGTCTAGCTCAGGTGGCAATCTTTAAGCAGAAGAAACACACAAGGGCGTGGAGACCTGGGGAAAAAGCAGCACTGAGAAATCTACCCTCTGAAACTGACGAGGATGGGCAACAGAGGGTACCTCAGGTGGCAATCGTTAAGCAAAAGAAACACACAAGGGCGTGGAGACCTGGGGAACAAGCAACACGGAGAAATCCACCCCCTGAAACTCAGGAATATGGGCAAGAGAGGCTAGCTCAGGTGGCAATCGTTAAGCAAAAACAAAACCCAAAGGCGTGGAGACCTGGGGAAAAAGCAACCCTGAAATATCTACCCTCAGAAACTGAGGAAGATGGGCAAGAGAGGCTGGCTTCAGGTGGCAAACTTTAAGCAAAAGAAACACACAAGGGCGTGGAGACCTCGGGAAGAAGCAGCACTGAGAAATCTACCCTCTAAAACTGACGAGGATGGGCAGCAGAGGCTACCTCAGGTGGCAATCGTTAAGCAAAAGAAACACACAAGGGCGTGGAGACCTGGGGAAAAAGCAACACGGAGAAATCCACCCTCTGAAACTGACGAACATGGGCAAGAGAGGCTAGCTCAGGTGGCAATCGTTAAGCAAAAACAAAAGCCAAAGGCGTGGAGACCTGGGGAAAAAGCAACCCTGAAATATCTACCCTCTGAAACTGAGGAAGATGGGCAAGAGTGGCTGGCTTCAGGTGGCAAACTTTAAGCAAAAGAAACACACAAGGGCGTCTAGACCTGGGGAAAAAGCAGCACTGAGAAATCTACCCTCTGAAACTGACGAGGATGGGCAACAGAGGCTACCTGAGGTGGCAATCGTTAAGCAAAAGAAACACACAAGGGCGTGGAGACCTGGGGAAAAAGCAACACGGAGAAATCCACCCTCTGACACTGTAGAACATGGGCAAAAGAAGCTAGCTCAGGTTGCAACCTTCAAGCAGAAAAAAAAAAAGACGCAAGGGCGTGGAGAGCTGGCGAAAAAGCAACACTGAGAAATCTACCCTCTGAAACCGAAGAAGATGGGCAACAGAGGCTAGCTCAGGTGGCAATGTATAAGCAAACAAAATAAAATTAAAAGAATACAATGGCGAGGAGACCCGGTCAAAAAGCAACCCTGAAAAAGGTACCCTCTGAAACTGAGGAAGCAGGGCAACAGTGCCTAGCTCAGCTGACAATCTTTAAGCAAAAGAAACACACAAGGGCGTGGGGAGCTGGCGAAAAGGCAACACTGAGAAATCCACCCTCTGAAACGGACGAAGATGGGCAACAGAGGCTAGCTCAGGTGGCAATGTTTAATCAAAAGAAACACACAAGGGCGTGGAGACCTGGGAAAAAGCAACACTTAGAAATCCACCCAGAGAAACTGAGGAAGATGGGCAAGAGAGGCTACCTCAGGTGGCAATCGTTAAGCAAAAACAAAGCAGAAAGGCGTGGAGACCTGGGGAAAAAGCAACCCTGAAATATCTACCCTCAGAAACTGAGGAAGACGGGCAAGAGAGGCTGGCTAAAGGTGGCAAACATTAAGCAAAAGAAGCACACCAGGGCGTGGAGACCTGGGGAAAAAGCAACACTGACAAATCCACCCTCTGAAACTGAGGAAGATGGGCAAGAGAGGCTAGCTCAGGTGGCAATCGTTAAGCAAAAACAAAACACTAAGGCGTGGAGACCTGGGGAAAAAGCAACCCTGAAATATCTACCCTCTGAAACTGAGGAAGATGGGCAAGAGAGACTGGCTTCAGGTGGCAAACTTTAAGCAAAAGAAACACACAAGGGCGTGGAGATCTGGGGAAAAAGCAGCACTGAGAAATCTACCCTCTGAAACTTACGAGGATGGGCAACAGAGGCTACCTCAGGTGGCAATCGTTAAGCAAAAGAAACACACAAGGGCGTGGAGACCTGGGGAAAAAGCAACACGGAGAAATCCACCCTCTGAAACTGAGGAACATGGGCAAGAGAAGCTAGCTCAGGTTGCAACCTTCAAGCAGAAAAAAAAAAGACGCAAGGGCTTGGAGAGCTGGCGAAAAAGCAACACTGAGAAATCTACCCTCTGAAACCGAAGAAGATGGGCAACAGAGGCTAGCTCAGGTGGCAATCTTTAAGCAAAAAAAATAAAATAAAAAAATACAATGGCGAGGAGACCCGGTCAAAAAGCAACCCTGAAAAACGTACCCTCTGAAACTGAGGAAGCAGGGCAACAGTGCCTAGCTCAGCTGACAATCTTTAAGCAAAAGAAACACACAAGGGCGTGGGGAGCTGGCGAAATGGCAACACTGAGAAATCCACCCTCTGAAACGGACGAAGATGGGCAACAGAGGCTAGCTCAGGTGGCAATCTTTAATCAAAAGAAACACACAAGGGCGTGGAGACCTGGGAAAAAGCAACACTTAGAAATCCACCCAGAGAAACTGAGGAAGATGGGCAAGAGAGGCTACCTCAGGTGGCAATCGTTAAGCAAAAACAAAGCACAAAGGCGTGGAGACCTGGGGAAAAAGCAACCCTGAAATATCTACCCTCAGAAACTGAGGAAGACGGGCAAGAGAGGCTGGCTAAAGGTGGCAAACATTAAGCAAAAGAAACACACAAGGGCGTGGAGACCTGGGGAAAAAGCAACACTGAGAAATCCACCCTCTGAAACTGAGGAAGATGGGCAAGAGAGGCTAGCTCAGGTGGCAATCGTTAAGCAAAAACAAAACACTAAGGCGTGGAGACCTGGGGAAAAAGCAACCCTGAAATATCTACCCTCTGAAACTGAGGAAGATGGGCAAGAGAGACTGGCTTCAGGTGGCAAACTTTAAGCAAAAGAAACACACAAGGGCGTGGAGATCTGGGGAAAAAGCAGCACTGAGAAATCTACCCTCTGAAACTGACGAGGATGGGCAACAGAGGCTAGGTGAGGTGGCAATCTTTAAGCAAAAGAAACACACAAGGGCGTGGAGACCTGGGGAAAAAGCAACACGGAGAAATCCACCCTCTGAAACTGAGGAAGATGGGCAACAGAGGCTAGCTCAGGTGGCAATCGTTAAGCAAAAACAAAACCCAAAGGCGTGGAGACCTGGGGAAAAAGCAACCCTGAAATATCTTCCCTCTGAAACTGAGGAAGATGGGCAAGAGAGGCTGGCTTCAGGTGGCAAACTTTAAGCAAAAGAAACACACAAGGGCGTGGAGACCTGGGGAAAAAGCAGCACTGAGAAATCTACCCTCTGAAACTGCAGAGGATGGGCAACAGAGGCTACCTCAGGAGGCAATCGTTAAGCAAAAGAAACACAAAAGGGCGAGGAGACCTGGGGAAAAAGCAACACGGAGAAATCCACCCTCTGAAACTGAGGAACATGGGCAAAAGATGCTAGCTCAGGTTGCAACCTTTAAGCAGAAAAAAAAAAAGACGCAAGGGCGTGGAGAGCTGGCGAAAATGCAACACTGAGAAATCTACCGTCTGAAACCGAAGAAGATGGGCAACAGAGGCTAGCTCAGGTGGCAATCTTTAAGCAAAAGAAACACACAAGGGCGTGGAGACCTGGGGAAAAAGCAACACGGAGAAATCCACCCTCTGAAACTGACGAACATGGGCAAGAGAGGCTACCTCAGGTGGCAATCGTTAAGCAAAAACAAAGCACAAAGGCGTGGAGACCTGGGGAAAAAGCAACCCTGAAATATCTACCCTCTGAAACTGAGGAAGTAGGCCATAGAGGCTGGCTTCAGGTGGCAAACTTTGAGCAAAAGAAACACACAAGTGCGTGGAGACCTGGGGAAAAAGCAACACGGAGAAATCCACCCTCTGAAGCTGAGGAAGATGGGCAACAGAGGCTACCTCAGGTGGCAATCGTTAAGCAAAAACAAAACCCAAAGGCGTGGAGACCTGGGGAAAAAGCAACCCTGAAATATCTACCCTCTGAAACTGAGGAAGATGGGCAAGAGAGGCTGGATTCAGGTGGCAAACTTTAAGCAAAAGAAACACACAAGGGCGTGGAGACCTGGGGAAAAAGCAGCACTGAGAAATCTACCCTCTGAAACTGACGAGGATGGGCAACAGAGGCTAGCTCAGGTGGCAATCTTGAAGCAAAAGAAACACACAAGGGCGTGGAGACCTGGGGAAAAAGCAACACGGAGAAATCCACCCTCTGAAACTGAGGGAGATGGGCAAGAGAGGCTAGCTCTGGTGGCAATCGTTAAGCAAAAACAAAGCACAAAGGCGTGGAGACCTGGGGAAAAAGCAACCCTGAAATATCTACCCTCTGAAACTGAGGAAGATGGGCAAGAGAGGCTGGCTCCAGGTGGCAAACTTTAAGCAAAAGAAACACACAAGGGCGTGGAGACCTGGGGAAAAAGCAACACGGAGAAATCCACCCTCTGACACTGTGCAACATGGGCAAAAGAAGCTAGCTCAGGTTGCAACCTTTAAGCAGAAAAAAAAAAAGAGGCAAGGGCGTGGAGAGCTGGCGAAAAAGCAACACTGAGAAATCTCCCCACTGAAGCCGAAGAACATGGGCAACAGAGGCTAGCTCAGGTGGCAATGTTTAAGCAAAAAAAAAATAAAAATAAAAAAATACAATGGCGAGGAGAACCAGTCAAAAAGCAACCCTGAAAAACGTAGCCTCTGAAACTGAGGAAGCAGGGAAACAGTGCCTAGCTCAGGTGACAATGTTTAAGCAAAAGAAACACAGGGGCGTGGGGAGCTGGCGAAAAGGCAACACTGAGAAATCCACCCTCTGAAACGGACGAAGATGGGCAACAGAGTCTAGCTCAGGTGGCAATCTTTAAGCAGAAGAAACACACAAGGGCGTGGAGACCTGGGGAAAAAGCAGCACTGAGAAATCTACCCTCTGAAACTGAGGAGGATGGGCAACAGAGGGTACCTCAGGTGGCAATCGTTAAGCAAAAGAAACACACAAGGGCGTGGAGACCTGGGGAACAAGCAACACGGAGAAATCCACCCCCTGAAACTCAGGAATATGGGCAAGAGAGGCTAGCTCAGGTGGCAATCGTTAAGCAAAAACAAAACCCAAAGGCGTGGAGACCTGGGGAAAAAGCAACCCTGAAATATCTACCCTCAGAAACTGAGGAAGATGGGCAAGAGAGGCTGGCTTCAGGTGGCAAACTTTAAGCAAAAGAAACACACAAGGGCGTGGAGACCTCGGGAAGAAGCAGCACTGAGAAATCTACCCTCTCACACTGACGAGGATGGGCAGCAGAGGCTACCTCAGGTGGCAATCGTTAAGCAAAAGAAACACACAAGGGCGTGGAGACCTGGGGAAAAAGCAACACGGAGAAATCCACCCTCTGAAACTGAGGAAGATGGGCAAGAGAGGCTAGCTCAGGTGGCAATCGTTAAGCAAAAACAAAAGCCAAAGGCGTGGAGACCTGGGGAAAAAGCAACCCTGAAATATCTACCCTCTGAAACTGAGGAAGATGGGCAAGAGTGGCTGGCTTCAGGTGGCAAACTTTAAGCAAAAGAAACACACAAGGGCGTCTAGACCTGGGGAAAAAGCAGCACTGAGAAATCTACCCTCTGAAACTGACGAGGATGGGCAACAGAGGCTACCTGAGGTGGCAATCGTTAAGCAAAAGAAACACACAAGGGCGTGGAGACCTGGGGAAAAAGCAACACGGAGAAATCCACCCTCTGACACTGTAGAACATGGGCAAAAGAAGCTAGCTCAGGTTGCAACCTTCAAGCAGAAAAAAAAAAAGACGCAAGGGCGTGGAGAGCTGGCGAAAAAGCAACACTGAGAAATCTACCCTCTGAAACCGAAGAAGATGGGCAACAGAGGCTAGCTCAGGTGGCAATGTATAAGCAAACAAAATAAAATTAAAAGAATACAATGGCGAGGAGACCCGGTCAAAAAGCAACCCTGAAAAAGGTACCCTCTGAAACTGAGGAAGCAGGGCAACAGTGCCTAGCTCAGCTGACAATCTTTAAGCAAAAGAAACACACAAGGGCGTGGGGAGCTGGCGAAAAGGCAACACTGAGAAATCCACCCTCTGAAACGGACGAAGATGGGCAACAGAGGCTAGCTCAGGTGGCAATCTTTAATCAAAAGAAACACACAAGGGCGTGGAGACCTGGGAAAAAGCAACACTTAGAAATCCACCCAGAGAAACTGAGGAAGATGGGCAAGAGAGGCTACCTCAGGTGGCAATCGTTAAGCAAAAACAAAGCACAAAGGCGTGGAGACCTGGGGAAAAAGCAACCCTGAAATATCTACCCTCAGAAACTGAGGAAGACGGGCAAGAGAGGCTGGCTGAAGGTGGCAAACATTAAGCAAAAGAAACACACAAGGGCGTGGAGACCTGGGGAAAAAGCAACACTGAGAAATCCACCCTCTGAAACTGAGGAAGATGGGCAAGAGAGGCTAGCTCAGGTGGCAATCGTTAAGCAAAAACAAAACACTAAGGCGTGGAGACCTGGGGAAAAAGCAACCCTGAAATATCTACCCTCTGAAACTGAGGAAGATGGGCAAGAGAGACTGGCTTCAGGTGGCAAACTTTAAGCAAAAGAAACACACAAGGGCGTGGAGATCTGGGGAAAAAGCAGCACTGAGAAATCTACCCTCTGAAACTGACGAGGATGGGCAACAGAGGCTACCTCAGGTGGCAATCGTTAAGCAAAAGAAACACACAAGGGCGTGGAGACCTGGGGAAAAAGCAACACGGAGAAATCCACCCTCTGAAACTGAGGAACATGGGCAAAAGAAGCTAGCTCAGGTTGCAACCTTTAAGCAGAAAAAAAAAAAGACGCAAGGGCGTGGAGAGCTGGCGAAAAAGCAACACTGAGAAATCTACCCTCTGAAACCGAAGAAGATGGGTAACAGAGGCTAGCTCAGGTGGCAATCTTTAAGCCAAAAAAATAAAATAAAAAAATACAATGGCGAGGAGACCCGGTCAAAAAGCAACCCTGAAAAAGGTACCCTCTGAAACTGAGGAAGCAGGGCAACAGTGCCTAGCTCAGGTGACAATCTTTAAGCAAAAGAAACACACAAGGGCGTGGGGAGCTGGCGAAAAGGCAACACTGAGAAATCCACCCTCTGAAACGGACGAAGATGGGCAACAGAGGCTAGCTCAGGTGGCAATCTTTAAGCAAAAGAACACACAAGGGCGTGGAGACCTTGGGAAAAAGCCACACGGGGAAATCCACCCTGTGAAACTGACGAACATGGGCAACAGAGGCTACCTCATGTGGCAATCGTTAAGCAAAAACAAAGCACAAAGGCGTGGAGACCTGGGGAAAAAGCAACCCTGAAATATCTACCCTCTGAAACTGAGGAAGATGGGCAAGAGAGGCTGGCTTCAGGTGGCAAACTTTAAGCAAAAGAAACACACAAGGGCGTGGAGACCTGGGGAAAAAGCAACACTGAAAAATCCACCCTCTGAAACTGAGGAAGATGGGCAAAAGAAGCTAGCTCAGGTTGCAACCTTTAAGCAGAAAAAAAAAAAGACGCAAGGGCGTGGAGAGCTGGCGAAAAAGCAACACTGAGAAATCTACCCTCTGAAACCGAAGAAGATGGGCAACAGAGGCTAGCTCAGGTGGCAATCTTTAAGCAAACAAAATAAAATAATAAAATACATTGGCGAGGAGACCCGGTCAAAAAGCAACCCTGAAAAAGGTACCCTCTGAAACTGACGAAGCAGGGCAACAGTGCCTAGCTCAGGTGACAATCTTTAAACAAAAGAAACACACAAGGGCGTGGGGAGCTGGCGAAAAGGCAACACTGAGAAATCCACCCTCTGAAACGGACGAAGATGGGCAACAGAGGCTAGCTCAGGTGGCAATCTTTAAGCAAAAGAAACACACAAGGGCGTGGAGACCTGGGGAAAAAGCAACACGGAGAAATCCACCCTCTGAAACTGACGAACATGGGCAAGAGAGGCTACCTCAGGTGGCAATCGTTAAGCAAAAACAAAACCCAAAGGGGTGGAGACCTGGGGAAAAAGCAACCCTGAAATATCTACCCTCTGAAACTGAGGAAGATGGGCAAGAGAGACTGGCTTCAGGTGTCAAACGTTAAGCAAAAGAAACACACAAGGGAGTGGAGACCTGGGTAAAAGGCAGCACTGAGAAATCTAGCCTCTGAAACTGACGAGGATGGGCAACAGAGGCTACCTCAGGTGGCAATCGTTAAGCAAAAGAAACACACAAGGGCGTGGAGACCTGGGGAAAAAGCAACACGGAGAAATCCACCCTCTGAAACTGAGGAAGATGGGCAACAGAGGCTAGCTCAGGTGGCAATCGTTAAGCAAAAAAAAAACCCAAAGGCGTGGAGACCTGGGGAAAAAGCAACACGGAGAATACCACCCTGTGAAACTGAGGAAGATGGGCAACAGAGGCTACCTCAGGTGGCAATCTTTAAGCAAAAACAAAGCACAAAGGCGTGGAGACCTGGAGAAAAAGCAACCCTGAAATATCTACCCTCTGAAACTGAGGAAGATGGGCAAGGGAGGCTGGCTTCAGGTGGCAAACTTTAAGCAAAAGAAACACACAAGGGGGTGGAGACCTGGGGAAAAAGCAGCACTGAGAAATCTACACTCTGAAACTGAGTAAGATGGGCAACAGAGGCTACCTCAGGTGGCAATCGGTAAGCAAAAGAAACACACAAGGGCGTGGAGACCTGGGGAAAAAGCAACACGAAGAAGTCCACCCTCTGAATGAGGAACATGGGCAAAAGATGCTAGCTCAGGTTCCAACCTTGAAGCAGAAAAAAAAAAAGACGCAAGGGCGTGGAGAGCTGGCGAAAAAGCAACACTGAGAAATCTACCCTCTGAAACCGAAGAAGATGGGCAACAGAGGCTAGCTCAGGTGGCAATATTTAAGAAAAAAAAATAAAATAAAAAAATACAATGGCGAGGAGACCCGGTCAAAAAGCAACCCTGAAAAAGGTACCCTCTGAAACTGGAGAATCAGGGCAACAGTGCCTAGCTCAGGTGACAATCTATAAGCAAATGAAACACACAAGGGCGTGGGGAGCTGGCGAAAATGCAACACTGAGAAATCCACCCTCTGAAACGGACGAAGATGGGCAACAGAGGCTAGCTGAGGTGGCAATCTTTAAGCAAAAGAAACACACAAGGGCGTGGAGACCTGGGGAAAAAGCAACACGGAGAAATCCACCCTCTGAAACTGAGGAAGATGGGCAACAGAGGCTAGCTCAGGTGGCAATCGTTAAGCAAAAACAAAACCCAAAGGCGTGGAGACCTGGGGAAAAAGCAACCCTGAAATATCTTCCCTCTGAAACTGAGGAAGATGGGCAAGAGAGGCTGGCTTCAGGTGGCAAACTTTAAGCAAAAGAAACACACAAGGGCGTGGAGACCTCGGGAAGAAGCAGCACTGAGAAATCTACCCTCTCAAACTGACGAGGATGGGCAGCAGAGGCTACCTCAGGTGGCAATCGTTAAGCAAAAGAAACACACAAGGGCGTGGAGACCTGGGGAAAAAGCAACACGGAGAAATCCACCCACTGAAACTGAGGAAGATGGGCAAGAGAGGCTAGCTCAGGTGGCAATCGTTAAGCAAAAACAAAAGCCAAAGGCGTGGAGACCTGGGGAAAAAGCAACCCTGAAATATCTACCCTCTGAAACTGAGGAAGATGGGCCAGAGTGGCTGGCTTCAGGTGGCAAACTTTAAGCAAAAGAAACACACAAGGGCGTCTAGACCTGGGGAAAAAGCAGCACTGAGAAATCTACCCTCTGAAACTGACGAGGATGGGCAACAGAGGCTACCTCAGGTGGCAATCGTTAAGCAAAAGAAACACACAAGGGCGTGGAGACCTGGGGAAAAAGCAACACGGAGAAATCCACCCTCTGACACTGTAGAACATGGGCAAAAGAAGCTAGCTCAGGTTGCAACCTTCAAGCGGAAAAAAAAAAAGACGCAAGGGCGTGGAGAGCTGGCGAAAAAGCAACACTGAGAAATCTACCCTCTGAAACCGAAGAAGATGGGCAACAGAGGCTAGCTCAGGTGGCAATGTATAAGCAAACAAAATAAAATTAAAAGAATACAATGGCGAGGAGACCCGGTCAAAAAGCAACCTTGAAAAAGGTACCCTCTGAAACTGAGGAAGCAGGGCAACAGTGCCTAGCTCAGCTGACAATCTTTAAGCAAAAGAAACACACAAGGGCGTGGGGAGCTGGCGAAAAGGCAACACTGAGAAATCCACCCTCTGAAACGGACGAAGATGGGCAACAGAGGCTAGCTCAGGTGGCAATCTTTAATCAAAAGAAACACACAAGGGCGTGGAGACCTGGGAAAAAGCAACACTTAGAAATCCACCCAGAGAAACTGAGGAAGATGGGCAAGAGAGGCTACCTCAGGTGGCAATCGTTAAGCAAAAACAAAGCACAAAGGCGTGGAGACCTGGGGAAAAAGCAACCCTGAAACATCTACCGTCAGAAACTGATGAAGATGGGCAAGAGAGGCTGGCTTAAGGTGGCAAACATTAAGCAAAAGAAACACACAAGGGCGTGGATACCTGGGGAAAAAGCAACACTGAGAAATCCACCCTCTGAAACTGACGAGGATGGGCAACAGAGGCTACCTCAGGTGGCAATCGTCAAGCAAAAGAAACACACAAGGGCGTGGAGACTTGGGGAAAAAGCAACACGGAGAAATCCACCTTCTGAAACTGAGGAAGATGGGCAAGAGAGGCTAGCTCAGGTGGCAATCGTTAAGCAAAAACAAAACCCAAAGGCTTGGAGACCTGGGGAAAAGCAACCCTGAAATATCTACCCTCTGAAACTGAGGAAGTTGGGCAAGAGAGGCTGGCTTCAGGAGTCAAACGTTAAGCAAAAGAAACACACAAGGGCCTGGAAACCTGGGGAAAAAGCAACACTGAGAAATCCAGCCGCTGAAACGGACGAAGATGGGCAACAGAGGCTAGCTCAGGTGGCAATCGTTAAGCAAAAACAAAACCCAAAGGCGTGGAGACCTGGGGAAAAAGCAACCCTGAAATATCTACCCTCTGAAACTGAGGAAGTTGGGCAAGAGAGGCTGGCTTCAGGTGGCAAACGTTAAGCAAAAGAAACACACAAGGGAGTGGAGACCTGGGGAAAAGGCAGCAGTGAGAAATCTACCCTCTGAAACTGAGGAGGATGGGCAACAGAGGCTACCTCAGGTGGCAATCGTTAAGCAAAAGAAACACACAAGGGCGTGGAGACCTGGGGAAAAATCAACACGGAGAAATCCACCCTCTGAAACTGAGGAAGATGGGCAACAGTGCCTAGCTCAGGTGGCAATCGTTAAGCAAAAACAAAGCACAAAGGCGTGGAGACCTGGGGAAAAAGCAACACGGAGAAATCCACCCTCTGAAACTGATGAACATGGGCAAGAGAGGCTACCTCAGTTGGCAATCGTTAAGCAAAAACAAAGCACAAAGGCGTGGAGACCTGGGGAAAAAGCAACCCTGAATTATCTACCCTCTGAAACTGAGGAAGATGGGAAAGAGAGGCTGGCTTCAGGTGGCAAACTTTAAGCAAAAGAAACACACAAGGGCGTGGATACCTGGGGAAAAAGCAACACGGAGAAATCCACCCTCTGAAACTGAGGAAGATGGGCAACAGAGGCTACCTCAGGTGGCAATCGTTAAGCAAAAACAAAGCACAAAGGCGTGGAGACCTGGGGTAAAAGCAACCCTGAAATATCTACCCTCTGAAACTGAGGAAGATGGGCAAGAGAGGCTGGCTTCAGGTGGCAAAGTTTAAGCAAAAGAAACACACAAGGGCGTGGAGACCTGGGGAAAAGGCAGCACTGAGAAATCTACCCTCTGAAACTGACGGGGATGGGCAGCAGAGGCTACCTCAGGTGGCAATCGTTAAGCAAAAGAAACACACAAGGGCGTGGAGACCTGGGGAATAAGCAGCACTGAGAAATCTACCTTCTGAAACTCCCGAGGATGGGCAACAGAGGCTACCTCAGGTGGCAATCGTTAAGCAAAAGAAACACACAAGGGCGAGGAGACCTGGGGAAAAAGCAACACGGAGAAATCCACCCTCTGAAACTGAGGAACATGGGCAAAAGAAGCTAGCTCAGGTTGCAACCTTTAAGCAGAAAAAAAAAAAGACGCAAGGGCGTGGAGAGCTGGGGAAAAAGCAACACTGAGTAATCTACCCTCTGAAACCGAAGAAGATGGGCAACAGAGGCTAGCTCAGGTGGCAGTCTTTAAGCAAAAAAAATAAAAATAAAAAAATACAATGGCGAGGAGACCCGGTCAAAAAGCAACCCTGAAAAACGTACCCTGTGAAACTGGAGAATCAGTGCAACAGTGCCTAGCTCAGGTGACAATCTATAAGCAAAAGAAACACACAAGGGCGTGGGGACCTGGCGAAAAGGCAACACTGAGAAATCCACCCTCTGAAACAGACGAAGATGGGCAACAGAGGCTAGCTCAGGTGGCAATCTTTAAGCAAAAGAAAGACACAAGGGCGTGGAGACCTGGGGAGAAAGCAACACGGAGAAATCCACCCTCTGACACTGACGAGGATGGGCAAGAGAGGCTACCTCAGGTGGCAATCGTTAAGCAAAAACAAAGCACAAAGGCGTGGAGACCCGGGGAAAAAGCAACCCTGAAATATCTACCCTCTGAAACTGAGGAAGATGGGCAAGAGAGGCTGGCTTCAGGTGGCAAACTTTGAGCAAAAGAAACACACAAGGGCGTGGAGACCTGGGGAAAAAGCAACACGGAGAAATCCACCCTCTGACACTGTGGAACATGGGCAAAAGAAGCTAGCTCAGGTTGCAACCTTTAAGCAGAAAAAAAAAAAGAGGCAAGGGCGTGGAGAGATGGCGAAAAAGCAACACTGAGAAATCTCCCCACTGAAGACGAAGAAGATGGGCAACAGAGGCTAGCTCAGGTGGCAATGTTTAAGGAAAAAAAAAAAAAAGAAAAAAATACAATGGCGAAGAGAACCAGTCAAAAAGCAACCCTGAAAAACGTAGCCTCTGAAACTGAGGAAGCAGGGAAACAGTGCCTAGCTCAGGTGACAATCTTTAATCAAAAGAAACACAGGGGCGTTGGGAGCTGGCGAAAAGGCAACACTGAGAAATCCACCCTCTGAAACGGACGAAGATGGGCAACAGAGGCTAGCTCAGGTGGCAATCTTTAAGCAGAAGAAAAACACAAGGGCGTGGAGACCTGGGGAAAAAGCAGCACTGAGAAATCTACCCTCTGAAACTGACGAGGATGGGCAACAGAGGCTACCTCAGGTGGCAATCGTTAAGCAAAAGAAACACACAAGGGCGTGGAGATCTGGGGAACAAGCAACACGGAGAAATCCACCCCCTGAAACTCAGGAATATGGGCAAGAGAGGCTAGCTCAGGTGGCAATCGTTAAGCAAAAACAAAACCCAAAGGCGTGGAGACCTGGGGAAAAAGCAACCCTGAAATATCTACCCTCAGAAACTGAGGAAGATGGGCAAGAGAGGCTGGCTTCAGGTGGCAAACTTTAAGCAAAAGAAACACACAAGGGCGTGGAGACCTGGGGAAAAAGCAACACTGAGAAATCCACCCTCTGAAACTGAGGAAGATGGGCTAGAGAGGCTAGCTCAGGTGGCAATCGTTAAGCAAAAACAAAACACTAAGGCGTGGAGACCTGGGGAAAAAGCAACCCTGAAATATCTACCCTCTGAAACTGAGGAAGATGGGCAAGAGAGGCTGGCTTCAGGTGGCAAACTTTAAGCAAAAGAAACACACAAGGGCGTGGAGACCAGGGGAAAAAGCAGCACTGAGAAATCTACCCTCTGAAACTGACGAGGATGGGCAACAGAGGCTACCTCAGGTGGCAATCGTTAAGCAAAAGAAACACACAAGGGCGTGGAGCCCTGAGGAAAAAGCAACACGGAGAAATCCACCCTCTGAACCTGAGGAAGATGGGAAACAGAGGCTACCTCAGGTGGCAATCGTTAAGCAAAAACAAAACCCAAAGGCGTGGAGACCTGGGTAAAAAGCAACCCTGAAATATCTACCCTCTGAAACTGAGGAAGATGGGCAAGAGAGGCTGGCTTCAGGTGGCAAACTTTGAGCAAAAGAAACACACAAGGGCGTGGAGACCTGGGGAAAAAGCTGCACTGAGAAATCTACCCTCTGAAACTGACGAGGATGGGCAACAGAGGCTACCTCAGGTGGCAATCGTTAAGCAAAAGAAACACACAAGGGCGTGGAGACCTGGGGAAAAAGCAACACGGAGAAATCCACCCTCTGAAACTGAGGAACATGGGCAAAAGAAGCTAGCTCAGGTTGCAATCTTTACGCAGAAAAAAAAAAAGACGCAAGGGCGTGGAGAGCTGGCGAAAGAGCAACACTTGGAAATCTACCCTCTGAAACCGAAGAAGATGGGCAACAGAGGCTAGCTCAGGTGGCAATCTTTAAGCAAAAAAAATAAAATAAAAAAATACAATGGCGAGGAGACCCGGTCATAAAGCAACCCTGAAAAAGGTACCCTCTGAAACTGAGGAAGCAGGGCAACAGTGCCTAGCTCAGGTGACAATCTTTAAGCAAAAGAAACACACAAGGGCGTGGGGAGCTGGCGAAAAGGCAACACTGAGAAATCCACCCTCTGAAACGGACGAAGATGGGCAACAGAGGCTAGCTCAGGTGGCAATCTTTAAGCAAAAGAAACACACAAGGGCGTGGAGACCTGGGGAAAAAGCAACACTTAGAAATCCACCCAGAGAAACTGAGGAAGATGGGCAAGAGAGGCTACCTCAGGTGGCAATCGTTAAGCAAAAACAAAGCACAAAGGCGTGGAGACCTGGGGAAAAAGCAACCCTGAAATATCTACCCTCAGAAACTGATGAAGATGGGCAAGAGAGGCTGGCTTAAGGTGGCAAACATTAAGCAAAAGAAACACACAAGTGCGTGGATACCTGCGGAAAAAGCAACACTGAGAAATCCACCCTCTGAAACTGACGAGGAGGGGCAACAGAGGCTACCTCAGGTGGCAATCGTCAAGCAAAAGAAACACACAAGGGCGTGGAGACTTGGGGAAAAAGCAACACGGAGAAATCCACCTTCTGAAACTGAGCAAGATGGGCAAGAGAGGCTAGCTCAGGTGGCAATCGTTAAGCAAAAACAAAACCCAAAGGCTTGGAGACCTGGGGAAAAGCAACCCTGAAATATCTACCCTCTGAAACTGAGGAAGTTGGGCAAGAGAGGCTGGCTTCAGGTGGCAAACCTTAAGCAAAAGAAACACACAAGGGCGTGGATACCTGGGGAAAAAGCAACACGGAGAAATCCAACCTCTGAAACTGAGGAAGATGGGCAACAGAGGCTACCTCAGGTGGCAATCGTTAAGCAAAAACAAAGCACAAAGGCGTGGAGACCTGGGTAAAAAAGAAACCCTATAATGTCTACCCTCTGAAACTGAGGAAGATGGGCAAGAGAGGCTGGCTTCAGGTGGCAAAGTTTAAGCAAAAGAAACACACAAGGGCGTGGAGACCTGGGGAAAAGGCAGCACTGAGAAATCTACCCTCTGAAACTGACGAGGATGGGCAGCAGAGGCTACCTCAGGTGGCAATCGTTAAGCAAAAGAAACACACAAGGGCGTGGAGACCTGGGGAAAAAGCAACACTGAGAAATCCACCCTCTGAAACTGAGGAAGATGGGCAACAGAGGCTAGCTCAGGTGGCAATCGTTAAGCAAAAACAAAAGCCAAAGGCGTGGAGACCTGGGGAAAAAGCAACCCTGAAATATCTACCCTCTGAAACTGAGGAAGTAGGCCATAGAGGCTGGCTTCAGGTGGCAAACTTTAAGCAAAAGAAACACACAAGGGCGTGGAGACCTGGGGAAAAAGCAGCACTGAGAAATCTACCCTCTGAAACTCCCGAGGATGGGCAACAGAGGCTACCTCAGGTTGCAATCGTTAAGCAAAAGAAACACACAAGGGCGTGGAGACCTGGGGAAAAAGCAACACGGAGAAATCCACCCTCTGAAACTGAGGAACATGGGCAAGAGAAGCTAGCTCAGGTTGCAACCTTTAAGCAGAAAAAAAAAAAGACGCAAGGGCGTGGAGAGCTGGCGAAAAAGCAGCACTGAGAAATCTCCCCACTGAAGACGAAGAAGATGGGCAACAGAGGCTAGCTCAGGTGGCAATGTTTAAGGAAAAAAATAAAAAAATAAAAAAATACAATGGCGAGGAGAACCAGTCAAAAAGCAACCCTGAAAAACGTACCCTCTGAAACTGAGGAAGCAGGGAAACAGTGCCTAGCTCAGGTGACAATCTTTAAGCAAAAGAAACACAGGGGCGTTGGGAGCTGGCGAAAAGGCAACACTGAGAAATCCACCCTCTGAAACTGAGGAAGATGGGCAACAGAGGCTAGCTCAGGTGGCAATCGTTAAGCAAAAACAAAACCCAAAGGCGTGGAGACCTGGGGAAAAAGCAACCCTGAAATATCTACCCTCTGAAACTGAGGAAGATGGGCAAGAGAGGCTGGCTTCAGGTGGCAAACTTTAAGCAAAAGAAACACACAAGGGCGTGGAGACCTGGGGAAAAAGCAGCACTGAGAAATCTACCCTCTGAAACTGCAGAGGATGGGCAACAGAGGCTACTTCAGGTGGCAATCGTTAAGCAAAAGAAACACACAAGGGCGTGGAGACCTGGGGAAAAAGCAACACGGAGAAATCCACCCTCTGAAACTGAGGAACATGGGCAAAAGAAGCTAGCTCAGGTTGCAACCTTCAAGCAGAATAAAAAAAAGACGCAAGGGCTGGAGAGCTGGCGAAAAAGCAACACTGAGAAATCCACCGTCTGAAACCGAAGAAGATGGGCATCAGAGGCTAGCTCAGGTGGCAATCTTTAAGCCAAAAAAATAAAATAAAAAAATACAATGGCGAGGAGACCCGGTCAAAAAGCAACCCTGAAAAAGGTACCCTCTGAAACTGAGGAAGCAGGGCAACAGTGCCTAGCTCAGGTGACAATCTTTAAGCAAAAGAAACACACAAGGGCGTGGAAACCTGGGGAAAAGGCAACACTGAGAAATCCACCCTCTGAAACGGACGAAGATGGGCAACAGAGGCTAGCTCAGGTGGCAATCTTTAAGCAAAAGAAACACACAAGGGCGTGGAGACCTGGGGAAAAAGCAACACGGAGAAATCCACCCTCTGAAACTGATGAACATGGGCAAAGGAGGCTACCTCAGGTGGCAATCGTTAAGCAAAAACAAAACCCAAAGGCGTGGAGACCTGGGGAAAAAGCAACCCTGAAATATCTACCCTCTGAAACTGAGGAAGTTGGGCAAGACAGGCTGGCTTCAGGTGGCAAACTTTAAGCAAAAGAAACACACAAGGGCGTGGAGACCTGGGGAAAGAGCAACACGGAGAAATCCACCCTCTGAAACTGAGGAAGATGGGCAACAGAGGCTACCTCAGGTGGCAATCGTTAAGCAAAAACAAAAGCCAAAGGCGTGGAGACCTGGGGAAAAAGCAACCCTGAAATATCTACCCTCTGAAACTGAGGAAGATGGGCAAGAGAGGCTGGCTTCAGGTGGCAAACTTTAAGCAAAAGAAACACACAAGGGCGTGGAGACCTGGGGAAAAAGCAGCACTGAGAAATCTACACTCTGAAACTGCCGAGGATGGGCAACAGAGGCTACCTCAGGTGGCAATCGTTAAGCAAAAGAAACACACAAGGGCGTGGAGACCTGGGGAAAAAGCAACACGGAGAAATCCACCCTCTGAAACTGAGGAACATGGGCAAAGGAAGCTAGCTCAGGTTGCAACCTTTAAGCAGAAAAAAAAAAAGACGCAAGGGCGTGTAGAGCTGGCGAAAAAGCAACACTGAGAAATCTACCCTCTGAAACCGAAGAAGATGGGCACCAGAGGCTAGCTCAGGTGGCAATCTTTAAGCCAAAAAAATAAAATAAAAAAATACAATGGCGAGGAGACCCGGTCAAAAAGCAACCCTGAAAAAGGTACCCTCTGAAACTGAGGAAGCAGGGCAACAGTGCCTAGCTCAGGTGACAATCTTTAAGCAAAAGAAACACACAAGGGCGTGGGGAGCTGGCGAAAAGGCAACACTGAGAAATCCACCCTGTGAAACGGACGAAGATGGGCAACAGAGGCTAGCTCAGGTGGCAATCTTTAAGCAAAAGAAACACACAAGGGCGTGGAGACCTTGGGAAAAAGCAACACGGGGAAATCCACCCTGTGAAACTGACGAACATGGGCAACAGAGGCTACCTCATGTGGCAATCGATAAGCAAAAACAAAGCACAAAGGCGTGGAGACCTGGGGAAAAAGCAACCCTGAAATATCTACCCTCTGAACCTGAGGAAGATGGGCAAGAGTGGCTGGCTTCAGGTGGCAAACTTTAAGCAAATGAAACACACAAGGGCGTGGAGACCTGGGGAAAAAGCAGCACTGAGAAATCTACCCTCTGAAACTGACGAGGATGTGCAACAGAGGCTACCTCAGGTGGCAATCGTTAAGCAAAAGAAACACACAAGGGCGTGGAGACCTGGGGAAAAAGCAACAGGGAGAAATCCACCCTCTGAAACTGAGGAACATGGGCAAAAGAAGCTAGCTCAGGTTGCAACCTTTAAGCAGAAAAAAAAAAAGACTCAAGGGCGTGGAGAGCTGGCGAAAAAGCAACACTGAGAAATCTACCCTCTGAAACCGAAGAAGATGGGCAACAGAGGCTAGCTCAGGTGGCAATCTTTAAGCAAAAGAAACACACAAGGGCGTGGAGACCTGGGGAAAAAGCAACACGGAGAAATCCACCCTCTGAAACTGACGAACATGGGCAAGAGAGGCTACCTCAGGTGGCAATCGTTAAGCAAAAACAAAACCCAAAGGCGTGGACACCTGGGGAAAAAGCAACCCTGAAATATCTACCCTCTGAAACTGAGGAAGATGGGCAAGAGAGGTTGGCTTCAGGTGTCAAACGTTAAGCAAAAGAAACAAACAAGGGAGTGGAGACCTGGGTAAAAGGCAGAACTGAGAAATCTAGCCTCTGAAACTGACGAGGATGGGCAACAGAGGCTACCTCAGGTGGCAATCGTTAAGCAAAAGAAACACACAAGGGCGTGGAGACCTGGGGAAAAAGCAACACGGAGAAATCCACCCTCTGAAACTGAGGAAGATGGGCAACAGAGGCTAGCTCAGGTGGCAATAGTTAAGCCAAAACAAACCCCAAAGGCGTGGAGACCTGGGGAAAAAGCAACACGGAGAAACCCACCCTGTGAAACTGAGGAAGATGGGCAACAGAGGCTACCTCAGGTGGCAATCGTTAAGCAAAAACAAAGCACAAAGGCGTGGAGACCTGGGGAAAAAGCAACACGGAGAAATCCACCCTCTGAAACTGACGAACATGGGCAAGAGAGTCTACTTCAGGTGGCAATCGTTAAGCAAAAACAAAACCCAAAGGCGTGGAGACCTGGGGAAAAAGCAACCCTGAAATATCTACCCTCTGAAACTGAGGAAGATGCGCAAGAGAGACTGGCTTCAGGTGTCAAACGTTAAGCAAAAGATACACACAAGGGAGTGGAGACCTGGGGAAAAGGCAGCACTGAGAAATCTAGCCTCTGAAACTGACGAGGATGGGCAACAGAGGCTACCTCAGGTGGAAATCCTTAAGCGAAAGAAACACAAGGGCGTGGAGACCTGGGGAAAAAGCAACACGGAGAAATCCACCCTCTGAAACTGAGGAAGACGGGCAACAGAGGCTAGCTCAGGTGGCAATCGTTAAGCAAAAACAAAACCCAAAGGCGTGGAGACCTGGGGAAAAAGCAACACGGAGAAACCCACCCTGTGAAACTGAGGAAGATGGGCAACAGAGGCTACCTCAGGTGGCAATCGTTAAGCAAAAACAAAGCACAAAGGCGTGGAGACCTGGGGAAAAAGCAACCCTGAAATATCTACCCTCTGAAACTGAGGAAGATGGGGAAGAGAGGCTGGCTTCAGGTGGCAAACTTTAAGCAAAAGAAACACACAAGGGCGTGGAGACCTGGGGAAAAAGCAACACGGAGAAATCCACCCTCTGAATGAGGAACATGGGCAAAAGATGCTAGCTCAGGTTGCAACCTTTAAGCAGAAAAAAAAAAAAGACGCAAGGGCGTGGAGAGCTGGCGAAAAAGCAACACTGAGAAATCTACCCTCTGAAACCGAAGAAGATGGGCAACAGAGGCTAGCTCAGGTGGCAATCTTTAAGCCAAAAAAATAAAATAATAAAATATATTGGCGAGGAGACCCGGTCAAAAAGCAACCCTGAAAAAGGTACCCTCTGAAACTGAGGAAGCAGGGCAACAGTGCCTAGCTCAGGTGACAATCTTTAAGCAAAAGAAACACACAAGGGCGTGGAGAACTGGGGAAAAAGCAGCACTGAGAAATCTACACTCTGAAACTGACGAGGATGGGCAACAGAGGCTAGCTCAGGTGGCAATCTTTAAGCAAAAGAAACACACAAGGGCGTGGAGACCTTGGGAAAAAGCAACACGGGGAAATCCACCCTGTGAAACTGACGAACATGGGCAACAGAGGCTACCTCATGTGGCAATCGTTAAGCAAAAACAAAGCACAAAGGCGTGGAGACCTGGGGAAAAAGCAACCCTGAAATATCTACCCTCTGAAACTGAGGAAGATGGGCAAGAGAGGCTGGCTTCAGGGGGCAAACTTTAAGCAAAAGAAACACACAAGGGCGTGGAGACCTGGGGAAAAAGCAACACGGAGAAATCCACCCTCTGAAACGGACGAAGATGGGCAACAGAGGCTAGCTCAGGTGGCAATCTTTAAGCAAAAGAAACACACAAGGGCGTGGAGACCTGGGGAAAAAGCAACCCTGAAATATCTACCCTCTGAAACTGAGGAAGATGGGCAAGAGAGGCTGGCTTCAGGTGGCAAACTTTAAGCAAAAGAAACACACAAGGGCGTGGAGACCTGGGGAAAAAGCAGCACTGAGAAATCTACACTCTGAAACTGCCGAGGATGGGCAACAGAGGGTACCTCAGGTGGCAATCGTTAAGCAAAAGAAACACACAAGGGCGTAGAGACCTGGGGAAAGAGCAACACGGAGAAATCCACCCTCTGAAACTGAGGAACATGGGCAAAGGAAGCTAGCTCAGGTTGCAACCTTTAAGCAGAAAAAAAAAAAGACACAAGGGCGTGTAGAGCTGGCGAAAAAGCAACACTGAGAAATCTACCCTCTGAAACCGAAGAAGATGGGCACCAGAGGCTAGCTCAGGTGGCAATCTTCTAGCCAAAAAAATAAAATAAAAAAATACAATGGCGATTAGACCAGGTCAAAAAGCAACCCTGAAAAAGGTACCCTCTGAAACTGAGGAAGCAGGGCAACAGTGCCTAGCTCAGGTGACAATCTTTAAGCAAAAGAAACACACAAGGGCGTGGAAACCTGGGGAAAAGGCAGCACTGAGAAATCCACCCTCTGAAACGGACGAAGATGGGCAACAGAGGCTAGCTCAGGTGGCAATCCTTAAGCAAAAGAAACACACAAGGGCGTGGAGACCTGGGGAAAAAGCAACACGGAGAAATCCACCCTCTGAAACTGATGAACATGGGCAAGAGAGGCTACCTCAGGTGGCAATCGTTAAGCAAAAACAAAACCCAAAGGCGTGGAGACCTGGGGAAAAAGCAACCCTGAAATATCTACCCTCTGAAACTGAGGAAGTTGGGCAAGAGAGGCTGGCTTCAGGTGGCAAACTTTAAGCAAAAGAAACACACAAGGGCGTGGAGACCTGGGGAAAGAGCAACACGGAGAAATCCACCCTCTGAAACTGAGGAAGATGGGCAACAGAGGCTACCTCAGGTGGCAATCGTTAAGCAAAAACAAAACCCAAAGGCGTGGAGACCTGGGGAAAAAGCAACCCTGAAATATCTACCCTCTGAAACTGAGGAAGATGGGCATGAGAGGCTGGCTTCAGTTGGCAAACTTTAAGCAAAAGAAACACACAAGGGCGTGGAGACCTGGGGAAAAAGCAGAACTGAGAAATCCACCCTGTGAAACTGCCGAGGATGGGCAACAGAGGCTACCTCAGGTGGCAGTCGTTAAGCAAAAGAAACACACAAGGGCGTGGAGACCTGGGGAAAAAGCAACACGGAGAAATCCACGCTCTGAAACTGAGGAAGATGGGCAAGAGAGGCTAGCTCAGGTGGCAATCGTTAAGCAAAAACAAAAGCCAAAGGCGTGGAGACCTGGGGAAAAAGCAACCCTGAAATATCTACCCTCTGAAACTGAGGAAGATGGGCACGAGAGGCTGGCTTCAGGTGGCAAACTTTAAGCAAAAGAAACACACAAGGGCGTGGAGACCTGGGGAAAAAGCAACACGGAGAAATCCACCCTCTGAATGAGGAACATGGGCAAAAGATGCTAGCTCAGGTTGCAACCTTGAAGCAGAAAAAAATAAAGACGCAAGGGCGTGGAGAGCTGGCGAAAAAGCAACACTGAGAAATCTACCCTCTGAAACCGAAGAAGATGGGCAACAGAGGCTAGCTCAGGTGGCAATCTTTAAGCAAAAAAAATAAAATAAAAAAATACAATGGCGAGGAGACCCGGTCAAAAAGCAACCCTGAAAAAGGTACCCTCTGAAACTGAGGAAGCAGGGCAACAGTGCCTAGCTCAGGTGACAATCTTTAAGCAAATGAAACACACAAGTTCGTGGGGAGCTGGCGAAAAAGCTACACTGAGAAATCCACCCTCGAAACGGACGAAGATGGGCAACAGAGGCTAGCTGAGGTGGCAATCTTTAAGCAAAAGAAACACACAAGGGCGTGGAGACCTGGGGATAAAGCAACACGGAGAAATCCACCCTCTGAAACTGAGGAAGATGGGCAACAGAGGCTAGCTCAGGTGGCAATCGTTAAGCAAAAACAAAACCCAAAGGCGTGGAGACCTGGGGAAAAAGCAACCCTGAAATATCTTCCCTCTGAAACTGAGGAAGATGGGCAAGAGAGGCTGGCTTCAGGTGGCAAACTTTAAGCAAAAGAAACACACAAGGGCGTGGAGACCTGGGGAAAAAGCAGCACTGAGAAATCTACCCTCTGAAACTGACGAGGATGGGCAACAGAGGCTACCTCAGGTGGCAATCGTTAAGCAAAAGAAACACACAAAGGCGTGGAGACCTGGGGAAAAAGCAACACGGAGAAATCCACCCTCTGAAACTGAGGAACATGGGCAAAAGATGCTAGCTCAGGTTGCAACCTTTAAGCAGAAAAAAAAAAAGACGCAAGGGCGTGGAGAGCTGGCGAAAAAGCAACACTGAGAAATCTACCCTCTGAAACCGAAGAAGATGGGCAACAGAGGCTAGCTCAGGTGGCAATCTTTAAGCCAAAAAAATAAAATAATAAAATATATTGGCGAGGAGACCCGGTCAAAAAGCAACCCTGAAAAAGGTACCCTCTGAAACTGAGGAAGCAGGGCAACAGTGCCTAGCTCAGGTGACAATCTTTAAGCAAAAGAAACACACAAGGGCGTGGAGAACTGGGGAAAAAGCAGCACTGAGAAATCTACACTCTGAAACTGACGAGGATGGGCAACAGAGGCTAGCTCAGGTGGCAATCTTTAAGCAAAAGAAACACACAAGGGCGTGGAGACCTTGGGAAAAAGCAACACGGGGAAATCCACCCTGTGAAACTGACGAACATGGGCAACAGAGGCTACCTCATGTGGCAATCGTTAAGCAAAAACAAAGCACAAAGGCGTGGAGACCTGGGGAAAAAGCAACCCTGAAATATCTACCCTCTGAAACTGAGGAAGATGGGCAAGAGAGGCTGGCTTCAGGGGGCAAACTTTAAGCAAAAGAAACACACAAGGGCGTGGAGACCTGGGGAAAAAGCAACACGGAGAAATCCACCCTCTGAAACGGACGAAGATGGGCAACAGAGGCTAGCTCAGGTGGCAATCTTTAAGCAAAAGAAACACACAAGGGCGTGGAGACCTGGGGAAAAAGCAACCCTGAAATATCTACCCTCTGAAACTGAGGAAGATGGGCAAGAGAGGCTGGCTTCAGGTGGCAAACTTTAAGCAAAAGAAACACACAAGGGCGTGGAGACCTGGGGAAAAAGCAGCACTGAGAAATCTACACTCTGAAACTGCCGAGGATGGGCAACAGAGGGTACCTCAGGTGGCAATCGTTAAGCAAAAGAAACACACAAGGGCGTAGAGACCTGGGGAAAGAGCAACACGGAGAAATCCACCCTCTGAAACTGAGGAACATGGGCAAAGGAAGCTAGCTCAGGTTGCAACCTTTAAGCAGAAAAAAAAAAAGACGCAAGGGCGTGTAGAGCTGGCGAAAAAGCAACACTGAGAAATCTACCCTCTGAAACCGAAGAAGATGGGCACCAGAGGCTAGCTCAGGTGGCAATCTTCTAGCCAAAAAAATAAAATAAAAAAATACAATGGCGATTAGACCAGGTCAAAAAGCAACCCTGAAAAAGGTACCCTCTGAAACTGAGGAAGCAGGGCAACAGTGCCTAGCTCAGGTGACAATCTTTAAGCAAAAGAAACACACAAGGGCGTGGAAACCTGGGGAAAAGGCAGCACTGAGAAATCCACCCTCTGAAACGGACGAAGATGGGCAACAGAGGCTAGCTCAGGTGGCAATCCTTAAGCAAAAGAAACACACAAGGGCGTGGAGACCTGGGGAAAAAGCAACACGGAGAAATCCACCCTCTGAAACTGATGAACATGGGCAAGAGAGGCTACCTCAGGTGGCAATCGTTAAGCAAAAACAAAACCCAAAGGCGTGGAGACCTGGGGAAAAAGCAACCCTGAAATATCTACCCTCTGAAACTGAGGAAGTTGGGCAAGAGAGGCTGGCTTCAGGTGGCAAACTTTAAGCAAAAGAAACACACAAGGGCGTGGAGACCTGGGGAAAGAGCAACACGGAGAAATCCACCCTCTGAAACTGAGGAAGATGGGCAACAGAGGCTACCTCAGGTGGCAATCGTTAAGCAAAAACAAAACCCAAAGGCGTGGAGACCTGGGGAAAAAGCAACCCTGAAATATCTACCCTCTGAAACTGAGGAAGATGGGCATGAGAGGCTGGCTTCAGGTGGCAAACTTTAAGCAAAAGAAACACACAAGGGCGTGGAGACCTGGGGAAAAAGCAGAACTGAGAAATCCACCCTGTGAAACTGCCGAGGATGGGCAACAGAGGCTACCTCAGGTGGCAGTCGTTAAGCAAAAGAAACACACAAGGGCGTGGAGACCTGGGGAAAAAGCAACACGGAGAAATCCACGCTCTGAAACTGAGGAAGATGGGCAAGAGAGGCTAGCTCAGGTGGCAATCGTTAAGCAAAAACAAAAGCCAAAGGCGTGGAGACCTGGGGAAAAAGCAACCCTGAAATATCTACCCTCTGAAACTGAGGAAGATGGGCACGAGAGGCTGGCTTCAGGTGGCAAACTTTAAGCAAAAGAAACACACAAGGGCGTGGAGACCTGGGGAAAAAGCAACACGGAGAAATCCACCCTCTGAATGAGGAACATGGGCAAAAGATGCTAGCTCAGGTTGCAACCTTGAAGCAGAAAAAAATAAAGACGCAAGGGCGTGGAGAGCTGGCGAAAAAGCAACACTGAGAAATCTACCCTCTGAAACCGAAGAAGATGGGCAACAGAGGCTAGCTCAGGTGGCAATCTTTAAGCAAAAAAAATAAAATAAAAAAATACAATGGCGAGGAGACCCGGTCAAAAAGCAACCCTGAAAAAGGTACCCTCTGAAACTGAGGAAGCAGGGCAACAGTGCCTAGCTCAGGTGACAATCTTTAAGCAAATGAAACACACAAGTTCGTGGGGAGCTGGCGAAAAAGCTACACTGAGAAATCCACCCTCGAAACGGACGAAGATGGGCAACAGAGGCTAGCTGAGGTGGCAATCTTTAAGCAAAAGAAACACACAAGGGCGTGGAGACCTGGGGATAAAGCAACACGGAGAAATCCACCCTCTGAAACTGAGGAAGATGGGCAACAGAGGCTAGCTCAGGTGGCAATCGTTAAGCAAAAACAAAACCCAAAGGCGTGGAGACCTGGGGAAAAAGCAACCCTGAAATATCTTCCCTCTGAAACTGAGGAAGATGGGCAAGAGAGGCTGGCTTCAGGTGGCAAACTTTAAGCAAAAGAAACACACAAGGGCGTGGAGACCTGGGGAAAAAGCAGCACTGAGAAATCTACCCTCTGAAACTGACGAGGATGGGCAACAGAGGCTACCTCAGGTGGCAATCGTTAAGCAAAAGAAACACACAAAGGCGTGGAGACCTGGGGAAAAAGCAACACGGAGAAATCCACCCTCTGAAACTGAGGAACATGGGCAAAAGAACCTAGCTCAGGTTGCAACCTTTAAGCAGAAAAAAAAAAAGACGCAAGGGCTGGAGAGCTGGCGAAAAAGCAACACTGAGAAATCTAACGTCTGAAACCGAAGAAGATGGGCAACAGAGGCTAGCTCAGGTGGCAATCTTTAAGCCAAAAAAATAAAATAAAAAAATACAATGGCGAGGAGACCCGGTCAAAAAGCAACCCTGAAAAAGGTACCCTCTGAAACTGAGGAAGCAGGGCAACAGTGCCTAGCTCAGGTGACAATCTTTAAGCAAAAGAAACACACAAGGGCGTGGAAACCTGGGGAAAAGGCAACACTGAGAAATCCACCCTCTGAAACGGACGAAGATGGGCAACAGAGGCTAGCTCAGGTGGCAATCCTTAAGCAAAAGAAACACACAAGGGCGTGGAGACCTGGGGAAAAAGCAACACGGAGAAATCCACCCTCTGAAACTGATGAACATGGGCAAGAGAGGCTACCTCAGGTGGCAATCGTTAAGCAAAAACAAAACCCAAAGGCGTGGAGACCTGGGGAAAAAGCAACCCTGAAATATCTACCCTCTGAAACTGAGGAAGTTGGGCAAGAGAGGCTGGCTTCAGGTGGCAAACTTTAAGCAAAAGAAACACACAAGGGCGTGGAGACCTGGGGAAAGAGCAACACGGAGAAATCCATCCTCTGAAACTGAGGAAGATGGGCAACAGAGGCTACCTCAGGTGGCAATCGTTAAGCAAAAACAAAACCCAAAGGCGTGGAGACCTGGGGAAAAAGCAACCCTGAAATATCTACCCTCTGAAACTGAGGAAGATGGGCAAGAGAGGCTGGCTTCAGGTGGCAAACTTTAAGCAAAAGAAACACACAAAGGCGTGGAGACCTGGGGAAAAAGCAGCACTGAGCAATCCACCCTCTGAAACTGCCGAGGATGGGCAACAGAGGCTACCTCAGGTGGCAGTCGTTAAGCAAAAGAAACACAGAAGGGCGTGGAGACCTGGGGAAAAAGCAACATGGAGAAATCCACCCTCTGAAACTGAGGAACATGGGCAAAAGAAGCTAGCTCAGGTTGCAACCTTTAAGCAGAAAAAAAAAAAGACGCAAGGGCGTGGAGATCTGGCGAAAAAGCAACACTGAGAAATCTACCCTCTGAAACCGAAGAAGATGGGCACCAGAGGCTAGCTCAGGTGGCAATCTTTAAGCCAAAAAAATAAAATAAAAAAATACAATGGCGAGGAGACCCGGTCAAAAAGCAACCCTGAAAAAGGTACCCTCTGAAACTGAGGAAGCAGGGCAACAGTGCCTAGCTCAGGTGACAATCTTTAAGCAAAAGAAACACACAAGGGCGGGGGGAGCTGGCGAAAAGGCAACACTGAGAAATCCACCCTCTTAAACGGACGAAGATGGGCAACAGAGGCTAGCTCAGGTGGCAATCTTTAAGCAAAAGAAACACACAAGGGCGTGGAGACCTTGGGAAAAAGCAACACGGGGAAATCCACCCTGTGAAACTGACGAACATGGGCAACAGAGGCTACCTCATGTGGCAATCGTTAAGCAAAAACAAAGCACAAAGGCTTGGAGACCTGGGGAAAAAGCAACCCTGAAATATCTACCCTCTGAAACTGAGGAAGATGGGCAAGAGAGGCTGGCTTCAGGTGGCAAACTTTAAGCAAAAGAAACACACAAGGGCGTGGAGACCTGGGGAAAAAGCAACACGGAGAAATCCACCCTCTGAAACTGAGGAAGATGGGCAACAGAGGCTACCTCAGGTGGCAATCGTTAAGCAAAAACAAAACCCAAAGGCGTGGAGAACTGGGGAAAAAGCAACCCTGAAATATCTACCCTCTGAAACTGAGGAAGATGGGCAAGAGAGGCTAGCTCAGGTGGAAATTGTTAAGCAAAAACAAAAGCCAAAGGCGTGGAGACCTGGGGAAAAAGCAACCCTGAAATATCTACCCTCTGAAACTGAGGAAGATGGGCAAGAGAGGCTGGCTTCAGGTGGCAAACTTTAAGCAAATGAAACACACAAGGGCGTGGAGACCTGGTGAAAAAGCAGCACTGAGAAATCTACCCTCTGAAACTGACGAGGATGTGCAACAGAGGCTACCTCAGGTGGCATTCGTTAAGCAAAAGAAACACACAAGGGCGTGGAGACCTGGGGAAAAAGCAACACGGAGAAATCCACCCTCTGAAACTGAGGAACATGGGCAAAAGAAGCTAGCTCAGGTTGCAACCTTTAAGCAGAAAAAAAAAAAGACGCAAGGGCGTGGAGAGCTGGCGAAAAAGCAACACTGAGAAATCTACCCTCTGAAACCGAAGAAGATGGGCAACAGAGGCTAGCTCAGGTGGCAATGTATAAGCAAACAAAATAAAATTAAAAGAATACAATGGCGAGGAGACCCGGTCAAAAAGCAACCTTGAAAAAGGTACCCTCTGAAACTGAGGAAGCAGGGCAACAGTGCCTAGCTCAGCTGACAATCTTTAAGCAAAAGAAACACACAAGGGCGTGGGGAGCTGGCGAAAAGGCAACACTGAGAAATCCACCCTCTGAAACGGACGAAGATGGGCAACAGAGGCTAGCTCAGGTGGCAATCTTTAATCAAAAGAAACACACAAGGGCGTGGAGACCTGGGAAAAAGCAACACTTAGAAATCCACCCAGAGAAACTGAGGAAGATGGGCAAGAGAGGCTACCTCAGGTGGCAATCGTTAAGCAAAAACAAAGCACAAAGGCGTGGAGACCTGGGGAAAAAGCAACCCTGAAACATCTACCGTCAGAAACTGATGAAGATGGGCAAGAGAGGCTGGCTTAAGGTGGCAAACATTAAGCAAAAGAAACACACAAGGGCGTGGATACCTGGGGAAAAAGCAACACTGAGAAATCCACCCTCTGAAACTGACGAGGATGGGCAACAGAGGCTACCTCAGGTGGCAATCGTCAAGCAAAAGAAACACACAAGGGCGTGGAGACTTGGGGAAAAAGCAACACGGAGAAATCCACCTTCTGAAACTGAGGAAGATGGGCAAGAGAGGCTAGCTCAGGTGGCAATCGTTAAGCAAAAACAAAACCCAAAGGCTTGGAGACCTGGGGAAAAGCAACCCTGAAATATCTACCCTCTGAAACTGAGGAAGTTGGGCAAGAGAGGCTGGCTTCAGGAGTCAAACGTTAAGCAAAAGAAACACACAAGGGCCTGGAAACCTGGGGAAAAAGCAACACTGAGAAATCCAGCCGCTGAAACGGACGAAGATGGGCAACAGAGGCTAGCTCAGGTGGCAATCGTTAAGCAAAAACAAAAGCCAAAGGCGTGGAGACCTGGGGAAAAAGCAACCCTGAAATATCTACCCTCTGAAACTGAGGAAGTTGGGCAAGAGAGGCTGGCTTCAGGTGGCAAACGTTAAGCAAAAGAAACACACAAGGGAGTGGAGACCTGGGGAAAAGGCAGCAGTGAGAAATCTACCCTCTGAAACTGAGGAGGATGGGCAACAGAGGCTACCTCAGGTGGCAATCGTTAAGCAAAAGAAACACACAAGGGCGTGGAGACCTGGGGAAAAATCAACACGGAGAAATCCACCCTCTGAAACTGAGGAAGATGGGCAACAGTGCCTAGCTCAGGTGGCAATCGTTAAGCAAAAACAAAGCACAAAGGCGTGGAGACCTGGGGAAAAAGCAACACGGAGAAATCCACCCTCTGAAACTGATGAACATGGGCAAGAGAGGCTACCTCAGTTGGCAATCGTTAAGCAAAAACAAAGCACAAAGGCGTGGAGACCTGGGGAAAAAGCAACCCTGAATTATCTACCCTCTGAAACTGAGGAAGATGGGAAAGAGAGGCTGGCTTCAGGTGGCAAACTTTAAGCAAAAGAAACACACAAGGGCGTGGATACCTGGGGAAAAAGCAACACGGAGAAATCCACCCTCTGAAACTGAGGAAGATGGGCAACAGAGGCTACCTCAGGTGGCAATCGTTAAGCAAAAACAAAGCACAAAGGCGTGGAGACCTGGGGTAAAAGCAACCCTGAAATATCTACCCTCTGAAACTGAGGAAGATGGGCAAGAGAGGCTGGCTTCAGGTGGCAAAGTTTAAGCAAAAGAAACACACAAGGGCGTGGAGACCTGGGGAAAAGGCAGCACTGAGAAATCTACCCTCTGAAACTGACGGGGATGGGCAGCAGAGGCTACCTCAGGTGGCAATCGTTAAGCAAAAGAAACACACAAGGGCGTGGAGACCTGGGGAATAAGCAGCACTGAGAAATCTACCTTCTGAAACTCCCGAGGATGGGCAACAGAGGCTACCTCAGGTGGCAATCGTTAAGCAAAAGAAACACACAAGGGCGAGGAGACCTGGGGAAAAAGCAACACGGAGAAATCCACCCTCTGAAACTGAGGAACATGGGCAAAAGAAGCTAGCTCAGGTTGCAACCTTTAAGCAGAAAAAAAAAAAGACGCAAGGGCGTGGAGAGCTGGGGAAAAAGCAACACTGAGTAATCTACCCTCTGAAACCGAAGAAGATGGGCAACAGAGGCTAGCTCAGGTGGCAGTCTTTAAGCAAAAAAAATAAAAATAAAAAAATACAATGGCGAGGAGACCCGGTCAAAAAGCAACCCTGAAAAACGTACCCTGTGAAACTGGAGAATCAGTGCAACAGTGCCTAGCTCAGGTGACAATCTATAAGCAAAAGAAACACACAAGGGCGTGGGGACCTGGCGAAAAGGCAACACTGAGAAATCCACCCTCTGAAACAGACGAAGATGGGCAACAGAGGCTAGCTCAGGTGGCAATCTTTAAGCAAAAGAAAGACACAAGGGCGTGGAGACCTGGGGAGAAAGCAACACGGAGAAATCCACCCTCTGACACTGACGAGGATGGGCAAGAGAGGCTACCTCAGGTGGCAATCGTTAAGCAAAAACAAAGCACAAAGGCGTGGAGACCCGGGGAAAAAGCAACCCTGAAATATCTACCCTCTGAAACTGAGGAAGATGGGCAAGAGAGGCTGGCTTCAGGTGGCAAACTTTGAGCAAAAGAAACACACAAGGGCGTGGAGACCTGGGGAAAAAGCAACACGGAGAAATCCACCCTCTGACACTGTGGAACATGGGCAAAAGAAGCTAGCTCAGGTTGCAACCTTTAAGCAGAAAAAAAAAAAGAGGCAAGGGCGTGGAGAGATGGCGAAAAAGCAACACTGAGAAATCTCCCCACTGAAGACGAAGAAGATGGGCAACAGAGGCTAGCTCAGGTGGCAATGTTTAAGGAAAAAAAAAAAAAAGAAAAAAATACAATGGCGAAGAGAACCAGTCAAAAAGCAACCCTGAAAAACGTAGCCTCTGAAACTGAGGAAGCAGGGAAACAGTGCCTAGCTCAGGTGACAATCTTTAATCAAAAGAAACACAGGGGCGTTGGGAGCTGGCGAAAAGGCAACACTGAGAAATCCACCCTCTGAAACGGACGAAGATGGGCAACAGAGGCTAGCTCAGGTGGCAATCTTTAAGCAGAAGAAAAACACAAGGGCGTGGAGACCTGGGGAAAAAGCAGCACTGAGAAATCTACCCTCTGAAACTGACGAGGATGGGCAACAGAGGCTACCTCAGGTGGCAATCGTTAAGCAAAAGAAACACACAAGGGCGTGGAGATCTGGGGAACAAGCAACACGGAGAAATCCACCCCCTGAAACTCAGGAATATGGGCAAGAGAGGCTAGCTCAGGTGGCAATCGTTAAGCAAAAACAAAACCCAAAGGCGTGGAGACCTGGGGAAAAAGCAACCCTGAAATATCTACCCTCAGAAACTGAGGAAGATGGGCAAGAGAGGCTGGCTTCAGGTGGCAAACTTTAAGCAAAAGAAACACACAAGGGCGTGGAGACCTGGGGAAAAAGCAACACTGAGAAATCCACCCTCTGAAACTGAGGAAGATGGGCTAGAGAGGCTAGCTCAGGTGGCAATCGTTAAGCAAAAACAAAACACTAAGGCGTGGAGACCTGGGGAAAAAGCAACCCTGAAATATCTACCCTCTGAAACTGAGGAAGATGGGCAAGAGAGGCTGGCTTCAGGTGGCAAACTTTAAGCAAAAGAAACACACAAGGGCGTGGAGACCAGGGGAAAAAGCAGCACTGAGAAATCTACCCTCTGAAACTGACGAGGATGGGCAACAGAGGCTACCTCAGGTGGCAATCGTTAAGCAAAAGAAACACACAAGGGCGTGGAGCCCTGAGGAAAAAGCAACACGGAGAAATCCACCCTCTGAACCTGAGGAAGATGGGAAACAGAGGCTACCTCAGGTGGCAATCGTTAAGCAAAAACAAAACCCAAAGGCGTGGAGACCTGGGTAAAAAGCAACCCTGAAATATCTACCCTCTGAAACTGAGGAAGATGGGCAAGAGAGGCTGGCTTCAGGTGGCAAACTTTGAGCAAAAGAAACACACAAGGGCGTGGAGACCTGGGGAAAAAGCTGCACTGAGAAATCTACCCTCTGAAACTGACGAGGATGGGCAACAGAGGCTACCTCAGGTGGCAATCGTTAAGCAAAAGAAACACACAAGGGCGTGGAGACCTGGGGAAAAAGCAACACGGAGAAATCCACCCTCTGAAACTGAGGAACATGGGCAAAAGAAGCTAGCTCAGGTTGCAATCTTTACGCAGAAAAAAAAAAAGACGCAAGGGCGTGGAGAGCTGGCGAAAGAGCAACACTTGGAAATCTACCCTCTGAAACCGAAGAAGATGGGCAACAGAGGCTAGCTCAGGTGGCAATCTTTAAGCAAAAAAAATAAAATAAAAAAATACAATGGCGAGGAGACCCGGTCATAAAGCAACCCTGAAAAAGGTACCCTCTGAAACTGAGGAAGCAGGGCAACAGTGCCTAGCTCAGGTGACAATCTTTAAGCAAAAGAAACACACAAGGGCGTGGGGAGCTGGCGAAAAGGCAACACTGAGAAATCCACCCTCTGAAACGGACGAAGATGGGCAACAGAGGCTAGCTCAGGTGGCAATCTTTAAGCAAAAGAAACACACAAGGGCGTGGAGACCTGGGGAAAAAGCAACACTTAGAAATCCACCCAGAGAAACTGAGGAAGATGGGCAAGAGAGGCTACCTCAGGTGGCAATCGTTAAGCAAAAACAAAGCACAAAGGCGTGGAGACCTGGGGAAAAAGCAACCCTGAAATATCTACCCTCAGAAACTGATGAAGATGGGCAAGAGAGGCTGGCTTAAGGTGGCAAACATTAAGCAAAAGAAACACACAAGTGCGTGGATACCTGCGGAAAAAGCAACACTGAGAAATCCACCCTCTGAAACTGACGAGGAGGGGCAACAGAGGCTACCTCAGGTGGCAATCGTCAAGCAAAAGAAACACACAAGGGCGTGGAGACTTGGGGAAAAAGCAACACGGAGAAATCCACCTTCTGAAACTGAGGAAGATGGGCAAGAGAGGCTAGCTCAGGTGGCAATCGTTAAGCAAAAACAAAACCCAAAGGCTTGGAGACCTGGGGAAAAGCAACCCTGAAATATCTACCCTCTGAAACTGAGGAAGTTGGGCAAGAGAGGCTGGCTTCAGGTGGCAAACCTTAAGCAAAAGAAACACACAAGGGCGTGGATACCTGGGGAAAAAGCAACACGGAGAAATCCAACCTCTGAAACTGAGGAAGATGGGCAACAGAGGCTACCTCAGGTGGCAATCGTTAAGCAAAAACAAAGCACAAAGGCGTGGAGACCTGGGTAAAAAAGAAACCCTATAATGTCTACCCTCTGAAACTGAGGAAGATGGGCAAGAGAGGCTGGCTTCAGGTGGCAAAGTTTAAGCAAAAGAAACACACAAGGGCGTGGAGACCTGGGGAAAAGGCAGCACTGAGAAATCTACCCTCTGAAACTGACGAGGATGGGCAGCAGAGGCTACCTCAGGTGGCAATCGTTAAGAAAAAGAAACACACAAGGGCGTGGAGACCTGGGGAAAAAGCAACACTGAGAAATCCACCCTCTGAAACTGAGGAAGATGGGCAACAGAGGCTAGCTCAGGTGGCAATCGTTAAGCAAAAACAAAAGCCAAAGGCGTGGAGACCTGGGGAAAAAGCAACCCTGAAATATCTACCCTCTGAAACTGAGGAAGTAGGCCATAGAGGCTGGCTTCAGGTGGCAAACTTTAAGCAAAAGAAACACACAAGGGCGTGGAGACCTGGGGAAAAAGCAGCACTGAGAAATCTACCCTCTGAAACTCCCGAGGATGGGCAACAGAGGCTACCTCAGGTTGCAATCGTTAAGCAAAAGAAACACACAAGGGCGTGGAGACCTGGGGAAAAAGCAACACGGAGAAATCCACCCTCTGAAACTGAGGAACATGGGCAAGAGAAGCTAGCTCAGGTTGCAACCTTTAAGCAGAAAAAAAAAAAGACGCAAGGGCGTGGAGAGCTGGCGAAAAAGCAGCACTGAGAAATCTCCCCACTGAAGACGAAGAAGATGGGCAACAGAGGCTAGCTCAGGTGGCAATGTTTAAGGAAAAAAATAAAAAAATAAAAAAATACAATGGCGAGGAGAACCAGTCAAAAAGCAACCCTGAAAAACGTACCCTCTGAAACTGAGGAAGCAGGGAAACAGTGCCTAGCTCAGGTGACAATCTTTAAGCAAAAGAAACACAGGGGCGTTGGGAGCTGGCGAAAAGGCAACACTGAGAAATCCACCCTCTGAAACTGAGGAAGATGGGCAACAGAGGCTAGCTCAGGTGGCAATCGTTAAGCAAAAACAAAACCCAAAGGCGTGGAGACCTGGGGAAAAAGCAACCCTGAAATATCTACCCTCTGAAACTGAGGAAGATGGGCAAGAGAGGCTGGCTTCAGGTGGCAAACTTTAAGCAAAAGAAACACACAAGGGCGTGGAGACCTGGGGAAAAAGCAGCACTGAGAAATCTACCCTCTGAAACTGCAGAGGATGGGCAACAGAGGCTACTTCAGGTGGCAATCGTTAAGCAAAAGAAACACACAAGGGCGTGGAGACCTGGGGAAAAAGCAACACGGAGAAATCCACCCTCTGAAACTGAGGAACATGGGCAAAAGAAGCTAGCTCAGGTTGCAACCTTCAAGCAGAATAAAAAAAAGACGCAAGGGCTGGAGAGCTGGCGAAAAAGCAACACTGAGAAATCCACCGTCTGAAACCGAAGAAGATGGGCATCAGAGGCTAGCTCAGGTGGCAATCTTTAAGCCAAAAAAATAAAATAAAAAAATACAATGGCGAGGAGACCCGGTCAAAAAGCAACCCTGAAAAAGGTACCCTCTGAAACTGAGGAAGCAGGGCAACAGTGCCTAGCTCAGGTGACAATCTTTAAGCAAAAGAAACACACAAGGGCGTGGAAACCTGGGGAAAAGGCAACACTGAGAAATCCACCCTCTGAAACGGACGAAGATGGGCAACAGAGGCTAGCTCAGGTGGCAATCTTTAAGCAAAAGAAACACACAAGGGCGTGGAGACCTGGGGAAAAAGCAACACGGAGAAATCCACCCTCTGAAACTGATGAACATGGGCAAAGGAGGCTACCTCAGGTGGCAATCGTTAAGCAAAAACAAAACCCAAAGGCGTGGAGACCTGGGGAAAAAGCAACCCTGAAATATCTACCCTCTGAAACTGAGGAAGTTGGGCAAGACAGGCTGGCTTCAGGTGGCAAACTTTAAGCAAAAGAAACACACAAGGGCGTGGAGACCTGGGGAAAGAGCAACACGGAGAAATCCACCCTCTGAAACTGAGGAAGATGGGCAACAGAGGCTACATCAGGTGGCAATCGTTAAGCAAAAACAAAACCCAAAGGCGTGGAGACCTGGGGAAAAAGCAACCCTGAAATATCTACCCTCTGAAACTGAGGAAGATGGGCAAGAGAGGCTGGCTTCAGGTGGCAAACTTTAAGCAAAAGAAACACACAAGGGCGTGGAGACCTGGGGAAAAAGCAGCACTGAGAAATCTACACTCTGAAACTGCCGAGGATGGGCAACAGAGGCTACCTCAGGTGGCAATCGTTAAGCAAAAGAAACACACAAGGGCGTGGAGACCTGGGGAAAAAGCAACACGGAGAAATCCACCCTCTGAAACTGAGGAACATGGGCAAAGGAAGCTAGCTCAGGTTGCAACCTTTAAGCAGAAAAAAAAAAAGACGCAAGTTCGTGTAGAGCTGGCGAAAAAGCAACACTGAGAAATCTACCCTCTGAAACCGAAGAAGATGGGCACCAGAGGCTAGCTCAGGTGGCAATCTTTAAGCCAAAAAAATAAAATAAAAAAATACAATGGCGATTAGACCAGGTCAAAAAGCAACCCTGAAAAAGGTAGCCTCTGAAACTGAGGAAGCAGGGCAACAGTGCCTAGCTCAGGTGACAATCTTTAAGCAAAAGAAACACACAAGGGCGTGGGGAGCTGGCGAAAAGGCAACACTGAGAAATCCACCCTGTGAAACGGACGAAGATGGGCAACAGAGGCTAGCTCAGGTGGCAATCTTTAAGCAAAAGAAACACACAAGGGCGTGGAGACCTTGGGAAAAAGCAACACGGGGAAATCCACCCTGTGAAACTGACGAACATGGGCAACAGAGGCTACCTCATGTGGCAATCGATAAGCAAAAACAAAGCACAAAGGCGTGGAGACCTGGGGAAAAAGCAACCCTGAAATATCTACCCTCTGAAACTGAGGAAGATGGGCAAGAGTGGCTGGCTTCAGGTGGCAAACTTTAAGCAAATGAAACACACAAGGGCGTGGAGACCTGGGGAAAAAGCAGCACTGAGAAATCTACCCTCTGAAACTGACGAGGATGTGCAACAGAGGCTACCTCAGGTGGCAATCGTTAAGCAAAAGAAACACACAAGGGCGTGGAGACCTGGGGAAAAAGCAACACGGAGAAATCCACCCTCTGAAACTGAGGAACATGGGCAAAAGAAGCTAGCTCAGGTTGCAACCTTTAAGCAGAAAAAAAAAAAGACGCAAGGGCGTGGAGAGCTGGCGAAAAAGCAACACTGAGAAATCTACCCTCTGAAACCGAAGAAGATGGGCAACAGAGGCTAGCTCAGGTGGCAATCTTTAAGCAAAAGAAACACACAAGGGCGTGGAGACCTGGGGAAAAAGCAACACGGAGAAATCCACCCTCTGAAACTGACGAACATGGGCAAGAGAGGCTACCTCAGGTGGCAATCGTTAAGCAAAAACAAAACCCAAAGGCGTGGAGACCTGGGGAAAAAGCAACCCTGAAATATCTACCCTCTGAAACTGAGGAAGATGGGCAAGAGAGGTTGGCTTCAGGTGTCAAACGTTAAGCAAAAGAAACAAACAAGGGAGTGGAGACCTGGGTAAAAGGCAGAACTGAGAAATCTAGCCTCTGAAACTGACGAGGATGGGCAACAGAGGCTACCTCAGGTGGCAATCGTTAAGCAAAAGAAACACACAAGGGCGTGGAGACCTGGGGAAAAAGCAACACGGAGAAATCCACCCTCTGAAACTGAGGAAGATGGGCAACAGAGGCTAGCTCAGGTGGCAATAGTTAAGCCAAAACAAACCCCAAAGGCGTGGAGACCTGGGGAAAAAGCAACACGGAGAAACCCACCCTGTGAAACTGAGGAAGATGGGCAACAGAGGCTACCACAGGTGGCAATCGTTAAGCAAAAACAAAGCACAAAGGCGTGGAGACCTGGGGAAAAAGCAACACGGAGAAATCCACCCTCTGAAACTGACGAACATGGGCAAGAGAGTCTACTTCAGGTGGCAATCGTTAAGCAAAAACAAAACCCAAAGGCGTGGAGACCTGGGGAAAAAGCAACCCTGAAATATCTACCCTCTGAAACTGAGGAAGATGCGCAAGAGAGACTGGCTTCAGGTGTCAAACGTTAAGCAAAAGATACACACAAGGGAGTGGAGACCTGGGGAAAAGGCAGCACTGAGAAATCTAGCCTCTGAAACTGACGAGGATGGGCAACAGAGGCTACCTCAGGTGGAAATCCTTAAGCGAAAGAAACACAAGGGCGTGGAGACCTGGGGAAAAAGCAACACGGAGAAATCCACCCTCTGAAACTGAGGAAGACGGGCAACAGAGGCTAGCTCAGGTGGCAATCGTTAAGCAAAAACAAAACCCAAAGGCGTGGAGACCTGGGGAAAAAGCAACACGGAGAAACCCACCCTGTGAAACTGAGGAAGATGGGCAACAGAGGCTACCTCAGGTGGCAATCGTTAAGCAAAAACAAAGCACAAAGGCGTGGAGACCTGGGGAAAAAGCAACCCTGAAATATCTACCCTCTGAAACTGAGGAAGATGGGGAAGAGAGGCTGGCTTCAGGTGGCAAACTTTAAGCAAAAGAAACACACAAGGGCGTGGAGACCTGGGGAAAAAGCAACACGGAGAAATCCACCCTCTGAATGAGGAACATGGGCAAAAGATGCTAGCTCAGGTTGCAACCTTTAAGCAGAAAAAAAAAAAGACGCAAGGGCGTGGAGAGCTGGCGAAAAAGCAACACTGAGAAATCTACCCTCTGAAACCGAAGAAGATGGGCAACAGAGGCTAGCTCAGGTGGCAATCTTTAAGCCAAAAAAATAAAATAATAAAATATATTGGCGAGGAGACCCGGTCAAAAAGCAACCCTGAAAAAGGTACCCTCTGAAACTGAGGAAGCAGGGCAACAGTGCCTAGCTCAGGTGACAATCTTTAAGCAAAAGAAACACACAAGGGCGTGGAGAACTGGGGAAAAAGCAGCACTGAGAAATCTACACTCTGAAACTGACGAGGATGGGCAACAGAGGCTAGCTCAGGTGGCAATCTTTAAGCAAAAGAAACACACAAGGGCGTGGAGACCTTGGGAAAAAGCAACACGGGGAAATCCACCCTGTGAAACTGACGAACATGGGCAACAGAGGCTACCTCATGTGGCAATCGTTAAGCAAAAACAAAGCACAAAGGCGTGGAGACCTGGGGAAAAAGCAACCCTGAAATATCTACCCTCTGAAACTGAGGAAGATGGGCAAGAGAGGCTGGCTTCAGGGGGCAAACTTTAAGCAAAAGAAACACACAAGGGCGTGGAGACCTGGGGAAAAAGCAACACGGAGAAATCCACCCTCTGAAACGGACGAAGATGGGCAACAGAGGCTAGCTCAGGTGGCAATCTTTAAGCAAAAGAAACACACAAGGGCGTGGAGACCTGGGGAAAAAGCAACCCTGAAATATCTACCCTCTGAAACTGAGGAAGATGGGCAAGAGAGGCTGGCTTCAGGTGGCAAACTTTAAGCAAAAGAAACACACAAGGGCGTGGAGACCTGGGGAAAAAGCAGCACTGAGAAATCTACACTCTGAAACTGCCGAGGATGGGCAACAGAGGGTACCTCAGGTGGCAATCGTTAAGCAAAAGAAACACACAAGGGCGTAGAGACCTGGGGAAAGAGCAACACGGAGAAATCCACCCTCTGAAACTGAGGAACATGGGCAAAGGAAGCTAGCTCAGGTTGCAACCTTTAAGCAGAAAAAAAAAAAGACGCAAGGGCGTGTAGAGCTGGCGAAAAAGCAACACTGAGAAATCTACCCTCTGAAACCGAAGAAGATGGGCACCAGAGGCTAGCTCAGGTGGCAATCTTCTAGCCAAAAAAATAAAATAAAAAAATACAATGGCGATTAGACCAGGTCAAAAAGCAACCCTGAAAAAGGTACCCTCTGAAACTGAGGAAGCAGGGCAACAGTGCCTAGCTCAGGTGACAATCTTTAAGCAAAAGAAACACACAAGGGCGTGGAAACCTGGGGAAAAGGCAGCACTGAGAAATCCACCCTCTGAAACGGACGAAGATGGGCAACAGAGGCTAGCTCAGGTGGCAATCCTTAAGCAAAAGAAACACACAAGGGCGTGGAGACCTGGGGAAAAAGCAACACGGAGAAATCCACCCTCTGAAACTGATGAACATGGGCAAGAGAGGCTACCTCAGGTGGCAATCGTTAAGCAAAAACAAAACCCAAAGGCGTGGAGACCTGGGGAAAAAGCAACCCTGAAATATCTACCCTCTGAAACTGAGGAAGTTGGGCAAGAGAGGCTGGCTTCAGGTGGCAAACTTTAAGCAAAAGAAACACACAAGGGCGTGGAGACCTGGGGAAAGAGCAACACGGAGAAATCCACCCTCTGAAACTGAGGAAGATGGGCAACAGAGGCTACCTCAGGTGGCTATCGTTAAGCAAAAACAAAACCCAAAGGCGTGGAGACCTGGGGAAAAAGCAACCCTGAAATATCTACCCTCTGAAACTGAGGAAGATGGGCATGAGAGGCTGGCTTCAGTTGGCAAACTTTAAGCAAAAGAAACACACAAGGGCGTGGAGACCTGGGGAAAAAGCAGAACTGAGAAATCCACCCTGTGAAACTGCCGAGGATGGGCAACAGAGGCTACCTCAGGTGGCAGTCGTTAAGCAAAAGAAACACACAAGGGCGTGGAGACCTGGGGAAAAAGCAACACGGAGAAATCCACGCTCTGAAACTGAGGAAGATGGGCAAGAGAGGCTAGCTCAGGTGGCAATCGTTAAGCAAAAACAAAAGCCAAAGGCGTGGAGACCTGGGGAAAAAGCAACCCTGAAATATCTACCCTCTGAAACTGAGGAAGATGGGCACGAGAGGCTGGCTTCAGGTGGCAAACTTTAAGCAAAAGAAACACACAAGGGCGTGGAGACCTGGGGAAAAAGCAACACGGAGAAATCCACCCTCTGAATGAGGAACATGGGCAAAAGATGCTAGCTCAGGTTGCAACCTTGAAGCAGAAAAAAATAAAGACGCAAGGGCGTGGAGAGCTGGCGAAAAAGCAACACTGAGAAATCTACCCTCTGAAACCGAAGAAGATGGGCAACAGAGGCTAGCTCAGGTGGCAATCTTTAAGCAAAAAAAATAAAATAAAAAAATACAATGGCGAGGAGACCCGGTCAAAAAGCAACCCTGAAAAAGGTACCCTCTGAAACTGAGGAAGCAGGGCAACAGTGCCTAGCTCAGGTGACAATCTTTAAGCAAATGAAACACACAAGTTCGTGGGGAGCTGGCGAAAAAGCTACACTGAGAAATCCACCCTCGAAACGGACGAAGATGGGCAACAGAGGCTAGCTGAGGTGGCAATCTTTAAGCAAAAGAAACACACAAGGGCGTGGAGACCTGGGGATAAAGCAACACGGAGAAATCCACCCTCTGAAACTGAGGAAGATGGGCAACAGAGGCTAGCTCAGGTGGCAATCGTTAAGCAAAAACAAAACCCAAAGGCGTGGAGACCTGGGGAAAAAGCAACCCTGAAATATCTTCCCTCTGAAACTGAGGAAGATGGGCAAGAGAGGCTGGCTTCAGGTGGCAAACTTTAAGCAAAAGAAACACACAAGGGCGTGGAGACCTGGGGAAAAAGCAGCACTGAGAAATCTACCCTCTGAAACTGACGAGGATGGGCAACAGAGGCTACCTCAGGTGGCAATCGTTAAGCAAAAGAAACACACAAAGGCGTGGAGACCTGGGGAAAAAGCAACACGGAGAAATCCACCCTCTGAAACTGAGGAACATGGGCAAAAGATGCTAGCTCAGGTTGCAACCTTTAAGCAGAAAAAAAAAAAGACGCAAGGGCGTGGAGAGCTGGCGAAAAAGCAACACTGAGAAATCTACCCTCTGAAACCGAAGAAGATGGGCAACAGAGGCTAGCTCAGGTGGCAATCTTTAAGCCAAAAAAATAAAATAATAAAATATATTGGCGAGGAGACCCGGTCAAAAAGCAACCCTGAAAAAGGTACCCTCTGAAACTGAGGAAGCAGGGCAACAGTGCCTAGCTCAGGTGACAATCTTTAAGCAAAAGAAACACACAAGGGCGTGGAGAACTGGGGAAAAAGCAGCACTGAGAAATCTACACTCTGAAACTGACGAGGATGGGCAACAGAGGCTAGCTCAGGTGGCAATCTTTAAGCAAAAGAAACACACAAGGGCGTGGAGACCTTGGGAAAAAGCAACACGGGGAAATCCACCCTGTGAAACTGACGAACATGGGCAACAGAGGCTACCTCATGTGGCAATCGTTAAGCAAAAACAAAGCACAAAGGCGTGGAGACCTGGGGAAAAAGCAACCCTGAAATATCTACCCTCTGAAACTGAGGAAGATGGGCAAGAGAGGCTGGCTTCAGGGGGCAAACTTTAAGCAAAAGAAACACACAAGGGCGTGGAGACCTGGGGAAAAAGCAACACGGAGAAATCCACCCTCTGAAACGGACGAAGATGGGCAACAGAGGCTAGCTCAGGTGGCAATCTTTAAGCAAAAGAAACACACAAGGGCGTGGAGACCTGGGGAAAAAGCAACCCTGAAATATCTACCCTCTGAAACTGAGGAAGATGGGCAAGAGAGGCTGGCTTCAGGTGGCAAACTTTAAGCAAAAGAAACACACAAGGGCGTGGAGACCTGGGGAAAAAGCAGCACTGAGAAATCTACACTCTGAAACTGCCGAGGATGGGCAACAGAGGGTACCTCAGGTGGCAATCGTTAAGCAAAAGAAACACACAAGGGCGTAGAGACCTGGGGAAAGAGCAACACGGAGAAATCCACCCTCTGAAACTGAGGAACATGGGCAAAGGAAGCTAGCTCAGGTTGCAACCTTTAAGCAGAAAAAAAAAAAGACGCAAGGGCGTGTAGAGCTGGCGAAAAAGCAACACTGAGAAATCTACCCTCTGAAACCGAAGAAGATGGGCACCAGAGGCTAGCTCAGGTGGCAATCTTCTAGCCAAAAAAATAAAATAAAAAAATACAATGGCGATTAGACCAGGTCAAAAAGCAACCCTGAAAAAGGTACCCTCTGAAACTGAGGAAGCAGGGCAACAGTGCCTAGCTCAGGTGACAATCTTTAAGCAAAAGAAACACACAAGGGCGTGGAAACCTGGGGAAAAGGCAGCACTGAGAAATCCACCCTCTGAAACGGACGAAGATGGGCAACAGAGGCTAGCTCAGGTGGCAATCCTTAAGCAAAAGAAACACACAAGGGCGTGGAGACCTGGGGAAAAAGCAACACGGAGAAATCCACCCTCTGAAACTGATGAACATGGGCAAGAGAGGCTACCTCAGGTGGCAATCGTTAAGCAAAAACAAAACCCAAAGGCGTGGAGACCTGGGGAAAAAGCAACCCTGAAATATCTACCCTCTGAAACTGAGGAAGTTGGGCAAGAGAGGCTGGCTTCAGGTGGCAAACTTTAAGCAAAAGAAACACACAAGGGCGTGGAGACCTGGGGAAAGAGCAACACGGAGAAATCCACCCTCTGAAACTGAGGAAGATGGGCAACAGAGGCTACCTCAGGTGGCAATCGTTAAGCAAAAACAAAACCCAAAGGCGTGGAGACCTGGGGAAAAAGCAACCCTGAAATATCTACCCTCTGAAACTGAGGAAGATGGGCATGAGAGGCTGGCTTCAGGTGGCAAACTTTAAGCAAAAGAAACACACAAGGGCGTGGAGACCTGGGGAAAAAGCAGAACTGAGAAATCCACCCTGTGAAACTGCCGAGGATGGGCAACAGAGGCTACCTCAGGTGGCAGTCGTTAAGCAAAAGAAACACACAAGGGCGTGGAGACCTGGGGAAAAAGCAACACGGAGAAATCCACGCTCTGAAACTGAGGAAGATGGGCAAGAGAGGCTAGCTCAGGTGGCAATCGTTAAGCAAAAACAAAAGCCAAAGGCGTGGAGACCTGGGGAAAAAGCAACCCTGAAATATCTACCCTCTGAAACTGAGGAAGATGGGCACGAGAGGCTGGCTTCAGGTGGCAAACTTTAAGCAAAAGAAACACACAAGGGCGTGGAGACCTGGGGAAAAAGCAACACGGAGAAATCCACCCTCTGAATGAGGAACATGGGCAAAAGATGCTAGCTCAGGTTGCAACCTTGAAGCAGAAAAAAATAAAGACGCAAGGGCGTGGAGAGCTGGCGAAAAAGCAACACTGAGAAATCTACCCTCTGAAACCGAAGAAGATGGGCAACAGAGGCTAGCTCAGGTGGCAATCTTTAAGCAAAAAAAATAAAATAAAAAAATACAATGGCGAGGAGACCCGGTCAAAAAGCAACCCTGAAAAAGGTACCCTCTGAAACTGAGGAAGCAGGGCAACAGTGCCTAGCTCAGGTGACAATCTTTAAGCAAATGAAACACACAAGTTCGTGGGGAGCTGGCGAAAAAGCTACACTGAGAAATCCACCCTCGAAACGGACGAAGATGGGCAACAGAGGCTAGCTGAGGTGGCAATCTTTAAGCAAAAGAAACACACAAGGGCGTGGAGACCTGGGGATAAAGCAACACGGAGAAATCCACCCTCTGAAACTGAGGAAGATGGGCAACAGAGGCTAGCTCAGGTGGCAATCGTTAAGCAAAAACAAAACCCAAAGGCGTGGAGACCTGGGGAAAAAGCAACCCTGAAATATCTTCCCTCTGAAACTGAGGAAGATGGGCAAGAGAGGCTGGCTTCAGGTGGCAAACTTTAAGCAAAAGAAACACACAAGGGCGTGGAGACCTGGGGAAAAAGCAGCACTGAGAAATCTACCCTCTGAAACTGACGAGGATGGGCAACAGAGGCTACCTCAGGTGGCAATCGTTAAGCAAAAGAAACACACAAAGGCGTGGAGACCTGGGGAAAAAGCAACACGGAGAAATCCACCCTCTGAAACTGAGGAACATGGGCAAAAGAACCTAGCTCAGGTTGCAACCTTTAAGCAGAAAAAAAAAAAGACGCAAGGGCTGGAGAGCTGGCGAAAAAGCAACACTGAGAAATCTAACGTCTGAAACCGAAGAAGATGGGCAACAGAGGCTAGCTCAGGTGGCAATCTTTAAGCCAAAAAAGTAAAATAAAAAAATACAATGGCGAGGAGACCCGGTCAAAAAGCAACCCTGAAAAAGGTACCCTCTGAAACTGAGGAAGCAGGGCAACAGTGCCTAGCTCAGGTGACAATCTTTAAGCAAAAGAAACACACAAGGGCGTGGAAACCTGGGGAAAAGGCAACACTGAGAAATCCACCCTCTGAAACGGACGAAGATGGGCAACAGAGGCTAGCTCAGGTGGCAATCCTTAAGCAAAAGAAACACACAAGGGCGTGGAGACCTGGGGAAAAAGCAACACGGAGAAATCCACCCTCTGAAACTGATGAACATGGGCAAGAGAGGCTACCTCAGGTGGCAATCGTTAAGCAAAAACAAAACCCAAAGGCGTGGAGACCTGGGGAAAAAGCAACCCTGAAATATCTACCCTCTGAAACTGAGGAAGTTGGGCAAGAGAGGCTGGCTTCAGGTGGCAAACTTTAAGCAAAAGAAACACACAAGGGCGTGGAGACCTGGGGAAAGAGCAACACGGAGAAATCCATCCTCTGAAACTGAGGAAGATGGGCAACAGAGGCTACCTCAGGTGGCAATCGTTAAGCAAAAACAAAACCCAAAGGCGTGGAGACCTGGGGAAAAAGCAACCCTGAAATATCTACCCTCTGAAACTGAGGAAGATGGGCAAGAGAGGCTGGCTTCAGGTGGCAAACTTTAAGCAAAAGAAACACACAAAGGCGTGGAGACCTGGGGAAAAAGCAGCACTGAGCAATCCACCCTCTGAAACTGCCGAGGATGGGCAACAGAGGCTACCTCAGGTGGCAGTCGTTAAGCAAAAGAAACACAGAAGGGCGTGGAGACCTGGGGAAAAAGCAACATGGAGAAATCCACCCTCTGAAACTGAGGAACATGGGCAAAAGAAGCTAGCTCAGGTTGCAACCTTTAAGCAGAAAAAAAAAAAGACGCAAGGGCGTGGAGATCTGGCGAAAAAGCAACACTGAGAAATCTACCCTCTGAAACCGAAGAAGATGGGCACCAGAGGCTAGCTCAGGTGGCAATCTTTAAGCCAAAAAAATAAAATAAAAAAATACAATGGCGAGGAGACCCGGTCAAAAAGCAACCCTGAAAAAGGTACCCTCTGAAACTGAGGAAGCAGGGCAACAGTGCCTAGCTCAGGTGACAATCTTTAAGCAAAAGAAACACACAAGGGCGGGGGGAGCTGGCGAAAAGGCAACACTGAGAAATCCACCCTCTTAAACGGACGAAGATGGGCAACAGAGGCTAGCTCAGGTGGCAATCTTTAAGCAAAAGAAACACACAAGGGCGTGGAGACCTTGGGAAAAAGCAACACGGGGAAATCCACCCTGTGAAACTGACGAACATGGGCAACAGAGGCTACCTCATGTGGCAATCGTTAAGCAAAAACAAAGCACAAAGGCTTGGAGACCTGGGGAAAAAGCAACCCTGAAATATCTACCCTCTGAAACTGAGGAAGATGGGCAAGAGAGGCTGGCTTCAGGTGGCAAACTTTAAGCAAAAGAAACACACAAGGGCGTGGAGACCTGGGGAAAAAGCAACACGGAGAAATCCACCCTCTGAAACTGAGGAAGATGGGCAACAGAGGCTACCTCAGGTGGCAATCGTTAAGCAAAAACAAAACCCAAAGGCGTGGAGAACTGGGGAAAAAGCAACCCTGAAATATCTACCCTCTGAAACTGAGGAAGATGGGCAAGAGAGGCTAGCTCAGGTGGAAATTGTTAAGCAAAAACAAAAGCCAAAGGCGTGGAGACCTGGGGAAAAAGCAACCCTGAAATATCTACCCTCTGAAACTGAGGAAGATGGGCAAGAGAGGCTGGCTTCAGGTGGCAAACTTTAAGCAAATGAAACACACAAGGGCGTGGAGACCTGGTGAAAAAGCAGCACTGAGAAATCTACCCTCTGAAACTGACGAGGATGTGCAACAGAGGCTACCTCAGGTGGCATTCGTTAAGCAAAAGAAACACACAAGGGCGTGGAGACCTGGGGAAAAAGCAACACGGAGAAATCCACCCTCTGAAACTGAGGAACATGGGCAAAAGAAGCTAGCTCAGGTTGCAACCTTTAAGCAGAAAAAAAAAAAGACGCAAGGCCGTGGAGAGCTGGCGAAAAAGCAACACTGAGAAATCTACCCTCTGAAACCGAAGAAGATGGGCAACAGAGGCTAGCTCAGGTGGCAATCTTTAAGCAAAAAAAATAAAATAATAAAATACATTGGCGAGGAGACCCGGTCAAAAAGCAACCCTGAAAAAGGTACCCTCTGAAACTGACGAAGCAGGGCAACAGTGCCTAGCTCAGGTGACAATCTTTAAACAAAAGAAACACACAAGGGCGTGGGGAGCTGGCGAAAAGGCAACACTGAGAAATCCACCCTCTGAAACGGACGAAGATGGGCAACAGAGGCTAGCTCAGGTGGCAATCTTTAAGCAAAAGAAACACACAAGGGCGTGGAGACCTGGGGAAAAAGCAACACGGAGAAATCCACCCTCTGAAACTGACGAACATGGGCAAGAGAGGCTAGCTCAGGTGGCAATCGTTAAGCAAAAACAAAACCCAAAGGCGTGGAGACCTGGGGAAAAAGCAACCCTGAAATATCTACCCTCTGAAACTGAGGAAGATGGGCAAGAGAGACTGGCTTCAGGTGTCAAACGTTAAGCAAAAGAAACACACAAGGGAGTGGAGACCTGGGTAAAAGGCAGCACTGAGAAATCTAGCCTCTGAAACTGACGAGGATGGGCAACAGAGGCTACCTCAGGTGGCAATCGTTAAGCAAAAGAAACACACAAGGGCGTGGAGACCTGGGGAAAAAGCAACACGGAGAAATCCACCCTCTGAAACTGAGGAAGATGGGCAACAGAGGCTAGCTCAGGTGGCAATCGTTAAGCAAAAACAAAACCCAAAGGCGTGGAGACCTGGGGAAAAAGCAACACGGAGAAAACCACCCTGTGAAACTGAGGAAGATGGGCAACAGAGGCTACCTCAGGTGGCAATCTTTAAGCAAAAACAAAGCACAAAGGCGTGGAGACCTGGAGAAAAAGCAACCCTGAAATATCTACCCTCTGAAACTGAGGAAGATGGGCAAGAGAGGCTGGCTTCAGGTGGCAAACTTTAAGCAAAAGAAACACACAAGGGCGTGGAGACCTGGGGAAAAAGCAGCACTGAGAAATCCACCCTCTGAAACTGCCGAGGATGGGCAACAGAGGCTACCTCAGGTGGCAGTAGTTAAGCAAAAGAAACACACAAGGGCGTGGAGACCTGGGTAAAAAGCAACACGGAGAAATCCACCCTCTGAAACTGAGGAACATGGGCAAAAGAAGCTAGCTCAGGTTGCAACCTTTAAGCAGAAAAAAAAAAAGACGCAAGGGCGTGGAGAGCTGGCGAAAAAGCAACACTGAGAAATCTACCCTCTGAAACCGAAGAAGATGGGCAACAGAGGCTAGCTCAGGTGGCAATCTTTAAGCAAAAAAAATAAAATAATAAAATACATTGGCGAGGAGACCCGGTCAAAAAGCAACCCTGAAAAAGGTACCCTCTGAAACTGAGGAAGCAGGGCAACAGTGCCTAGCTCAGGTGACAATCTTCAAGCAAAAGAAACACATAAGGGCGTGGAGACCTGGGGAAAAAGCAACACGGAGAAATCCACCCTCTGAAACTGAGGAAGATGGGCAACAGAGGCTAGCTCAGGTGGCAATCGTTAAGCAAAAACAAAACCCAAAGGCGTGGAGACCTGGGGAAAAAGCAACCCTGAAATATCTACCCTCTGAAACTGAGGAAGTTGGGCAAGAGAGGCTGGCTTCAGGTGGCAAACTTTAAGCAAAAGAAACACACAAGGGCGTGGAGACCTGGGGAAAGAGCAACACGGAGAAATCCACCCTCTGAAACTGAGGAAGATGGGCAACAGAGGCTACCTCAGGTGGCAATCGTTAAGCAAAAACAAAACCCAAAGGCGTGGAGACCTGGGGAAAAAGCAACCCTGAAATATCTACCCTCTGAAACTGAGGAAGATGGGCATGAGAGGCTGGCTTCAGGTGGCAAACTTTAAGCAAAAGAAACACACAAGGGCGTGGAGACCTGGGGAAAAAGCAACACGGAGAAATCCACCCTCTGAATGAGGAACATGGGCAAAAGATGCTAGCTCAGGTTGCAACCTTGAAGCAGAAAAAAATAAAGACGCAAGGGCGTGGAGAGCTGGCGAAAAAGCAACACTGAGAAATCTACCCTCTGAAACCGAAGAAGATGGGCAACAGAGGCTAGCTCAGGTGGCAATCTTTAAGCAAAAAAAATAAAATAAAAAAATACAATGGCGAGGAGACCCGGTCAAAAAGCAACCCTGAAAAAGGTACCCTCTGAAACTGAGGAAGCAGGGCAACAGTGCCTAGCTCAGGTGACAATCTTTAAGCAAATGAAACACACAAGTTCGTGGGGAGCTGGCGAAAAAGCTACACTGAGAAATCCACCCTCGAAACGGACGAAGATGGGCAACAGAGGCTAGCTGAGGTGGCAATCTTTAAGCAAAAGAAACACACAAGGGCGTGGAGACCTGGGGATAAAGCAACACGGAGAAATCCACCCTCTGAAACTGAGGAAGATGGGCAACAGAGGCTAGCTCAGGTGGCAATCGTTAAGCAAAAACAAAACCCAAAGGCGTGGAGACCTGGGGAAAAAGCAACCCTGAAATATCTTCCCTCTGAAACTGAGGAAGATGGGCAAGAGAGGCTGGCTTCAGGTGGCAAACTTTAAGCAAAAGAAACACACAAGGGCGTGGAGACCTGGGGAAAAAGCAGCACTGAGAAATCTACCCTCTGAAACTGACGAGGATGGGCAACAGAGGCTACCTCAGGTGGCAATCGTTAAGCAAAAGAAACACACAAAGGCGTGGAGACCTGGGGAAAAAGCAACACGGAGAAATCCACCCTCTGAAACTGAGGAACATGGGCAAAAGATGCTAGCTCAGGTTGCAACCTTTAAGCAGAAAAAAAAAAAGACGCAAGGGCGTGGAGAGCTGGCGAAAAAGCAACACTGAGAAATCTACCCTCTGAAACCGAAGAAGATGGGCAACAGAGGCTAGCTCAGGTGGCAATCTTTAAGCCAAAAAAATAAAATAATAAAATATATTGGCGAGGAGACCCGGTCAAAAAGCAACCCTGAAAAAGGTACCCTCTGAAACTGAGGAAGCAGGGCAACAGTGCCTAGCTCAGGTGACAATCTTTAAGCAAAAGAAACACACAAGGGCGTGGAGAACTGGGGAAAAAGCAGCACTGAGAAATCTACACTCTGAAACTGACGAGGATGGGCAACAGAGGCTAGCTCAGGTGGCAATCTTTAAGCAAAAGAAACACACAAGGGCGTGGAGACCTTGGGAAAAAGCAACACGGGGAAATCCACCCTGTGAAACTGACGAACATGGGCAACAGAGGCTACCTCATGTGGCAATCGTTAAGCAAAAACAAAGCACAAAGGCGTGGAGACCTGGGGAAAAAGCAACCCTGAAATATCTACCCTCTGAAACTGAGGAAGATGGGCAAGAGAGGCTGGCTTCAGGGGGCAAACTTTAAGCAAAAGAAACACACAAGGGCGTGGAGACCTGGGGAAAAAGCAACACGGAGAAATCCACCCTCTGAAACGGACGAAGATGGGCAACAGAGGCTAGCTCAGGTGGCAATCTTTAAGCAAAAGAAACACACAAGGGCGTGGAGACCTGGGGAAAAAGCAACCCTGAAATATCTACCCTCTGAAACTGAGGAAGATGGGCAAGAGAGGCTGGCTTCAGGTGGCAAACTTTAAGCAAAAGAAACACACAAGGGCGTGGAGACCTGGGGAAAAAGCAGCACTGAGAAATCTACACTCTGAAACTGCCGAGGATGGGCAACAGAGGGTACCTCAGGTGGCAATCGTTAAGCAAAAGAAACACACAAGGGCGTAGAGACCTGGGGAAAGAGCAACACGGAGAAATCCACCCTCTGAAACTGAGGAACATGGGCAAAGGAAGCTAGCTCAGGTTGCAACCTTTAAGCAGAAAAAAAAAAAGACGCAAGGGCGTGTAGAGCTGGCGAAAAAGCAACACTGAGAAATCTACCCTCTGAAACCGAAGAAGATGGGCACCAGAGGCTAGCTCAGGTGGCAATCTTCTAGCCAAAAAAATAAAATAAAAAAATACAATGGCGATTAGACCAGGTCAAAAAGCAACCCTGAAAAAGGTACCCTCTGAAACTGAGGAAGCAGGGCAACAGTGCCTAGCTCAGGTGACAATCTTTAAGCAAAAGAAACACACAAGGGCGTGGAAACCTGGGGAAAAGGCAGCACTGAGAAATCCACCCTCTGAAACGGACGAAGATGGGCAACAGAGGCTAGCTCAGGTGGCAATCCTTAAGCAAAAGAAACACACAAGGGCGTGGAGACCTGGGGAAAAAGCAACACGGAGAAATCCACCCTCTGAAACTGATGAACATGGGCAAGAGAGGCTACCTCAGGTGGCAATCGTTAAGCAAAAACAAAACCCAAAGGCGTGGAGACCTGGGGAAAAAGCAACCCTGAAATATCTACCCTCTGAAACTGAGGAAGTTGGGCAAGAGAGGCTGGCTTCAGGTGGCAAACTTTAAGCAAAAGAAACACACAAGGGCGTGGAGACCTGGGGAAAGAGCAACACGGAGAAATCCACCCTCTGAAACTGAGGAAGATGGGCAACAGAGGCTACCTCAGGTGGCAATCGTTAAGCAAAAACAAAACCCAAAGGCGTGGAGACCTGGGGAAAAAGCAACCCTGAAATATCTACCCTCTGAAACTGAGGAAGATGGGCATGAGAGGCTGGCTTCAGGTGGCAAACTTTAAGCAAAAGAAACACACAAGGGCGTGGAGACCTGGGGAAAAAGCAGAACTGAGAAATCCACCCTGTGAAACTGCCGAGGATGGGCAACAGAGGCTACCTCAGGTGGCAGTCGTTAAGCAAAAGAAACACACAAGGGCGTGGAGACCTGGGGAAAAAGCAACACGGAGAAATCCACGCTCTGAAACTGAGGAAGATGGGCAAGAGAGGCTAGCTCAGGTGGCAATCGTTAAGCAAAAACAAAAGCCAAAGGCGTGGAGACCTGGGGAAAAAGCAACCCTGAAATATCTACCCTCTGAAACTGAGGAAGATGGGCACGAGAGGCTGGCTTCAGGTGGCAAACTTTAAGCAAAAGAAACACACAAGGGCGTGGAGACCTGGGGAAAAAGCAACACGGAGAAATCCACCCTCTGAATGAGGAACATGGGCAAAAGATGCTAGCTCAGGTTGCAACCTTGAAGCAGAAAAAAATAAAGACGCAAGGGCGTGGAGAGCTGGCGAAAAAGCAACACTGAGAAATCTACCCTCTGAAACCGAAGAAGATGGGCAACAGAGGCTAGCTCAGGTGGCAATCTTTAAGCAAAAAAAATAAAATAAAAAAATACAATGGCGAGGAGACCCGGTCAAAAAGCAACCCTGAAAAAGGTACCCTCTGAAACTGAGGAAGCAGGGCAACAGTGCCTAGCTCAGGTGACAATCTTTAAGCAAATGAAACACACAAGTTCGTGGGGAGCTGGCGAAAAAGCTACACTGAGAAATCCACCCTCGAAACGGACGAAGATGGGCAACAGAGGCTAGCTGAGGTGGCAATCTTTAAGCAAAAGAAACACACAAGGGCGTGGAGACCTGGGGATAAAGCAACACGGAGAAATCCACCCTCTGAAACTGAGGAAGATGGGCAACAGAGGCTAGCTCAGGTGGCAATCGTTAAGCAAAAACAAAACCCAAAGGCGTGGAGACCTGGGGAAAAAGCAACCCTGAAATATCTTCCCTCTGAAACTGAGGAAGATGGGCAAGAGAGGCTGGCTTCAGGTGGCAAACTTTAAGCAAAAGAAACACACAAGGGCGTGGAGACCTGGGGAAAAAGCAGCACTGAGAAATCTACCCTCTGAAACTGACGAGGATGGGCAACAGAGGCTACCTCAGGTGGCAATCGTTAAGCAAAAGAAACACACAAAGGCGTGGAGACCTGGGGAAAAAGCAACACGGAGAAATCCACCCTCTGAAACTGAGGAACATGGGCAAAAGAACCTAGCTCAGGTTGCAACCTTTAAGCAGAAAAAAAAAAAGACGCAAGGGCTGGAGAGCTGGCGAAAAAGCAACACTGAGAAATCTAACGTCTGAAACCGAAGAAGATGGGCAACAGAGGCTAGCTCAGGTGGCAATCTTTAAGCCAAAAAAATAAAATAAAAAAATACAATGGCGAGGAGACCCGGTCAAAAAGCAACCCTGAAAAAGGTACCCTCTGAAACTGAGGAAGCAGGGCAACAGTGCCTAGCTCAGGTGACAATCTTTAAGCAAAAGAAACACACAAGGGCGTGGAAACCTGGGGAAAAGGCAACACTGAGAAATCCACCCTCTGAAACGGACGAAGTTGGGCAACAGAGGCTACCTCAGGTGGCAATCCTTAAGCAAAAGAAACACACAAGGGCGTGGAGACCTGGGGAAAAAGCGACAGGGAGAAATCCACCCTCTGAAACTGATGAACATGGGCAAGAGAGGCTACCTCAGGTGGCAATCGTTAAGCAAAAACAAAACCCAAAGGCGTGGAGACCTGGGGAAAAAGCAACCCTGAAATATCTACCCTCTGAAACTGAGGAAGTTGGGCAAGAGAGGCTGGCTTCAGGTGGCAAACTTTAAGCAAAAGAAACACACAAGGGCGTGGAGACCTGGGGAAAGAGCAACACGGAGAAATCCATCCTCTGAAACTGAGGAAGATGGGCAACAGAGGCTACCTCAGGTGGCAATCGTTAAGCAAAAACAAAACCCAAAGGCGTGGAGACCTGGGGAAAAAGCAACCCTGAAATATCTACCCTCTGAAACTGAGGAAGATGGGCAAGAGAGGCTGGCTTCAGGTGGCAAACTTTAAGCAAAAGAAACACACAAAGGCGTGGAGACCTGGGGAAAAAGCAGCACTGAGCAATCCACCCTCTGAAACTGCCGAGGATGGGCAACAGAGGCTACCTCAGGTGGCAGTCGTTAAGCAAAAGAAACACAGAAGGGCGTGGAGACCTGGGGAAAAAGCAACATGGAGAAATCCACCCTCTGAAACTGAGGAACATGGGCAAAAGAAGCTAGCTCAGGTTGCAACCTTTAAGCAGAAAAAAAAAAAGACGCAAGGGCGTGGAGATCTGGCGAAAAAGCAACACTGAGAAATCTACCCTCTGAAACCGAAGAAGATGGGCACCAGAGGCTAGCTCAGGTGGCAATCTTTAAGCCAAAAAAATAAAATAAAAAAATACAATGGCGAGGAGACCCGGTCAAAAAGCAACCCTGAAAAAGGTACCCTCTGAAACTGAGGAAGCAGGGCAACAGTGCCTAGCTCAGGTGACAATCTTTAAGCAAAAGAAACACACAAGGGCGGGGGGAGCTGGCGAAAAGGCAACACTGAGAAATCCACCCTCTTAAACGGACGAAGATGGGCAACAGAGGCTAGCTCAGGTGGCAATCTTTAAGCAAAAGAAACACACAAGGGCGTGGAGACCTTGGGAAAAAGCAACACGGGGAAATCCACCCTGTGAAACTGACGAACATGGGCAACAGAGGCTACCTCATGTGGCAATCGTTAAGCAAAAACAAAGCACAAAGGCTTGGAGACCTGGGGAAAAAGCAACCCTGAAATATCTACCCTCTGAAACTGAGGAAGATGGGCAAGAGAGGCTTCAGGTGGCAAACTTTAAGCAAAAGAAACACACAAGGGCGTGGAGACCTGGGGAAAAAGCAACACGGAGAAATCCACCCTCTGAAACTGAGGAAGATGGGCAACAGAGGCTACCTCAGGTGGCAATCGTTAAGCAAAAACAAAACCCAAAGGCGTGGAGAACTGGGGAAAAAGCAACCCTGAAATATCTACCCTCTGAAACTGAGGAAGATGGGCAAGAGAGGCTAGCTCAGGTGGAAATTGTTAAGCAAAAACAAAAGCCAAAGGCGTGGAGACCTGTGGAAAAAGCAACCCTGAAATATCTACCCTCTGAAACTGAGGAAGATGGGCAAGAGAGGCTGGCTTCAGGTGGCAAACTTTAAGCAAATGAAACACACAAGGGCGTGGAGACCTGGTGAAAAAGCAGCACTGAGAAATCTACCCTCTGAAACTGACGAGGATGTGCAACAGAGGCTACCTCAGGTGGCATTCGTTAAGCAAAAGAAACACACAAGGGCGTGGAGACCTGGGGAAAAAGCAACACGGAGAAATCCACCCTCTGAAACTGAGGAACATGGGCAAAAGAAGCTAGCTCAGGTTGCAACCTTTAAGCAGAAAAAAAAAAAGACGCAAGGCCGTGGAGAGCTGGCGAAAAAGCAACACTGAGAAATCTACCCTCTGAAACCGAAGAAGATGGGCAACAGAGGCTAGCTCAGGTGGCAATCTTTAAGCAAAAAAAATAAAATAATAAAATACATTGGCGAGGAGACCCGGTCAAAAAGCAACCCTGAAAAAGGTACCCTCTGAAACTGACGAAGCAGGGCAACAGTGCCTAGCTCAGGTGACAATCTTTAAACAAAAGAAACACACAAGGGCGTGGGGAGCTGGCGAAAAGGCAACACTGAGAAATCCACCCTCTGAAACGGACGAAGATGGGCAACAGAGGCTAGCTCAGGTGGCAATCTTTAAGCAAAAGAAACACACAAGGGCGTGGAGACCTGGGGAAAAAGCAACACGGAGAAATCCACCCTCTGAAACTGACGAACATGGGCAAGAGAGGCTAGCTCAGGTGGCAATCGTTAAGCAAAAACAAAACCCAAAGGCGTGGAGACCTGGGGAAAAAGCAACCCTGAAATATCTACCCTCTGAAACTGAGGAAGATGGGCAAGAGAGACTGGCTTCAGGTGTCAAACGTTAAGCAAAAGAAACACACAAGGGAGTGGAGACCTGGGTAAAAGGCAGCACTGAGAAATCTAGCCTCTGAAACTGACGAGGATGGGCAACAGAGGCTACCTCAGGTGGCAATCGTTAAGCAAAAGAAACACACAAGGGCGTGGAGACCTGGGGAAAAAGCAACACGGAGAAATCCACCCTCTGAAACTGAGGAAGATGGGCAACAGAGGCTAGCTCAGGTGGCAATCGTTAAGCAAAAACAAAACCCAAAGGCGTGGAGACCTGGGGAAAAAGCAACACGGAGAAAACCACCCTGTGAAACTGAGGAAGATGGGCAACAGAGGCTACCTCAGGTGGAAATCTTTAAGCAAAAACAAAGCACAAAGGCGTGGAGACCTGGAGAAAAAGCAACCCTGAAATATCTACCCTCTGAAACTGAGGAAGATGGGCAAGAGAGGCTGGCTTCAGGTGGCAAACTTTAAGCAAAAGAAACACACAAGGGCGTGGAGACCTGGGGAAAAAGCAGCACTGAGAAATCCACCCTCTGAAACTGCCGAGGATGGGCAACAGAGGCTACCTCAGGTGGCAGTAGTTAAGCAAAAGAAACACACAAGGGCGTGGAGACCTGGGTAAAAAGCAACACGGAGAAATCCACCCTCTGAAACTGAGGAAGATGGGCAAAAGAAGCTAGCTCAGGTTGCAACCTTTAAGCAGAAAAAAAAAAAGACGCAAGGGCGTGGAGAGCTGGCGAAAAAGCAACACTGAGAAATCTACCCTCTGAAACCGAAGAAGATGGGCAACAGAGGCTAGCTCAGGTGGCAATCTTTAAGCAAAAAAAATAAAATAATAAAATACATTGGCGAGGAGACCCGGTCAAAAAGCAACCCTGAAAAAGGTACCCTCTGAAACTGAGGAAGCAGGGCAACAGTGCCTAGCTCAGGTGACAATCTTCAAGCAAAAGAAACACATAAGGGCGTGGAGACCTGGGGAAAAAGCAACACGGAGAAATCCACCCTCTGAAACTGAGGAAGATGGGCAACAGAGGCTAGCTCAGGTGGCAATCGTTAAGCAAAAACAAAACCCAAAGGCGTGGAGACCTGGGGAAAAAGCAACCCTGAAATATCTACCCTCTGAAACTGAGGAAGTTGGGCAAGAGAGGCTGGCTTCAGGTGGCAAACTTTAAGCAAAAGAAACACACAAGGGCGTGGAGACCTGGGGAAAGAGCAACACGGAGAAATCCACCCTCTGAAACTGAGGAAGATGGGCAACAGAGGCTACCTCAGGTGGCAATCGTTAAGCAAAAACAAAACCCAAAGGCGTGGAGACCTGGGGAAAAAGCAACCCTGAAATATCTACCCTCTGAAACTGAGGAAGATGGGCATGAGAGGCTGGCTTCAGGTGGCAAACTTTAAGCAAAAGAAACACACAAGGGCGTGGAGATCTGGGGAAAAAGCAGCACTGAGAAATCCACCCTGTGAAACTGCCGAGGATGGGCAACAGAGGCTACCTCAGGTGGCAGTCGTTAAGCAAAAGAAACACACAAGGGCGTGGAGACCTGGGGAAAAAGCAACACGGAGAAATCCACGCTCTGAAACTGAGGAAGATGGGCAAGAGAGGCTAGCTCAGGTGGCAATCGTTAAGCAAAAACAAAAGCCAAAGGCGTGGAGACCTGGGGAAAAAGCAACCCTGAAATATCTACCCTCTGAAACTGAGGAATATGGGCACGAGAGGCTGGCTTCAGGTGGCAAACTTTAAGCAAAAGAAACACACAAGGGCGTGGAGACCTGGGGAAAAAGCAACACGGAGAAATCCACCCTCTGAATGAGGAACATGGGCAAAAGATGCTAGCTCAGGTTGCAACCTTGAAGCAGAAAAAAATAAAGACTCAAGGGCGTGGAGAGCTGGCGAAAAAGCAACACTGAGAAATCTACCCTCTGAAACCGAAGAAGATGGGCAACAGAGGCTAGCTCAGGTGGCAATCTTTAAGCAAAAAAAATAAAATAAAAAAATACAATGGCGAGGAGACCCGGTCAAAAAGCAACCCTGAAAAAGGTACCCTCTGAAACTGAGGAAGCAGGGCAACAGTGCCTAGCTCAGGTGACAATCTTTAAGCAAATGAAACACACAAGTTCGTGGGGAGCTGGCGAAAAAGCTACACTGAGAAATCCACCCTCGAAACGGACGAAGATGGGCAACAGAGGCTAGCTCAGGTGGCAATCTTTAAGCAAAAGAAACACACAAGGGCGTGGAGACCTGGGGATAAAGCAACACGGAGAAATCCACCCTCTGAAACTGAGGAAGATGGGCAACAGAGGCTAGCTCAGGTGGCAATCGTTAAGCAAAAACAAAACCCAAAGGCGTGGAGACCTGGGGAAAAAGCAACCCTGAAATATCTTCCCTCTGAAACTGAGGAAGATGGGCAAGAGAGGCTGGCTTCAGGTGGCAAACTTTAAGCAAAAGAAACACACAAGGGCGTGGAGACCTGGGGAAAAAGCAGCACTGAGAAATCTACCCTCTGAAACTGACGAGGATGGGCAACAGAGGCTACCTCAGGTGGCAATCGTTAAGCAAAAGAAACACACAAAGGCGTGGAGACCTGGGGAAAAAGCAACACGGAGAAATCCACCCTCTGAAACTGAGGAACATGGGCAAAAGAACCTAGCTCAGGTTGCAACCTTTAAGCAGAAAAAAAAAAAGACGCAAGGGCTGGAGAGCTGGCGAAAAAGCAACACTGAGAAATCTAACGTCTGAAACCGAAGAAGATGGGCAACAGAGGCTAGCTCAGGTGGCAATCTTTAAGCCAAAAAAATAAAATAAAAAAATACAATGGCGAGGAGACCCGGTCAAAAAGCAACCCTGAAAAAGGTACCCTCTGAAACTGAGGAAGCAGGGCAACAGTGCCTAGCTCAGGTGACAATCTTTAAGCAAAAGAAACACACAAGGGCGTGGAAACCTGGGGAAAAGGCAACACTGAGAAATCCACCCTCTGAAACGGACGAAGATGGGCAACAGAGGCTAGCTCAGGTGGCAATCCTTAAGCAAAAGAAACACACAAGGGCGTGGAGACCTGGGGAAAAAGCAACACGGAGAAATCCACCCTCTGAAACTGATGAACATGGGCAAGAGAGGCTACCTCAGGTGGCAATCGTTAAGCAAAAACAAAACCCAAAGGCGTGGAGACCTGGGGAAAAAGCAACCCTGAAATATCTACCCTCTGAAACTGAGGAAGTTGGGCAAGAGAGGCTGGCTTCAGGTGGCAAACTTTAAGCAAAAGAAACACACAAGGGCGTGGAGACCTGGGGAAAGAGCAACACGGAGAAATCCATCCTCTGAAACTGAGGAAGATGGGCAACAGAGGCTACCTCAGGTGGCAATCGTTAAGCAAAAACAAAACCCAAAGGCGTGGAGACCTGGGGAAAAAGCAACCCTGAAATATCTACCCTCTGAAACTGAGGAAGATGGGCAAGAGAGGCTGGCTTCAGGTGGCAAACTTTAAGCAAAAGAAACACACAAAGGCGTGGAGACCTGGGGAAAAAGCAGCACTGAGCAATCCACCCTCTGAAACTGCCGAGGATGGGCAACAGAGGCTACCTCAGGTGGCAGTCGTTAAGCAAAAGAAACACAGAAGGGCGTGGAGACCTGGGGAAAAAGCAACATGGAGAAATCCACCCTCTGAAACTGAGGGACATGGGCAAAAGAAGCTAGCTCAGGTTGCAACCTTTAAGCAGAAAAAAAAAAAGACGCAAGGGCGTGGAGATCTGGCGAAAAAGCAACACTGAGAAATCTACCCTCTGAAACCGAAGAAGATGGGCAACAGAGGCTAGCTCAGGTGGCAATCTTTAAGCCAAAAAAATAAAATAAAAAAATACAATGGCGAGGAGACCCGGTCAAAAAGCAACCCTGAAAAAGGTACCCTCTGAAACTGAGGAAGCAGGGCAACAGTGCCTAGCTCAGGTGACAATCTTTAAGCAAAAGAAACACACAAGGGCGTGGGGAGCTGGCGAAAAGGCAACACTGAGAAATCCACCCTCTTAAACGGACGAAGATGGGCAACAGAGGCTAGCTCAGGTGGCAATCTTTAAGCAAAAGAAACACACAAGGGCGTGGAGACCTTGGGAAAAAGCAACACGGGGAAATCCACCCTGTGAAACTGACGAACATGGGCAACAGAGGCTACCTCATGTGGCAATCGTTAAGCAAAAACAAAGCACAAAGGCGTGGAGACCTGGGGAAAAAGCAACCCTGAAATATCTACCCTCTGAAACTGAGGAAGATGGGCAAGAGAGGCTGGCTTCAGGGGGCAAACTTTAAGCAAAAGAAACACACAAGGGCGTGGAGACCTGGGGAAAAAGCAACACGGAGAAATCCACCCTCTGAAACGGACGAAGATGGGCAACAGAGGCTAGCTCAGGTGGCAATCTTTAAGCAAAAGAAACACACAAGGGCGTGGAGACCTGGGGAAAAAGCAACCCTGAAATATCTACCCTCTGAAACTGAGGAAGATGGGCAAGAGAGGCTGGCTTCAGGTGGCAAACTTTAAGCAAAAGAAACACACAAGGGCGTGGAGACCTGGGGAAAAAGCAGCACTGAGAAATCTACACTCTGAAACTGCCGAGGATGGGCAACAGAGGGTACCTCAGGTGGCAATCGTTAAGCAAAAGAAACACACAAGGGCGTGGAGACCTGGGGAAAGAGCAACACGGAGAAATCCACCCTCTGAAACTGAGGAACATGGGCAAAGGAAGCTAGCTCAGGTTGCAACCTTTAAGCAGAAAAAAAAAAAGACGCAAGGGCGTGTAGAGCTGGCGAAAAAGCAACACTGAGAAATCTACCCTCTGAAACCGAAGAAGATGGGCACCAGAGGCTAGCTCAGGTGGCAATCTTCTAGCCAAAAAAATAAAATAAAAAAATACAATGGCGATTAGACCAGGTCAAAAAGCAACCCTGAAAAAGGTACCCTCTGAAACTGAGGAAGCAGGGCAACAGTGCCTAGCTCAGGTGACAATCTTTAAGCAAAAGAAACACACAAGGGCGTGGAAACCTGGGGAAAAGGCAGCACTGAGAAATCCACCCTCTGAAACGGACGAAGATGGGCAACAGAGGCTAGCTCAGGTGGCAATCCTTAAGCAAAAGAAACACACAAGGGCGTGGAGACCTGGGGAAAAAGCAACACGGAGAAATCCACCCTCTGAAACTGATGAACATGGGCAAGAGAGGCTACCTCAGGTGGCAATCGTTAAGCAAAAACAAAACCCAAAGGCGTGGAGACCTGGGGAAAAAGCAACCCTGAAATATCTACCCTCTGAAACTGAGGAAGTTGGGCAAGAGAGGCTGGCTTCAGGTGGCAAACTTTAAGCAAAAGAAACACACAAGGGCGTGGAGACCTGGGGAAAGAGCAACACGGAGAAATCCACCCTCTGAAACTGAGGAAGATGGGCAACAGAGGCTACCTCAGGTGGCAATCGTTAAGCAAAAACAAAACCCAAAGGCGTGGAGACCTGGGGAAAAAGCAACCCTGAAATATCTACCCTCTGAAACTGAGGAAGATGGGCATGAGAGGCTGGCTTCAGGTGGCAAACTTTAAGCAAAAGAAACACACAAGGGCGTGGAGACCTGGGGAAAAAGCAGCACTGAGAAATCCACCCTGTGAAACTGCCGAGGATGGGCAACAGAGGCTACCTCAGGTGGCAGTCGTTAAGCAAAAGAAACACACAAGGGCGTGGAGACCTGGGGAAAAAGCAACACGGAGAAATCCACCCTCTGAAACTGATGAACATGGGCAAGAGAGGCTACCTCAGGTGGCAATCGTTAAGCAAAAACAAAACCCAAAGGCGTGGAGACCTGGGGAAAAAGCAACCCTGAAATATCTACCCTCTGAAACTGAGGAAGATGGGCAAGAGAGGCTGGCTTCAGGGGGCAAACTTTAAGCAAAAGAAACACACAAGGGCGTGGAGACCTGGGGAAAAAGCAACACGGAGAAATCCACCCTCTGAAACGGACGAAGATGGGCAACAGAGGCTAGCTCAGGTGGCAATCTTTAAGCAAAAGAAACACACAAGGGCGTGGAGACCTGGGGAAAAAGCAACCCTGAAATATCTACCCTCTGAAACTGAGGAAGATGGGCAAGAGAGGCTGGCTTCAGGTGGCAAACTTTAAGCAAAAGAAACACACAAGGGCGTGGAGACCTGGGGAAAAAGCAGCACTGAGAAATCTACACTCTGAAACTGCCGAGGATGGGCAACAGAGGCTACCTCAGGTGGCAATCGTTAAGCAAAAGAAACACACAAGGGCGTGGAGACCTGGGGAAAGAGCAACACGGAGAAATCCACCCTCTGAAACTGAGGAACATGGGCAAAGGAAGCTAGCTCAGGTTGCAACCTTTAAGCAGAAAAAAAAAAAGACGCAAGGGCGTGTAGAGCTGGCGAAAAAGCAACACTGAGAAATCTACCCTCTGAAACCGAAGAAGATGGGCACCAGAGGCTAGCTCAGGTGGCAATCTTCTAGCCAAAAAAATAAAATAAAAAAATACAATGGCGATTAGACCAGGTCAAAAAGCAACCCTGAAAAAGGTACCCTCTGAAACTGAGGAAGCAGGGCAACAGTGCCTAGCTCAGGTGACAATCTTTAAGCAAAAGAAACACACAAGGGCGTGGAAACCTGGGGAAAAGGCAGCACTGAGAAATCCACCCTCTGAAACGGACGAAGATGGGCAACAGAGGCTAGCTCAGGTGGCAATCCTTAAGCAAAAGAAACACACAAGGGCGTGGAGACCTGGGGAAAAAGCAACACGGAGAAATCCACCCTCTGAAACTGATGAACATGGGCAAGAGAGGCTACCTCAGGTGGCAATCGTTAAGCAAAAACAAAACCCAAAGGCGTGGAGACCTGGGGAAAAAGCAACCCTGAAATATCTACCCTCTGAAACTGAGGAAGTTGGGCAAGAGAGGCTGGCTTCAGGTGGCAAACTTTAAGCAAAAGAAACACACAAGGGCGTGGAGACCTGGGGAAAGAGCAACACGGAGAAATCCACCCTCTGAAACTGAGGAAGATGGGCAACAGAGGCTACCTCAGGTGGCAATCGTTAAGCAAAAACAAAACCCAAAGGCGTGGAGACCTGGGGAAAAAGCAACCCTGAAATATCTACCCTCTGAAACTGAGGAAGATGGGCATGAGAGGCTGGCTTCAGGTGGCAAACTTTAAGCAAAAGAAACACACAAGGGCGTGGAGACCTGGGGAAAAAGCAGCACTGAGAAATCCACCCTGTGAAACTGCCGAGGATGGGCAACAGAGGCTACCTCAGGTGGCAGTCGTTAAGCAAAAGAAACACACAAGGGCGTGGAGACCTGGGGAAAAAGCAACACGGAGAAATCCACGCTCTGAAACTGAGGAAGATGGGCAAGAGAGGCTAGCTCAGGTGGCAATCGTTAAGCAAAAACAAAAGCCAAAGGCGTGGAGACCTGGGGAAAAAGCAACCCTGAAATATCTACCCTCTGAAATTGAGGAAGATGGGCACGAGAGGCTGGCTTCAGGTGGCAAACTTTAAGCAAAAGAAACACACAAGGGCGTGGAGACCTGGGGAAAAAGCAACACGGAGAAATCCCCCCTCTGAATGAGGAACATGGGCAAAAGATGCTAGCTCAGGTTGCAACCTTGAAGCAGAAAAAAATAAAGACGCAAGGGCGTGGAGAGCTGGCGAAAAAGCAACACTGAGAAATCTACCCTCTGAAACCGAAGAAGATGGGCAACAGAGGCTAGCTCAGGTGGCAATCTTTAAGCAAAAAAAATAAAATAAAAAAATACAATGGCGAGGAGACCCGGTCAAAAAGCAACCCTGAAAAAGGTACCCTCTGAAACTGAGGAAGCAGGGCAACAGTGCCTAGCTCAGGTGACAATCTTTAAGCAAATGAAACACACAAGTTCGTGGGGAGCTGGCGAAAAAGCTACACTGAGAAATCCACCCTCGAAACGGACGAAGATGGGCAACAGAGGCTAGCTCAGGTGGCAATCTTTAAGCAAAAGAAACACACAAGGGCGTGGAGACCTGGGGATAAAGCAACACGGAGAAATCCACCCTCTGAAACTGAGGAAGATGGGCAACAGAGGCTAGCTCAGGTGGCAATCGTTAAGCAAAAAAAAAACCCAAAGGCGTGGAGACCTGGGGAAAAAGCAACCCTGAAATATCTTCCCTCTGAAACTGAGGAAGATGGGCAAGAGAGGCTGGCTTCAGGTGGCAAACTTTAAGCAAAAGAAACACACAAGGGCGTGGAGACCTGGGGAAAAAGCAGCACTGAGAAATCTACCCTCTGAAACTGACGAGGATGGGCAACAGAGGCTACCTCAGGTGGCAATCGTTAAGCAAAAGAAACACACAAAGGCGTGGAGACCTGGGGAAAAAGCAACACGGAGAAATCCACCCTCTGAAACTGAGGAACATGGGCAAAAGAACCTAGCTCAGGTTGCAACCTTTAAGCAGAAAAAAAAAAAGACGCAAGGGCTGGAGAGCTGGCGAAAAAGCAACACTGAGAAATCTAACGTCTGAAACCGAAGAAGATGGGCAACAGAGGCTAGCTCAGGTGGCAATCTTTAAGCCAAAAAAATAAAATAAAAAAATACAATGGCGAGGAGACCCGGTCAAAAAGCAACCCTGAAAAAGGTACCCTCTGAAACTGAGGAAGCAGGGCAACAGTGCCTAGCTCAGGTGACAATCTTTAAGCAAAAGAAACACACAAGGGCGTGGAAACCTGGGGAAAAGGCAACACTGAGAAATCCACCCTCTGAAACGGACGAAGATGGGCAACAGAGGCTAGCTCAGGTGGCAATCCTTAAGCAAAAGAAACACACAAGGGCGTGGAGACCTGGGGAAAAAGCAACACGGAGAAATCCACCCTCTGAAACTGATGAACATGGGCAAGAGAGGCTACCTCAGGTGGCAATCGTTAAGCAAAAACAAAACCCAAAGGCGTGGAGACCTGGGGAAAAAGCAACCCTGAAATATCTACCCTCTGAAACTGAGGAAGTTGGGCAAGAGAGGCTGGCTTCAGGTGGCAAACTTTAAGCAAAAGAAACACACAAGGGCGTGGAGACCTGGGGAAAGAGCAACACGGAGAAATCCATCCTCTGAAACTGAGGAAGATGGGCAACAGAGGCTACCTCAGGTGGCAATCGTTAAGCAAAAACAAAACCCAAAGGCGTGGAGACCTGGGGAAAAAGCAACCCTGAAATATCTACCCTCTGAAACTGAGGAAGATGGGCAAGAGAGGCTGGCTTCAGGTGGCAAACTTTAAGCAAAAGAAACACACAAAGGCGTGGAGACCTGGGGAAAAAGCAGCACTGAGCAATCCACCCTCTGAAACTGCCGAGGATGGGCAACAGAGGCTACCTCAGGTGGCAGTCGTTAAGCAAAAGAAACACAGAAGGGCGTGGAGACCTGGGGAAAAAGCAACATGGAGAAATCCACCCTCTGAAACTGAGGGACATGGGCAAAAGAAGCTAGCTCAGGTTGCAACCTTTAAGCAGAAAAAAAAAAAGACGCAAGGGCGTGGAGATGTGGCGAAAAAGCAACACTGAGAAATCTACCCTCTGAAACCGAAGAAGATGGGCAACAGAGGCTAGCTCAGGTGGCAATCTTTAAGCCAAAAAAATAAAATAAAAAAATACAATGGCGAGGAGACCCGGTCAAAAAGCAACCCTGAAAAAGGTACCCTCTGAAACTGAGGAAGCAGGGCAACAGTGCCTAGCTCAGGTGACAATCTTTAAGCAAAAGAAACACACAAGGGCGTGGGGAGCTGGCGAAAAGGCAACACTGAGAAATCCACCCTCTTAAACGGACGAAGATGGGCAACAGAGGCTAGCTCAGGTGGCAATCTTTAAGCAAAAGAAACACACAAGGGCGTGGAGACCTTGGGAAAAAGCAACACGGGGAAATCCACCCTGTGAAACTGACGAACATGGGCAACAGAGGCTACCTCATGTGGCAATCGTTAAGCAAAAACAAAGCACAAAGGCGTGGAGACCTGGGGAAAAAGCAACCCTGAAATATCTACCCTCTGAAACTGAGGAAGATGGGCAAGAGAGGCTGGCTTCAGGTGGCAAACTTTAAGCAAAAGAAACACACAAGGGCGTGGAGACCTGGGGAAAAAGCAACACGGAGAAATCCACCCTCTGAAACGGACGAAGATGGGCAACAGAGGCTAGCTCAGGTGGCAATCTTTAAGCAAAAGAAACACACAAGGGCGTGGAGACCTGGGGAAAAAGCAACCCTGAAATATCTACCCTCTGAAACTGAGGAAGATGGGCAAGAGAGGCTGGCTTCAGGTGGCAAACTTTAAGCAAAAGAAACACACAAGGGCGTGGAGACCTGGGGAAAAAGCAGCACTGAGAAATCTACACTCTGAAACTGCCGAGGATGGGCAACAGAGGCTACCTCAGGTGGCAATCGTTAAGCAAAAGAAACACACAAGGGCGTGGAGACCTGGGGAAAGAGCAACACGGAGAAATCCACCCTCTGAAACTGAGGAACATGGGCAAAGGAAGCTAGCTCAGGTTGCAACCTTTAAGCAGAAAAAAAAAAAGACGCAAGGGCGTGTAGAGCTGGCGAAAAAGCAACACTGAGAAATCTACCCTCTGAAACCGAAGAAGATGGGCACCAGAGGCTAGCTCAGGTGGCAATCTTCTAGCCAAAAAAATAAAATAAAAAAATACAATGGCGATTAGACCAGGTCAAAAAGCAACCCTGAAAAAGGTACCCTCTGAAACTGAGGAAGCAGGGCAACAGTGCCTAGCTCAGGTGACAATCTTTAAGCAAAAGAAACACACAAGGGCGTGGAAACCTGGGGAAAAGGCAGCACTGAGAAATCCACCCTCTGAAACGGACGAAGATGGGCAACAGAGGCTAGCTCAGGTGGCAATCCTTAAGCAAAAGAAACACACAAGGGCGTGGAGACCTGGGGAAAAAGCAACACGGAGAAATCCACCCTCTGAAACTGATGAACATGGGCAAGAGAGGCTACCTCAGGTGGCAATCGTTAAGCAAAAACAAAACCCAAAGGCGTGGAGACCTGGGGAAAAAGCAACCCTGAAATATCTACCCTCTGAAACTGAGGAAGTTGGGCAAGAGAGGCTGGCTTCAGGTGGCAAACTTTAAGCAAAAGAAACACACAAGGGCGTGGAGACCTGGGGAAAGAGCAACACGGAGAAATCCACCCTCTGAAACTGAGGAAGATGGGCAACAGAGGCTACCTCAGGTGGCAATCGTTAAGCAAAAACAAAACCCAAAGGCGTGGAGACCTGGGGAAAAAGCAACCCTGAAATATCTACCCTCTGAAACTGAGGAAGATGGGCATGAGAGGCTGGCTTCAGGTGGCAAACTTTAAGCAAAAGAAACACACAAGGGCGTGGAGACCTGGGGAAAAAGCAGCACTGAGAAATCCACCCTGTGAAACTGCCGAGGATGGGCAACAGAGGCTACCTCAGGTGGCAGTCGTTAAGCAAAAGAAACACACAAGGGAGTGGAGACCTGGGTAAAAGGCAGCACTGAGAAATCTAGCCTCTGAAACTGACGAGGATGGGCAACAGAGGCTACCTCAGGTGGCAGTCGTTAAGCAAAAGAAACACACAAGGGCGTGGAGACCTGGGGAAAAAGCAACACGGAGAAATCCACGCTCTGAAACTGAGGAAGATGGGCAAGAGAGGCTAGCTCAGGTGGCAATCGTTAAGCAAAAACAAAAGCCAAAGGCGTGGAGACCTGGGGAAAAAGCAACCCTGAAATATCTACCCTCTGAAATTGAGGAAGATGGGCACGAGAGGCTGGCTTCAGGTGGCAAACTTTAAGCAAAAGAAACACACAAGGGCGTGGAGACCTGGGGAAAAAGCAACACGGAGAAATCCCCCCTCTGAATGAGGAACATGGGCAAAAGATGCTAGCTCAGGTTGCAACCTTGAAGCAGAAAAAAATAAAGACGCAAGGGCGTGGAGAGCTGGCGAAAAAGCAACACTGAGAAATCTACCCTCTGAAACCGAAGAAGATGGGCAACAGAGGCTAGCTCAGGTGGCAATCTTTAAGCAAAAAAAATAAAATAAAAAAATACAATGGCGAGGAGACCCGGTCAAAAAGCAACCCTGAAAAAGGTACCCTCTGAAACTGAGGAAGCAGGGCAACAGTGCCTAGCTCAGGTGACAATCTTTAAGCAAATGAAACACACAAGTTCGTGGGGAGCTGGCGAAAAAGCTACACTGAGAAATCCACCCTCGAAACGGACGAAGATGGGCAACAGAGGCTAGCTCAGGTGGCAATCTTTAAGCAAAAGAAACACACAAGGGCGTGGAGACCTGGGGAAAGAGCAACACGGAGAAATCCACCCTCTGAAACTGAGGAAGATGGGCAACAGAGGCTAGCTCAGGTGGCAATCGTTAAGCAAAAACAAAACCCAAAGGCGTGGAGACCTGGGGAAAAAGCAACCCTGAAATATCTTCCCTCTGAAACTGAGGAAGATGGGCAAGAGAGGCTGGCTTCAGGTGGCAAACTTTAAGCAAAAGAAACACACAAAGGCGTGGAGACCTGGGGAAAAAGCAGCACTGAGCAATCCACCCTCTGAAACTGCCGAGGATGGGCAACAGAGGCTACCTCAGGTGGCAGTCGTTAAGCAAAAGAAACACAGAAGGGCGTGGAGACCTGGGGAAAAAGCAACATGGAGAAATCCACCCTCTGAAACTGAGGGACATGGGCAAAAGAAGCTAGCTCAGGTTGCAACCTTTAAGCAGAAAAAAAAAAAGACGCAAGGGCGTGGAGAGCTGGCGAAAAAGCAACACTGAGAAATCTACCCTCTGAAACCGAAGAAGATGGGCAACAGAGGCTAGCTCTGGTGGCAATCTTTAAGCCAAAAAAATAAAATAAAAAAATACAATGGCGAGGAGACCCGGTCAAAAAGCAACCCTGAAAAAGGTACCCTCTGAAACTGAGGAAGCAGGGCAACAGTGCCTAGCTCAGGTGACAATCTTTAAGCAAAAGAAACACACAAGGGCGGGGGGAGCTGGCGAAAAGGCAACACTGAGAAATCCACCCTCTTAAACGGACGAAGATGGGCAACAGAGGCTAGCTCAGGTGGCAATCTTTAAGCAAAAGAAACACACAAGGGCGTGGAGACCTTGGGAAAAAGCAACACGGGGAAATCCACCCTGTGAAACTGACGAACATGGGCAACAGAGGCTACCTCATGTGGCAATCGTTAAGCAAAAACAAAGCACAAAGGCTTGGAGACCTGGGGAAAAAGCAACCCTGAAATATCTACCCTCTGAAACTGAGGAAGATGGGCAAGAGAGGCTGGCTTCAGGTGGCAAACTTTAAGCAAAAGAAACACACAAGGGCGTGGAGACCTGGGGAAAAAGCAACACGGAGAAATCCACCCTCTGAAACTGAGGAAGATGGGCAACAGAGGCTACCTCAGGTGGCAATCGTTAAGCAAAAACAAAACCCAAAGGCGTGGAGAACTGGGGAAAAAGCAACCCTGAAATATCTACCCTCTGAAACTGAGGAAGATGGGCAAGAGAGGCTAGCTCAGGTGGAAATTGTTAAGCAAAAACAAAAGCCAAAGGCGTGGAGACCTGGGGAAAAAGCAACCCTGAAATATCTACCCTCTGAAACTGAGGAAGATGGGCAAGAGAGGCTGGCTTCAGGTGGCAAACTTTAAGCAAATGAAACACACAAGGGCGTGGAGACCTGGTGAAAAAGCAGCACTGAGAAATCTACCCTCTGAAACTGACGAGGATGTGCAACAGAGGCTACCTCAGGTGGCATTCGTTAAGCAAAAGAAACACACAAGGGCGTGGAGACCTGGGGAAAAAGCAACACGGAGAAATCCACCCTCTGAAACTGAGGAACATGGGCAAAAGAAGCTAGCTCAGGTTGCAACCTTTAAGCAGAAAAAAAAAAAGACGCAAGGGCGTGGAGAGCTGGCGAAAAAGCAACACTGAGAAATCTACCCTCTGAAACCGAAGAAGATGGGCAACAGAGGCTAGCTCAGGTGGCAATCTTTAAGCAAAAAAAATAAAATAATAAAATACATTGGCGAGGAGACCCGGTCAAAAAGCAACCCTGAAAAAGGTACCCTCTGAAACTGACGAAGCAGGGCAACAGTGCCTAGCTCAGGTGACAATCTTTAAACAAAAGAAACACACAAGGGCGTGGGGAGCTGGCGAAAAGGCAACACTGAGAAATCCACCCTCTGAAACGGACGAAGATGGGCAACAGAGGCTAGCTCAGGTGGCAATCTTTAAGCAAAAGAAACACACAAGGGCGTGGAGACCTGGGGAAAAAGCAACACGGAGAAATCCACCCTCTGAAACTGACGAACATGGGCAAGAGAGGCTAGCTCAGGTGGCAATCGTTAAGCAAAAACAAAACCCAAAGGCGTGGAGACCTGGGGAAAAAGCAACCCTGAAATATCTACCCTCTGAAACTGAGGAAGATGGGCAAGAGAGACTGGCTTCAGGTGTCAAACGTTAAGCAAAAGAAACACACAAGGGAGTGGAGACCTGGGTAAAAGGCAGCACTGAGAAATCTAGCCTCTGAAACTGACGAGGATGGGCAACAGAGGCTACCTCAGGTGGCAATCGTTAAGCAAAAGAAACACACAAGGGCGTGGAGACCTGGGGAAAAAGCAACACGGAGAAATCCACCCTCTGAAACTGAGGAAGATGGGCAACAGAGGCTAGCTCAGGTGGCAATCGTTAAGCAAAAACAAAACCCAAAGGCGTGGAGACCTGGGGAAAAAGCAACACGGAGAAAACCACCCTGTGAAACTGAGGAAGATGGGCAACAGAGGCTACCTCAGGTGGCAATCTTTAAGCAAAAACAAAGCACAAAGGCGTGGAGACCTGGAGAAAAAGCAACCCTGAAATATCCACCCTCTGAAACTGAGGAAGATGGGCAAGAGAGGCTGGCTTCAGGTGGCAAACTTTAAGCAAAAGAAACACACAAGGGCTTGGAGACCTGGGGAAAAAGCAACACTGAGAAATCCACCCTCTGAAACTGAGGAAGATGGGCAAAAGAAGCTAGCTCAGGTTGCAACCTTTAAGCAGAAAAAAAAAAAGACGCAAGGGCGTGGAGAGCTGGCGAAAAAGCAACACTGAGAAATCTACCCTCTGAAACCGAAGAAGATGGGCAACAGAGGCTAGCTCAGGTGGCAATCTTTAAGCAAAAAAAATAAAATAATAAAATACATTGGCGAGGAGACCCGGTCAAAAAGCAACCCTGAAAAAGGTACCCTCTGAAACTGAGGAAGCAGGGCAACAGTGCCTAGCTCAGGTGACAATCTTCAAGCAAAAGAAACACATAAGGGCGTGGAGACCTGGGGAAAAAGCAACACGGAGAAATCCACCCTCTGAAACTGAGGAAGATGGGCAACAGAGGCTAGCTCAGGTGGCAATCGTTAAGCAAAAACAAAACCCAAAGGCGTGGAGACCTGGGGAAAAAGCAACCCTGAAATATCTTCCCTCTGAAACTGAGGAAGATGGGCAAGAGAGGCTGGCTTCAGGTGGCAAACTTTAAGCAAAAGAAACACACAAGGGCGTGGAGACCTGGGGAAAAAGCAGCACTGAGAAATCTACCCTCTGAAACTGCCGAGGATGGGCAACAGAGGCTACCTCAGGTGGCAATCGTTAAGCAAAAGAAACACACAAGGGCGAGGAGACCTGGGGAAAAAGCAACACGGAGAAATCCACCCTCTGAAACTGAGGAACATGGGCAAAAGAAGCTAGCTCAGGTTGCAACCTTTAAGCAGAAAAAAAAAAAGACGCAAGGGCGTGGAGAGCTGGCGAAAATGCAACACTGAGATATCTACCGTCTGAAACCGAAGAAGATGGGCAACAGAGGCTAGCTCAGGTGGCAATCTTTAAGCAAAAGAAACACACAAGGGCGTGGAGACCTGGGGAAAAAGCAACACGGAGAAATCCACCCTCTGAAACTGAGGAAGATGGGCAAGAGAGGCTACCTCAGTTGGCAATCGTTAAGCAAAAACAAAGCACAAAGGCGTGGAGACCTGGGGAAAAAGCAACCCTGAAATATCTAACCTCAGAAACTGAGGAAGATGGGCAAGAGAGGCTGGCTTCAGGTGGCAAACTTTGAGCAAAAGAAACACACAAGGGCGTGGAGACCTGGGGAAAAAGCTGCACTGAGAAATCTACCCTCTGAAACTGACGAGGATGGGCAACAGAGGCTACCTCAGGTGGCAATCGTTAAGCAAAAGAAACACACAAGGGCGTGGAGACCTGGGGAAAAAGCAACACGGAGAAATCCACCCTCTGAAACTGAGGAACATGGGCAAAAGAAGCTAGCTCAGGTTGCAATCTTTAAGCAGAAAAAAAAAAAGACGCAAGGGCGTGGAGAGCTGGCGAAAAAGCAACACTGAGAAATCTGCCCTCTGAAACCGAAGAAGATGGGCAACAGAGGCTAGCTCAGGTGGCAATCTTTAAGCAAAAAAAATAAAATAAAAAAATACAATGGCGAGGAGACCCGGTCATAAAGCAACCCTGAAAAAGGTACCCTCTGAAACTGAGGAAGCAGGGCAACAGTGCCTAGCTCAGCTGACAATCTTTAAGCAAAAGAAACACACAAGGGCGTGGGGAGCTGGCGAAAAGGCAACACTGAGAAATCCACCCTCTGAAACGGACGAAGATGGGCAACAGAGGCTAGCTCAGGTGGCAATCTTTAATCAAAAGAAACACACAAGGGCGTGGAGACCTGTGAAAAAGCAACACTTAGAAATCCACCCAGAGAAACTGAGGAAGATGGGCAAGAGAGGCTACCTCAGGTGGCAATCGTTAAGGAAAAACAAAGCACAAAGGCGTGGAGACCTGGGGAAAAAGCAACCCTGAAATATCTACCCTCAGAAACTGAGGAAGACGGGCAAGAGAGGCTGGCTAAAGGTGGCAAACATTAAGCAAAAGAAACACACAAGGGCGTGGAGACCTGGGGAAAAAGCAACACTGAGAAATCCACCCTCTGAAACTGAGGAAGATGGGCAACAGAGGCTACCTCAGGTGGCAATCGTTAAGCAAAAACAAAACACTAAGGCGTGGAGACCTGGGGAAAAAGCAACCCTGAAATATCTACCCTCTGAAACTGAGGAAGATGGGCAAGAGAGGCTGGCTTCAGGTGGCAAACTTTAAGCAAAAGAAACACACAAGGGCGTGGAGACCTGGGGAAAAAGCAGCACTGAGAAATCTACCCTCTGAAACTGACGAGGATGGGCAACAGAGGCTACCTCAGGTGGCAATCGTTAAGCAAAAGAAACACACAAGGGCGTGGAGACCTGGGGAAAAAGCAACACGGAGAAATCCACCCTCTGAAACTGAGGAACATGGGCAAGAGAAGCTAGCTCAGGTTGCAACCTTCAAGCAGAAAAAAAAAAGACGCAAGGGCTTGGAGAGCTGGCGAAAAAGCAACACTGAGAAATCTACCCTCTGAAACCGAAGAAGATGGGCAACAGAGGCTAGCTCTGGTGGCAATCTTTAAGCCAAAAAAATAAAATAAAAAAATACAATGGCGAGGAGACCCGGTCAAAAAGCAACCCTGAAAAAGGTACCCTCTGAAACTGAGGAAGCAGGGCAACAGTGCCTAGCTCAGGTGACAATCTTTAAGCAAAAGAAACACACAAGGGCGGGGGGAGCTGGCGAAAAGGCAACACTGAGAAATCCACCCTCTTAAACGGACGAAGATGGGCAACAGAGGCTAGCTCAGGTGGCAATCTTTAAGCAAAAGAAACACACAAGGGCGTGGAGACCTTGGGAAAAAGCAACACGGGGAAATCCACCCTGTGAAACTGACGAACATGGGCAACAGAGGCTACCTCATGTGGCAATCGTTAAGCAAAAACAAAGCACAAAGGCTTGGAGACCTGGGGAAAAAGCAACCCTGAAATATCTACCCTCTGAAACTGAGGAAGATGGGCAAGAGAGGCTGGCTTCAGGTGGCAAACTTTAAGCAAAAGAAACACACAAGGGCGTGGAGACCTGGGGAAAAAGCAACACGGAGAAATCCACCCTCTGAAACTGAGGAAGATGGGCAACAGAGGCTACCTCAGGTGGCAATCGTTAAGCAAAAACAAAACCCAAAGGCGTGGAGAACTGGGGAAAAAGCAACCCTGAAATATCTACCCTCTGAAACTGAGGAAGATGGGCAAGAGAGGCTAGCTCAGGTGGAAATTGTTAAGCAAAAACAAAAGCCAAAGGCGTGGAGACCTGGGGAAAAAGCAACCCTGAAATATCTACCCTCTGAAACTGAGGAAGATGGGCAAGAGAGGCTGGCTTCAGGTGGCAAACTTTAAGCAAATGAAACACACAAGGGCGTGGAGACCTGGTGAAAAAGCAGCACTGAGAAATCTACCCTCTGAAACTGACGAGGATGTGCAACAGAGGCTACCTCAGGTGGCATTCGTTAAGCAAAAGAAACACACAAGGGCGTGGAGACCTGGGGAAAAAGCAACACGGAGAAATCCACCCTCTGAAACTGAGGAACATGGGCAAAAGAAGCTAGCTCAGGTTGCAACCTTTAAGCAGAAAAAAAAAAAGACGCAAGGGCGTGGAGAGCTGGCGAAAAAGCAACACTGAGAAATCTACCCTCTGAAACCGAAGAAGATGGGCAACAGAGGCTAGCTCAGGTGGCAATCTTTAAGTAAAAAAAATAAAATAATAAAATACATTGGCGAGGAGACCCGGTCAAAAAGCAACCCTGAAAAAGGTACCCTCTGAAACTGACGAAGCAGGGCAACAGTGCCTAGCTCAGGTGACAATCTTTAAACAAAAGAAACACACAAGGGCGTGGGGAGCTGGGGAAAAGGCAACACGGAGAAATCCACCCTCTGAAACGGACGAAGATGGGCAACAGAGGCTAGCTCAGGTGGCAATCTTTAAGCAAAAGAAACACACAAGGGCGTGGAGACCTGGGGAAAAAGCAACACGGAGAAATCCACCCTCTGAAACTGACGAACATGGGCAAGAGAGGCTAGCTCAGGTGGCAATCGTTAAGCAAAAACAAAACCCAAAGGCGTGGAGACCTGGGGAAAAAGCAACACGGAGAAAACCACCCTGTGAAACTGAGGAAGATGGGCAACAGAGGCTACCTCAGGTGGCAATCTTTAAGCAAAAACAAAGCACAAAGGCGTGGAGACCTGGAGAAAAAGCAACCCTGAAATATCTACCCTCTGAAACTGAGGAAGATGGGCAAGAGAGGCTGGCTTCAGGTGGCAAACTTTAAGCAAAAGAAACACACAAGGGCGTGGAGACCTGGGGAAAAAGCAGCACTGAGAAATCCACCCTCTGAAACTGCCGAGGATGGGCAACAGAGGCTACCTCAGGTGGCAGTAGTTAAGCAAAAGAAACACACAAGGGCGTGGAGACCTGGGTAAAAAGCAACACGGAGAAATCCACCCTCTGAAACTGAGGAACATGGGCAAAAGAAGCTAGCTCAGGTTGCAACCTTTAAGCAGAAAAAAAAAAAGACGCAAGGGCGTGGAGAGCTGGCGAAAAAGCAACACTGAGAAATCTACCGTCTGAAACCGAAGAAGATGGGCAACAGAGGCTAGCTCAGGTGGCGATCTTTAAGCCAAAAAAATCAAATAAAAAAATACAATGGCGAGGAGACCCGGTCAAAAAGCAACCCTGAAAAAGGTACCCTCTGAAACTGAGGAAGCAGGGCAACAGTGCCTAGCTCAGGTGACAATCTTTAAGCAAAAGAAACACACAAGGGCGTGGGGAGCTGGCGAAAAGGCAACACTGAGAAATCCACCCTCTGAAACGGACGAAGATGGGCAACAGAGGCTAGCTCAGGTGGCAATCTTTAAGCAAAAGAAACACACAAGGGCGTGGAGACCTTGGGAAAAAGCCACACGGGGAAATCCACCCTGTGAAACTGACGAACATGGGCAACAGAGGCTACCTCATGTGGCAATCGTTAAGCAAAAACAAAGCACAAAGGCGTGGAGACCTGGGGAAAAAGCAACCCTGAAATATCTACCCTCTGAAACTGAGGAAGATGGGCAAGAGAGGCTGGCTTCAGGTGGCAAACTTTAAGCAAAAGAAACACACAAGGGCGTGGAGACCTGGGGAAAAAGCAACACTGAGAAATCCACCCTCTGAAACTGAGGAAGATGGGCAAAAGAAGCTAGCTCAGGTTGCAACCTTTAAGCAGAAAAAAAAAAAGACGCAAGGGCGTGGAGAGCTGGCGAAAAAGCAACACTGAGAAATCTACCCTCTGAAACCGAAGAAGATGGGCAACAGAGGCTAGCTCAGGTGGCAATCTTTAAGCAAAAAAAATAAAATAATAAAATACATTGGCGAGGAGACCCGGTCAAAAAGCAACCCTGAAAAAGGTACCCTCTGAAACTGAGGAAGCAGGGCAACAGTGCCTAGCTCAGGTGACAATCTTTAAGCAAAAGAAACACATAAGGGCGTGGAGACCTGGGGAAAAAGCAACACGGAGAAATCCACCCTCTGAAACTGAGGAAGATGGGCAACAGAGGCTAGCTCAGGTGGCAATCGTTAAGCAAAAACAAAACCCAAAGGCGTGGAGACCTGGGGAAAAAGCAACCCTGAAATATCTTCCCTCTGAAACTGAGGAAGATGGGCAAGAGAGGCTGGCTTCAGGTGGCAAACTTTAAGCAAAAGAAACACACAAGGGCGTGGAGACCTGGGGAAAAAGCAGCACTGAGAAATCTACCCTCTGAAACTGCCGAGGATGGGCAACAGAGGCTACCTCAGGTGGCAATCGTTAAGCAAAAGAAACACACAAGGGCGAGGAGACCTGGGGAAAAAGCAACACGGAGAAATCCACCCTCTGAAACTGAGGAACATGGGCAAAAGAAGCTAGCTCAGGTTGCAACCTTTAAGCAGAAAAAAAAAAAGACGCAAGGGCGTGGAGAGCTGGCGAAAATGCAACACTGAGAAATCTACCGTCTGAAACCGAAGAAGATGGGCAACAGAGGCTAGCTCAGGTGGCAATCTTTAAGCAAAAGAAACACACAAGGGCGTGGAGACCTGGGGAAAAAGCAACACGGAGAAATCCACCCTCTGAAACTGAGGAAGATGGGCAAGAGAGGCTACCTCAGTTGGCAATCGTGAAGCAAAAACAAAGCACAAAGGCGTGGAGACCTGGGGAAAAAGCAACCCTGAAATATCTACCCTCAGAAACTGAGGAAGATGGGCAAGAGAGGCTGGCTTCAGGTGGCAAACTTTGAGCAAAAGAAACACACAAGGGCGTGGAGACCTGGGGAAAAAGCTGCACTGAGAAATCTACCCTCTGAAACTGACGAGGATGGGCAACAGAGGCTACCTCAGGTGGCAATCGTTAAGCAAAAGAAACACACAAGGGCGTGGAGACCTGGGGAAAAAGCAACACGGAGAAATCCACCCTCTGAAACTGAGGAACATGGGCAAAAGAAGCTAGCTCAGGTTGCAATCTTTAAGCAGAAAAAAAAAAAGACGCAAGGGCGTGGAGAGCTGGCGAAAAAGCAACACTGAGAAATCTGCCCTCTGAAACCGAAGAAGATGGGCAACAGAGGCTAGCTCAGGTGGCAATCTTTAAGCAAAAAAAATAAAATAAAAAAATACAATGGCGAGGAGACCCGGTCATAAAGCAACCCTGAAAAAGGTACCCTCTGAAACTGAGGAAGCAGGGCAACAGTGCCTAGCTCAGCTGACAATCTTTAAGCAAAAGAAACACACAAGGGCGTGGGGAGCTGGCGAAAAGGCAACACTGAGAAATCCACCCTCTGAAACGGACGAAGATGGGCAACAGAGGCTAGCTCAGGTGGCAATCTTTAATCAAAAGAAACACACAAGGGCGTGGAGACCTGTGAAAAAGCAACACTTAGAAATCCACCCAGAGAAACTGAGGAAGATGGGCAAGAGAGGCTACCTCAGGTGGCAATCGTTAAGGAAAAACAAAGCACAAAGGCGTGGAGACCTGGGGAAAAAGCAACCCTGAAATATCTACCCTCAGAAACTGAGGAAGACGGGCAAGAGAGGCTGGCTAAAGGTGGCAAACATTAAGCAAAAGAAACACACAAGGGCGTGGAGACCTGGGGAAAAAGCAACACTGAGAAATCCACCCTCTGAAACTGAGGAAGATGGGCAAGAGAGGCTAGCTCAGGTGGCAATCGTTAAGCAAAAACAAAACACTAAGGCGTGGAGACCTGGGGAAAAAGCAACCCTGAAATATCTACCCTCTGAAACTGAGGAAGATGGGCAAGAGAGGCTGGCTTCAGGTGGCAAACTTTAAGCAAAAGAAACACACAAGGGCGTGGAGACCTGGGGAAAAAGCAGCACTGAGAAATCTACCCTCTGAAACTGACGAGGATGGGCAACAGAGGCTACCTCAGGTGGCAATCGTTAAGCAAAAGAAACACACAAGGGCGTGGAGACCTGGGGAAAAAGCAACACGGAGAAATCCACCCTCTGAAACTGAGGAACATGGGCAAGAGAAGCTAGCTCAGGTTGCAACCTTCAAGCAGAAAAAAAAAAGACGCAAGGGCTTGGAGAGCTGGCGAAAAAGCAACACTGAGAAATCTACCCTCTGAAACCGAAGAAGATGGGCAACAGAGGCTAGCTCAGGTGGCAATCTTTAAGCAAAAAAAATAAAATAAAAAAATACAATGGCGAGGAGACCCGTTCAAAAAGCAACCCTGAAAAAGGTACCCTCTGAAAGTGAGGAAGCAGGGCAACAGTGCCTAGCTCAGGTGACAATCTTTAAGCAAAAGAAACACACAAGGGCGTGGGGAGCTGGCGAAAAGGCAGCACTGAGATGTCCACCCTGTGAACCAGACGAAGATGGGCAACAGAGGCTAGCTCAGGTGGCAATCTTTAAGCAAAAGAAACACACAAGGGCGTGGAGACCTTGGGAAAAAGCAACACGGGGAAATCCACCCTGTGAAACTGACGAACATGGGCAACAGAGGCTACCTCAAGTGGCAATCGTTAAGCAAAAACAAAGCACAAAGGCGTGGAGACCTGGGGAAAAAGCAACCCTGAAATATCTACCCTCTGAAACTGAGGAAGATGGGCAAGAGAGGCTGGCTTCAGGTGGCAAACTTTAAGCAAAAGAAACACACAAGGGCGTGGAGACCTGGGGAAAAAGCAACACGGAGAAATCCACCCTCTGAAACTGAGGAAGATGGGCAACAGAGGCTACCTCAGGTGGCAATCGTTAAGCAAAAACAAAACCCAAAGGCGTGGAGAACTGGGGAAAAAGCAACCCTGAAATATCTACCCTCTGAAACTGAGGAAGATGGGCAAGAGAGGCTAGCTCAGGTGGAAATTGTTAAGCAAAAACAAAAGCCAAAGGCGTGGAGACCTGGGGAAAAAGCAACCCTGAAATATCTACCCTCTGAAACTGAGGAAGATGGGCAAGAGAGGCTGGCTTCAGGTGGCAAACTTTAAGCAAATGAAACACACAAGGGCGTGGAGACCTGGTGAAAAAGCAGCACTGAGAAATCTACCCTCTGAAACTGACGAGGATGTGCAACAGAGGCTACCTCAGGTGGCATTCGTTAAGCAAAAGAAACACACAAGGGCGTGGAGACCTGGGGAAAAAGCAACACGGAGAAATCCACCCTCTGAAACTGAGGAACATGGGCAAAAGAAGCTAGCTCAGGTTGCAACCTTTAAGCAGAAAAAAAAAAAGACGCAAGGGCGTGGAGAGCTGGCGAAAAAGCAACACTGAGAAATCTACCCTCTGAAACCGAAGAAGATGGGCAACAGAGGCTAGCTCAGGTGGCGATCTTTAAGCCAAAAAAATAAAATAAAAAAATACAATGGCGAGGAGACCCGGTGAAAAAGCCACCCTGAAAAAGGTACCCTCTGAAACTGAGGAAGCAGGGCAACAGTGCCTAGCTCAGGTGACAATCTTTAAGCAAAAGAAACACACAAGGGCGTGGGGAGCTGGCGAAAAGGCAACACTGAGAAATCCACCCTCTGAAACGGACGAAGATGGGCAACAGAGGCTAGCTCAGGTGGCAATCTTTAAGCAAAAGAAACACACAAGGTCGTGGAGACCTTGGGAAAAAGCCACACGGGGAAATCCACGCTGTGAAACTGACGAACATGGGCAACAGAGGCTACCTCATGTGGCAATCGTTAAGCAAAAACAAAGCACAAAGGCGTGGAGACCTGGGGAAAAAGCAACCCTGAAATATCTACCCTCTGAAACTGAGGAAGATGGGCAAGAGAGGCTGGCTTCAGGTGGCAAACTTTAAGCAAAAGAAACACACAAGGGCGTGGAGACCTGGGGAAAAAGCAACACTGAGAAATCCACCCTCTGAAACTGAGGAAGATGGGCAAAAGAAGCTAGCTCAGGTTGCAACCTTTAAGCAGAAAAAAAAAAAGACGCAAGGGCGTGGAGAGCTGGCGAAAAAGCAACACTGAGAAATCTACCCTCTGAAACGGACGAAGATGGGCAACAGAGGCTAGCTCAGGTGGCAATCTTTAAGCAAAAAAAATAAAATAATAAAATACATTGGCGAGGAGACCCGGTCAAAAAGCAACCCTGAAAAAGGTACCCTCTGAAACTGAGGAAGCAGGGCAACAGTGCCTAGCTCAGGTGACAATCTTTAAGCAAAAGAAACACACAAGGGCGTGGAGACCTGGGGAAAAAGCAACACGGAGAAATCCACCCTCTGAAACTGAGGAAGATGGGCAACAGAGGCTAGCTCAGGTGGCAATCGTTAAGCAAAAAGAAAACCCAAAGGCGTGGAGACCTGGGGAAAAAGCAACCCTGAAATATCTTCCCTCTGAAACTGATGAAGATGGGCAAGAGAGGCTGGCTTCAGGTGGCAAACTTTAAGCAAAAGAAACACACAAGGGCGTGGAGACCTGGGGAAAAAGCAGCACTGAGAAATCTACCCTCTGAAACTGCCGAGGATGGGCAACAGAGGCTACCTCAGGTGGCAATCGTTAAGCAAAAGAAACACACAAGGGCGAGGAGACCTGGGGAAAAAGCAACACGGAGAAATCCACCCTCTGAAACTGAGGAACATGGGCAAAAGAAGCTAGCTCAGGTTGCAACCTTTAAGCAGAAAAAAAAAAAGACGCAAGGGCGTGGAGAGCTGGCGAAAATGCAACACTGAGAAATCTACCGTCTGAAACCGAAGAAGATGGGCAACAGAGGCTAGCTCAGGTGGCAATCTTTAAGCAAAAGAAACACACAAGGGCGTGGAGACCTGGGGAAAAGGCAACACGGAGAAATCCACCCTCTGAAACTGAGGAAGATGGGCAAGAGAGGCTACCTCAGTTGGCAATCGTTAAGCAAAAACAAAGCACAAAGGCGTGGAGACCTGGGGAAAAAGCAACCCTGAAATATCTACCCTCAGAAACTGAGGAAGATGGGCAAGAGTGGCTGGCTTCAGGTGGCAAACTTTAAGCAAAAGAAACACACAAGGGCGTCTAGACCTGGGGAAAAAGCAGCACTGAGAAATCTACCCTCTGAAACTGACGAGGATGGGCAACAGAGGCTACCTGAGGTGGCAATCGTTAAGCAAAAGAAACACACAAGGGCGTGGAGACCTGGGGAAAAAGCAACACGGAGAAATCCACCCTCTGAAACTGAGGAACATGGGCAAAAGAAGCTAGCTCAGGTTGCAATCTTTAAGCAGAAAAAAAAAAAGACGCAAGGGCGTGGAGAGCTGGCGAAAAAGCAACACTGAGAAATCTGCCCTCTGAAACCGAAGAAGATGGGCAACAGAGGCTAGCTCAGGTGGCAATCTTTAAGCAAAAAAAATAAAATAAAAAAATACAATGGCGAGGAGACCCGGTCATAAAGCAACCCTGAAAAAGGTACCCTCTGAAACTGAGGAAGCAGGGCAACAGTGCCTAGCTCAGGTGACAATCTTTAAGCAAAAGAAACACACAAGGGCGTGGGGAGCTGGCGAAAAGGCAACACTGAGAAATCCACCCTCTGAAACGGACGAAGATGGGCAACAGAGGCTAGCTCAGGTGGCAATCTTTAATCAAAAGAAACACACAAGGGCGTGGAGACCTGTGAAAAAGCAACACTTAGAAATCCACCCAGAGAAACTGAGGAAGATGGGCAAGAGAGGCTACCTCAGGTGGCAATCGTTAAGGAAAAACAAAGCACAAAGGCGTGGAGACCTGGGGAAAAAGCAACCCTGAAATATCTACCCTCAGAAACTGAGGAAGACGGGCAAGAGAGGCTGGCTAAAGGTGGCAAACATTAAGCAAAAGAAAGACACAAGGGCTTGGAGACATGGGGAAAAAGCAACACTGAGAAATCCACCCTCGGAAACTGAGGAAGATGGGCAAGAGAGGCTAGCTCAGGTGGCAATCGTTAAGCAAAAACAAAACACTAAGGCGTGGAGACCTGGGGAAAAAGCAACTCTGAAATATCTACCCTCTGAAACTGAGGAAGATGGGCAAGAGAGGCTGGCTTCAGGTGGCAAACTTTAAGCAAAAGAAACACACAAGGGCGTGGAGACCTGGGGAAAAAGCAGCACTGAGAAATCTACCCTCTGAAACTGACGAGGATGGGCAACAGAGGCTACCTCAGGTGGCAATCGTTAAGCAAAAGAAACACACAAGGGCGTGGAGACCTGGGGAAAAAGCAACACGGAGAAATCCACCCTCTGAAAATGAGGAACATGGGCAAGAGAAGCTAGCTCAGGTTGCAACCTTCAAGCAGAAAAAAAAAAGACGCAAGGGCTTGGAGAGCTGGCGAAAAAGCAACACTGAGAAATCTACCCTCTGAAACCGAAGAAGATGGGCAACAGAGGCTAGCTCAGGTGGCAATCTTTAAGCAAAAAAAATAAAATAAAAAAATACAATGGCGAGGAGACCCGTTCAAAAAGCAACCCTGAAAAAGGTACCCTCTGAAAGTGAGGAAGCAGGGCAACAGTGCCTAGCTCAGGTGACAATCTTTAAGCAAAAGAAACACACAAGGGCGTGGGGAGCTGGCGAAAAGGCAGCACTGAGAAATCCACCCTGTGAACCAGACGAAGATGGGCAACAGAGGCTAGCTCAGGTGGCAATCTTTAAGTAAAAGAAACACACAAGGTCGTGGAGACCTGGGGAAAAAGCAACACGGAGAAATCCACCCTCTGAACCTGAGGAAGATGGGAAACAGAGGCTACCTCAGGTGGCAATCGTTAAGCAAAAACAAAACCCAAAGGCGTGGAGACCTGGGTAAAAAGCAACCCTGAAATATCTGCCCTCTGAAACTGAGGAAGATGGGCAAGAGAGGCTGGCTTCAGGTGGCAAACTTTGAGCAAAAGAAACACACAAGGGCGTTTAGACCTGGGGAAAAAGCTGCACTGAGAAATCTACCCTCTGAAACTGACGAGGATGGGCAACAGAGGCTACCTCAGGTGGCAATCGTTAAGCAAAAGAAACACACAAGGGCGTGGAGACCTGGGGAAAAAGCAACACGGAGAAATCCACCCTCTGAAACTGAGGAACATTGGCAAAAGAAGCTAGCTCAGGTTGCAATCTTTACGCAGAAAAAAAAAAAGACGCAAGGGCGTGGAGAGCTGGCGAAAAAGCAACACTGAGAAATCTACCCTCTGAAACCGAAGAAGATGGGCAACAGAGGCTAGCTCAGGTGGCAATCTTTAAGCAAAAAAAATAAAATAAAAAAATACAATGGCGAGGAGACCCGGTCATAAAGCAACCCTGAAAAAGGTACCCTCTGAAACTGAGGAAGCAGGGCAGCAGTGCCTAGCTCAGGTGACAATCTTTAAGCAAAAGAAACACACAAGGGCGTGGGGAGCTGGCGAAAAGGCAACACTGAGAAATTCACCCTCTGAAACGGACGAAGATGGGCAACAGAGGCTAGCTCAGGTGGCAATCTTTAAGCAAAAGAAACGCACAAGGGCGTGGAGACCTGGGGAAAAAGCAACACTTAGAAATCCACCCAGAGAAACTGAGGAAGATGGGCAAGAGAGGCTACCTCAGGTGGCAATCGTTAAGCAAAAACAAAGCACAAAGTCGTGGAGACCTGGGTAAAAGCAACCCTGAAATATCTACCCTCAGAAACTGATGAAGATGGGCAAGAGAGGCTGGCTTAAGGTGGCAAACATGAAGCAAATGAAACACACAAGGGCGTGGATACCTGGGGAAAAAGCAACACTGAGAAATCCACCCTCTGAAACTGACGAGGATGGGCAACAGAGGCTACCTCAGGTGGCAATCGTCAAGCAAAAGAAACACACAAGGGCGTGGAGACTTGGGGAAAAAGCAACACGGAGAAATCCACCTTCTGAAACTGAGGAAGATGGGCAAGAGAGGCTAGCTCAGGTGGCAATCGTTAAGCAAAAACAAAACCCAAAGGCGTGGAGACCTGGTGAAAAAGCAACCCTGAAATATCTACCCTCTGAAACTGAGGAAGTTGGGCAAGAGAGGCTGGCTTCAGTTGGCAAACGTTAAGCAAAAGAAACACACAAGTGAGTGGAGACCTGGGGAAAAGGCAGCAGTGAGAAATCTACCCTCTGAAACTGAGGAGGATGGGCAACAGAGGCTACCTCAGGTGGCAATCGTTAAGCAAAAGAAACACACAAGGGCGTGGAGACCTGGGGAAAAATCAACACGGAGAAATTCTCCCTCTGAAACTAAGGAAGATGGGCAACAGTGCCTAGCTCAGGTGGCAATCGTTGAGCAAAAACAAAGCACAAAGGCGTGGAGACCTGGGGAAAAAGCAACACGGAGAAATCCACCTTCTGAAACTGAGGAAGATGGGCAACAGAGGCTAGCTCAGGTGGCAATCGTTAAGCAAAAACAAAACCCAAAGGCTTGGAGACCTAGGGAAAAGCAACCCTGAAATATCTACCCTCTGAAACTGAGGAAGATGGGCAAGAGAGGCTGGCTTCAGGAGGCAAACGTTAAGCAAAAGAAACACACAAGGGCGTGGAAACCTGGGGAAAAAGCAACACTGAGAAATCCAGCCGCTGAAACGGACGAAGATGGGCAACAGAGGCTAGCTCAGGTGGCAATCGTTAAGCAAAAACAAAAGCCAAAGGCGTGGAGACCTAGGGAAAAAGCAACCCTGAAATATCTACCCTCTGAAACTGAGGAAGTTGGGCAAGAGAGGCTGGCTTCAGGTGGCAAACGTTAAGCAAAAGAAACACACAAGGGAGTGGAGACCTGGGGAAAAGGCAGCAGTGAGAAATCTACCCTCTGAAACTGAGGAGGATGGGCAACAGAGGCTACCTCAGGTGGCAATGGTTAAGCAAAAGAAACACACAAGGGCGTGGAGACCTGGGGAAAAATCAACACGGAGAAATCCACCCTCTGAAACTGAGGAAGATGGGCAACAGTGCCTAGCTCAGGTGGCAATCGTTAAGCAAAAACAAAGCACAAAGGCGTGGAGACCTGGGGAAAAAGCAACACGGAGAAATCCACCCTCTGAAACTGATGAACATGGGAAAGAGAGGCTACCACAGTTGGCAATCGTTAAGCAAAAACAAAGCACAAAGGCGTGGAGACCTGGGGAAAAAGCAACCCTGAATTATCTACCCTCTGAAACTGAGGAAGATGGGAACGAGAGGCTGGCTTCAGGTGGCAAACTTTAAGCAAAAGAAACACACAAGGGCGTGGATACCTGGGGAAAAAGCAACACGGAGAAATCCACCCTCTGAAACTGAGGAAGATGGGCAACAGAGGCTACCTCAGGTGGCAATCGTTAAGCAAAAGAAACACACAAGGGCGTGGAGACCTGGGGAAAAAGGAACACGGAGAAATCCACCCTCTGAAACTGAGGAACATGGGCAAAAGAAGCTAGCTCAGGTTGCAACCTTTAAGCAGAAAAAAAAAAAGACGCAAGGGCGTGGAGAGCTGGCGAAAAAGCAACACTGAGTAATCTACCCTCTGAAACCGAAGAAGATGGGCAACAGAGGCTAGCTCAGGTGGCAGTCTTTAAGCAAAAAAAATAAAAATAAAAAAATACAATGGCGAGGACACCCGGTCAAAAAGCAACCCTGAAAAACGTACCCTCTGAAACTGGAGAATCAGTGCAACAGTGCCTAGCTCAGGTGACAATCTATAAGCAAAAGAAACACACAAGGGCGTGGGGACCTGGCGAAAAGGCAACACTGAGAAATCCACCCTCTGAAACAGACGAAGATGGGCAACAGAGGCTAGCTCAGGTGGCAATCTTTAAGCAAAAGAAACACACAAGGGCGTGGAGACCTGGGGAAAAAGCAACACGGAGAAATCCACCCTCTGAAACTGAGGGAGATGGGCAAGAGAGGCTACCTCAGGTGGCAATCGTTAAGCAAAAACAAAGCACAAAGGAGTGGAGACCTGGGGAAAAAGAAACCCTGAAATATCTACCCTCTGAAACTGAGGAAGATGGGCAAGAGAGGCTGGCTTCAGGTGGCAAACTTTGAGCAAAAGAAACACACAAGGGCGTGGAGACCTTTGGAAAAAGCAACACGGAGAAATCCACCCTCTGACACTGTGGAACATGGGCAAAAGAAGCTAGCTCATGTTGCAACCTTTAAGCAGAAAAAAAAAAAGAGGCAAGGGCGTGGAGAGATGGCGAAAAAGAAACACTGAGAAATCTCCCCACTGAAGCCGAAGAAGATGGGCAACAGAGGCTAGCTCAGGTGGCAATGTTTAAGGAAAAAAAAAAAAAATAAAAAAATACAATGGCGAGGAGAACCAGTCAAAAAGCAACCCTGAAAAACCTAGCCTCTGAAACTGAGGAAGCAGGGAAACAGTGCCTAGCTCAGGTGACAATCTTTAATCAAAAGAAACACAGGGGCGTTGGGAGCTGGCGAAAAGGCAACACTGAGAAATCCACCCTCTGAAACGGACGAAGATGGGCAACAGAGTCTAGCTCAGGTGGCAAACTTTAAGCAGAAGAAACACACAAGGGCGTGGAGACCTGGGGAAAAAGCAGCACTGAGAAATCTACCCTCTGAAACTGACGAGGATGGGCAACAGAGGCTACCTCAGGTGGCAATCGTTAAGCAAAAGAAACACACAAGGGCGTGGAGATCTGGGGAACAAGCAACACGGAGAAATCCACCCCCTGAAACTCAGGAATATGGGCAAGAGAGGCTAGCTCAGGTGGCAATCGTTAAGCAAAAACAAAACCCAAAGGCGTGGAGACCTGGGGAAAAAACAACCCTGAAATATCTACCCTCAGAAACTGAGGAAGATGGGCAAGAGAGGCTGGCTTCAGGTGGCAAACTTTAAGCAAAAGAAACACACAAGGGCGTGGAGACCTGGGGAAGAAGCAGCACTGAGAAATCTACCCTCTCAAACTGACGAGGATGGGCAACAGAGGCTACCTCAGGTGGCAATCGTTAAGCAAAGGAAACACACAAGGGCGTGGAGACCTGGGGAAAAAGCAACACGGAGAAATCCACCCTCTGAAACTGAGGAAGATGGGCAAGAGAGGCTACCTCAGGTGGCTATCGTTAAGCAAAAACAAAGCACAAAGGCTTGGAGACCTGGTTAAAAAGCAACCCTAAAATATCTACCCTCTGAAACGGAGGAAGATGGGCAACAGAGGCTGGCTTCAGGTAGCAAACGTTGAGCAAAAGAAACACACAAGGGCGTGGAGACCTGGGGAAAAAGCAACACGGAGAAATCCACCCTCTGAAACTGAGGAACATGGGCAAAAGAAGCTAGCTCAGGTTGCAATCTTTACGCAGAAAAAAAAAAAGACGCAAGGGCGTGGAGAGCTGGCGAAAAAGCAACACTGAGAAATCTACCCTCTGAAACCGAAGAAGATGGGCAACAGAGGCTAGCTCAGGTGGCAATCTTTAAGCAAAAAAAATAAAATAAAAAAATACAATGGCGAGGACCCGGTCATAAAGCAACCCTGAAAAAGGTACCCTCTGAAACTGAGGAAGCAGGGCAACAGTGCCTAGCTCAGGTGACAATCTTTAAGCAAAAGAAACACACAAGGGCGTGGGGAGCTGGCGAAAAGGCAACACTGAGAAATCCACCCTCTGAAACGGACGAAGATGGGCAACAGAGGCTAGCTCAGGTGGCAATCTTTAAGCAAAAGAAACACACAAGGGCGTGGAGACTTGGGGAAAAAGCAACACGGAGAAATCCACCTTCTGAAACTGAGGAAGATGGGCAAGAGAGGCTAGCTCAGGTGGCAATCGTTAAGCAAAAACAAAACCCAAAGGCGTGGAGACCTGGGGAAAAGCAACCCTGAGATATCTACCCTCTGAAACTGAGGAAGTTGGGCAAGAGAGGCTGGCTTCAGGTGGCAAACGTTAAGCAAAAGAAACACACAAGGGAGTGGAGACCTGGGGAAAAGGCAGCAGTGAGAAATCTACCCTCTGAAACTGAGGAGGATGGGCAACAGAGGCTACCTCAGGTGGCAATCGTTAAGCAAATGAAACACACAAGGGCGTGGAGACCTGGGGAAAAATCAACACGGAGAAATCCACCCTCTGAAACTGAGGAAGATGGGCAACAGTGCCTAGCTCAGGTGGCAATCGTTAAGCAAAAACAAAGCACAAAGGCGTGGAGACCTGGGGAAAAAGCAACCCTGAATTATCTACCCTCTGAAACTGAGGAAGATGGGAAAGAGAGGCTGGCTTCAGGTGGCAAACTTTAAGCAAAAGAAACACACAAGGGCGTGGATACCTGGGGAAAAAGCAACACGGAGAAATCCAACCTCTGAAACTGAGGAAGATGGGCAACAGAGGCTACCTCAGGTGGCAATCGTTAAGCAAAAACAAAGCACAAAGGCGTGGAGACCTGGGGAAAAACCAACCCTGAAATGTCTACCCTCTGAAACTGAGGAAGATGGGCAAGAGAGGCTGGCTTCAGGTGGCAAAGTTTAAGCAAAAGAAACACACAAGGGCGTGGAGACCTGGGGAAAAGGCAGCACTGAGAAATCTACCCTCTGAAACTGACGAGGATGGGCAGCAGAGGCTACCTCAGGTGGCAATCTTTAAGCAAAAGAAACAAACAAGGGCGTGGAGACCTGGGGAAAAAGCAACACTGAGAAATCCACCCTCTGAAACTGAGGAAGATGGGCAACAGAGGCTAGCTCAGGTGGCAATCGTTAAGCAAAAACAAAACCCAAAGGCGTGGAGACCTGGGGAAAAAGCAACCCTGAAATATCTACCCTCTGAAACTGAGGAAGTAGGCCATAGAGGCTGTCTTCAGGTGGCAAACTTTAAGCAAAAGAAACACACAAGGGCGTGGAGACCTGGGGAAAAAGCAGCACTGAGAAATCTACCCTCTGAAACTCCCGAGGATGGGCAACAGAGGCTACCTCAGGTTGCAATCGTTAAACAAAAGAAACACACAAGGGCGTGGAGACCTGGGGAAAAAGCAACACGGAGAAATCCACCCTCTGAAACTGAGGAACATGGGCAAGAGAAGCTAGCTCAGGTTGCAACCTTTAAGCAGAAAAAAAAAAAGACGCAAGGGCGTGGAGAGCTGGCGAAAAAGCAACACTGAGTAATCTACCCTCTGAAACCGAAGAAGATGGGCAACAGAGGCTAGCTCAGGTGGCAGTCTTTAAGCAAAAAAAATAAAAATAAAAAAATACAATGGCGAGGAGACCCGGTCAAAAAGCAACCCTGAAAAACGTACCCTCTGAAACTGGAGAATCAGGGCAACAGTGCCTAGCTCAGGTGACAATCTATAAGCAAAAGAAACACACAAGGGCGTGGGTACCTGGCGAAAAGGCAACACTGAGAAATCCACCCTCTGAAACAGACGAAGATGGGCAACAGAGGCTAGCTCAGGTGGCAATCGTTAAGCAAAAACAAAACCCAAAGGCGTGGAGACCTGGGGAAAAAGCAACCCTGAAATATCTACCCTCTGAAACTGAGGAAGATGGGCAAGAGTGGCTGGCTTCAGGTGGCAAACTTTAAGCAAAAGAAACACACAAGGGCGTGGAGACCTGGGGAAAAAGCAGCACTGAGAAATCTACCCTCTGAAACTGACGAGGATGGGCAACAGAGGCTACCTGAGGTGGCAATCGTTAAGCAAAAAAACACACAAGGGCGTGGAGACCTGGGGAAAAAGCAACACGGAGAAATCCACCCTCTGACACTGTAGAACATGGGCAAAAGAAGCTAGCTCAGGTTGCAACCTTTAAGCAGAAAAAAAAAAAGACGCAAGGGCGTGGAGAGCTGGCGAAAAAGCAACACTGAGAAATCTACCCGCTGAAACCGAAGAAGATGGGCAACAGAGGCTAGCTCAGGTGGCAATGTATAAGCAAACAAAATAAAATTAAAAGAATACAATGGCGAGGAGACCCGGTCAAAAAGCAACCCTGAAAAAGGTACCCTCTGAAACTGGAGAAGCAGGGCAACAGTGCCTAGCTCAGGTGACAATCCATAAGCAAAAGAAACACACAAGGGCGTGGGGAGCTGGCGAAAAGGCAACACTGAGAAATCCACCCTCTGAAACGGACGAAGATGGGCAACAGAGGCTAGGTCAGGTGGCAATCTTTAAGCAAAAGAAACACACAAGGGCGTGGAGACCTGGGGAAAAAGCAACACGGAGAAATCCACCCTCTGAAACTGAGGAAGATGGGCAACAGAGGCTACCTCAGGTGGCAATCGTTAAGCAAAAACAAAGCACAAAGGCGTGGAGACCTGGGGAAAAAGCAACCCTGAAATATCTACCCTCTGAAACTGAGGAAGATGGGCAAGAGAGGCTGGCCTCAGGTGGCAAACGTTAAGCAAAAGAAACACACAAGGGCGTGGAGACCTGGGGAAAAAGCAACACGGAGAAATCCACCCTCTGAAACTGAGGAAGATGGGCAACAGAGGCTACCTCAGGTGGCAATCGTTAAGCAAAAACAAAGCACAAAGGCTTGGAGACCTGGGGAAAAAGAAACCCTGAAATATCTACCCTCTGAAACTGAGGAAGATGGGCAAGAGAGGCTGGCTTCAGGTGGCAAACTTTAAGCAAAAGAAACACACAAGGGCGTGGAGACCTGGGGAAAAAGCAGCACAGAGAAATCTACCCTCTGAACCTGACGATGATGGGCAACAGAGTCTACCTCAGGTGGCAATCGTTAAGCAAAAGAAACACGTAAGGGCGTAGAGACCTGGGGAAAAAGCAACACGGAGAAATCCACCCTCTGAAAATGAGGAACATGGTCAAGAGAAGCTAGCTCAGGCTGCAACCTTTAAGCAGAAAAAAAAAAAGAGGCAAGGGCGTGGAGGGCTGGCGAAAAAGCAACACTGAGAAATCTACCCTCTGAAACCGAAGAAGATGGGCAACAGAGGCTAGCTCAGGTGGCAATCTTTAAGCAAAAGAAACACACAAGGGCGTGGAGACCTGGGGAAAAAGCAACACTGAGAAATCCACCCTCTGAAACTGAGGAAGATGGGCAACAGAGGCTAGCTCAGGTGGCAATCGTTAAGCAAAAACAAAACCCAAAGGCGTGGAGACCTGGGGAAAAAGCAACCCTGAAATATCTACCCTCTGAAACTGAGGAAGTAGGCCATAGAGGCTGTCTTCAGGTGGCAAACTTTAAGCAAAAGAAACACACAAGGGCGTGGAGACCTGGGGAAAAAGCAGCACTGAGAAATCTACCCTCTGAAACTCCCGAGGATGGGCAACAGAGGCTACCTCAGGTTGCAATCGTTAAACAAAAGAAACACACAAGGGCGTGGAGACCTGGGGAAAAAGCAACACGGAGAAATCCACCCTCTGAAACTGAGGAACATGGGCAAGAGAAGCTAGCTCAGGTTGCAACCTTTAAGCAGAAAAAAAAAAAGACGCAAGGGCGTGGAGAGCTGGCGAAAAAGCAACACTGAGTAATCTACCCTCTGAAACCGAAGAAGATGGGCAACAGAGGCTAGCTCAGGTGGCAGTCTTTAAGCAAAAAAAATAAAAATAAAAAAATACAATGGCGAGGAGACCCGGTCAAAAAGCAACCCTGAAAAACGTACCCTCTGAAACTGGAGAATCAGGGCAACAGTGCCTAGCTCAGGTGACAATCTATAAGCAAAAGAAACACACAAGGGCGTGGGTACCTGGCGAAAAGGCAACACTGAGAAATCCACCCTCTGAAACAGACGAAGATGGGCAACAGAGGCTAGCTCAGGTGGCAATCGTTAAGCAAAAACAAAACCCAAAGGCGTGGAGACCTGGGGAAAAAGCAACCCTGAAATATCTACCCTCTGAAACTGAGGAAGATGGGCAAGAGTGGCTGGCTTCAGGTGGCAAACTTTAAGCAAAAGAAACACACAAGGGCGTGGAGACCTGGGGAAAAAGCAGCACTGAGAAATCTACCCTCTGAAACTGACGAGGATGGGCAACAGAGGCTACCTGAGGTGGCAATCGTTAAGCAAAAAAACACACAAGGGCGTGGAGACCTGGGGAAAAAGCAACACGGAGAAATCCACCCTCTGACACTGTAGAACATGGGCAAAAGAAGCTAGCTCAGGTTGCAACCTTTAAGCAGAAAAAAAAAAAGACGCAAGGGCGTGGAGAGCTGGCGAAAAAGCAACACTGAGAAATCTACCCGCTGAAACCGAAGAAGATGGGCAACAGAGGCTAGCTCAGGTGGCAATGTATAAGCAAACAAAATAAAATTAAAAGAATACAATGGCGAGGAGACCCGGTCAAAAAGCAACCCTGAAAAAGGTACCCTCTGAAACTGGAGAAGCAGGGCAACAGTGCCTAGCTCAGGTGACAATCCATAAGCAAAAGAAACACACAAGGGCGTGGGGAGCTGGCGAAAAGGCAACACTGAGAAATCCACCCTCTGAAACGGACGAAGATGGGCAACAGAGGCTAGGTCAGGTGGCAATCTTTAAGCAAAAGAAACACACAAGGGCGTGGAGACCTGGGGAAAAAGCAACACGGAGAAATCCACCCTCTGAAACTGAGGAAGATGGGCAACAGAGGCTACCTCAGGTGGCAATCGTTAAGCAAAAACAAAGCACAAAGGCGTGGAGACCTGGGGAAAAAGCAACCCTGAAATATCTACCCTCTGAAACTGAGGAAGATGGGCAAGAGAGGCTGGCCTCAGGTGGCAAACGTTAAGCAAAAGAAACACACAAGAGCGTGGAGACCTGGGGAAAAAGCAACACGGAGAAATCCACCCTCTGAAACTGAGGAAGATGGGCAAGAGAGGCTACCTCAGGTGGCAATCGTTAAGCAAAAACAAAGCACAAAGGCTTGGAGACCTGGGGAAAAAGAAACCCTGAAATATCTACCCTCTGAAACTGAGGAAGATGGGCAAGAGAGGCTGGCTTCAGGTGGCAAACTTTAAGCAAAAGAAACACACAAGGGCGTGGAGACCTGGGGAAAAAGCAGCACAGAGAAATCTACCCTCTGAACCTGACGATGATGGGCAACAGAGGCTACCTCAGGTGGCAATCGTTAAGCAAAAGAAACACGTAAGGGCGTAGAGACCTGGGGAAAAAGCAACACGGAGAAATCCACCCTCTGAAAATGAGGAACATGGTCAAGAGAAGCTAGCTCAGGCTGCAACCTTTAAGCAGAAAAAAAAAAAGAGGCAAGGGCGTGGAGAGCTGGCGAAAAAGCAACACTGAGAAATCTACCCTCTGAAACGGAAGAAGATGGGCAACAGAGGCTAGCTCAGGTGGCAATGTTTAAGGAAAAAAAAAAAAAAGAAAAAAATACAATGGCGAGGAGAACCAGTCAAAAAGCAACCCTGAAAAACGTACCCTCTGAAACTGAGGAAGCAGGGAAACAGTGCCTAGCTCAGGTGACAATCTTTAAACAAAAGAAACACAAGGGCGTGGGGAGCTGGCGAAAAGGCAACACTGAGAAATCCACCCTCTGAAACGGACGAAGATGGGCAACAGACTCTAGCTCAGGTGGCAATCTTTAAGCAGAAGAAACACACAAGGGCGTGGAGACCTGGGGAAAAAGCAGCACTGAGAAATCTACCCTCTGAAACTGACGAGGATGGGCAACAGAGGCAACCTCAGGTGGCAATCGTTAAGCAAAAGAAACACAGAAGGGCGTGGGAGCTGGCGAAAAGGCAACACTGAGAAATCCACCCTCTGAAACGGACGAAGATGGGCAACAGAGGCTAGCTCAGGTGGCAATCTTTAAGCAAAAGAAACACAGAAGGGCGTGGGGAGCTGGCCAAAATGCAACACTGAGAAATCCACCGTCTGAAACTGAGGAAGATCGGCAAGAGAGGCTGGCTTCAGGTGGCAAACTTTAAGCAAAAGAAACACACAAGGGCGTGGAGACCTGGGGAAAAAGCAACACGGAGAAATCCACCCACTGACTGAGGAAGATGGGCAAGAGAGGCTAGCTCAGGTGGCAATCGTTAAGCAACAACAAAACACAAAGGCGTGGAGACCTGGGGAAAAAGCAACCCTGAAATATTTACCCTCTGAAACTGAGGAACAAGGGCAAAAGAAGATAGCTCAGGTTGCAACCTTTAAGCAGAAAAAAAAAAGACGCAAGGGCGTGGAGAGCTGTGAAAAAGCAACACTGAGAAATCTACCCTCTGAAACCGAAGAAGATGGGCAACAGAGGCTAGCTCAGGTGGCAATATTTAGGCAAAAAAAATAAAATAAAAAAATACAATGGCGAGGAGACCCGGTCATAAAGCAACCCTGAAAAAGGTACCCTCTGAAACTGAGGAAGCAGGGCAACAGTGCCTAGCTCAGGTGACAATCTTTAAGCAAAAGAAACACACAAGGGCGTGGGGAGCTGGCGAAAAGGCAACACTGAGAAATCCACCCTCTGAAACGGACAAAGATGGGCAACAGAGGCTAGCTCAGGTGGCAATCTTTAAGCAAAAGAAACACACAAGGGCGTGGAGACCTAGGGAAAAAGCAACATGGAGAAATCCACCCCCTGAAACTGAGGAAGATGGGCAAGAGAGGCTACCTCAGGTGGCAATCGTTAAGCAAAAACAAAGCACAAAGGCGTGGAGACCTGGGGAAGGAGCAACCCTGAAATATCTACCCTCTGAAACTGAGGAAGATGGGCAAGAGAGGCTGGCTTCAGGTGGCAAACGTTAAGCAAAAGAAACACACAAGGGCGTGGGGACCTGGGGAAAAAGCAACCCTGAAATATCTACCCTCTGAAACTGAGGAAGATGGGCAAGAGAGGCTGGCTTCCGGTGGCAAACTTTGAGCAAAAGAAACACACAAGGGCGTGGAGACCTGGGGAAAAAGCTGCACTGAGAAATCTACCCTCTGAAACTGACGAGGTTGGGCAACAGAGGCTACCTCAGGTGGCAATCGTTAAGCAAAAGAAACACACAAGGGCGTGGAGACCTGGGGAAAAAGCAACACGGAGAAATCCACCCTCTGAAACTGAGGAACATGGGCAAGAGAGGCTACCTCAGTTGGCAATCGTTAAGCAAAAACAAAGCACAAAGGCGTGGAGACCTGGGGAAAAAGCAACCCTGAATTATCTACCCTCTGAAACTGAGGAAGATGGGAAAGAGAGGCTGGCTTCAGGTGGCAAACTTTAAGCAAAAGAAACACACAAGGGCGTGGATACCTGGGGAAAAAGCAACACGGAGAAATCCAACCTCTGAAACTGAGGAAGATGGGCAACAGAGGCTACCTCAGGTGGCAATCGTTAAGCAAAAACAAAGCACAAAGGCGTGGAGACCTGGGGAAAAAGCAACCCTGAAATATCTACCCTCTGAAACTGAGGAACAAGGGCAAAAGAAGATAGCTCAGGTTGCAACCTTTAAGCAGAAAAAAAAAAGACGCAAGGGCGTGGAGAGCTGTGAAAAAGCAACACTGAGAAATCTACCCTCTGAAACCGAAGAAGATGGGCAACAGAGGCTAGCTCAGGTGGCAATATTTAGGCAAAAAAAATAAAATAAAAAAATACAATGGCGAGGAGACCCGGTCATAAAGCAACCCTGAAAAAGGTACCCTCTGAAACTGAGGAAGCAGGGCAACAGTGCCTAGCTCAGGTGACAATCTTTAAGCAAAAGAAACACACAAGGGCGTGGGGAGCTGGCGAAAAGGCAACACTGAGAAATCCACCCTCTGAAACGGACAAAGATGGGCAACAGAGGCTAGCTCAGGTGGCAATCTTTAAGCAAAAGAAACACACAAGGGCGTGGAGACCTGGGAAAAAGCAACATGGAGAAATCCACCCCCTGAAACTGAGGAAGATGGGCAAGAGAGGCTACCTCAGGTGGCAATCGTTAAGCAAAAACAAAGCACAAAGGCGTGGAGACCTGGGGAAGGAGCAACCCTGAAATATCTACCCTCAGAAACTGAGGAAGATGGGCAAGAGAGGCTGGCTTCAGGTGGCAAACTTTAAGCAAAAGAAACACACAAGGGCGTGGAGACCTGGGGAAAAAGCAACCCTGAAATATCTACCCTCTGAAACTGAGGAAGATGGGCAAGAGAGGCTGGCTTCAGGTGGCAAACTTTGAGCAAAAGAAACACACAAGGGCGTGGAGACCTGGGGAAAAAGCTGCACTGAGAAATCTACCCTCTGAAATTGACGAGGTTGGGCAACAGAGGCTACCTCAGGTGGCAATCGTTAAGCAAAAGAAACACACAAGGGCGTGGAGACCTGGGGAAAAAGCAACAGGGAGAAATCCACCCTCTGAAACTGAGGAACATGGGCAAGAGAGGCTACCTCAGTTGGCAATCGTTAAGCAAAAACAAAGCACAAAGGCGTGGAGACCTGGGGAAAAAGCAACCCTGAATTATCTACCCTCTGAAACTGAGGAAGATGGGAAAGAGAGGCTGGCTTCAGGTGGCAAACTTTAAGCAAAAGAAACACACAAGGGCGTGGATACCTGGGGAAAAAGCAACACGGAGAAATCCAACCTCTGAAACTGAGGAAGATGGGCAACAGAGGCTACCTCAGGTGGCAATCGTTAAGCAAAAACAAAGCACAAAGGCGTGGAGACCTGGGGAAAAAGCAACCCTGAAATGTCTACCCTCTGAAACTGAGGAAGATGGGCAAGAGAGGCTGGCTTCAGGTGGCAAAGTTTAAGCAAAAGAAACACACAAGGGCGTGGAGACCTGGGGAAAAGGCAGCACTGAGAAATCTACCCTCTGAAACTGACGAGGATGGGCAGCAGAGGCTACCTCAGGTGGCAATCTTTAAGAAAAAGAAACACACAAGGGCGTGGAGACCTGGGGAAAAAGCAACACTGAGAAATCCACCCTCTGAAACTGAGGAAGATGGGCAACAGAGGCTAGCTCAGGTGGCAATCGTTAAGCAAAAACAAAAGCCAAAGGCGTGGAGACCTGGGGAAAAAGCAACCCTGAAATATCTACCCTCTGAAACTGAGGAAGTAGGCCATAGAGGCTGTCTTCAGGTGGCAAACTTTAAGCAAAAGAAACACACAAGGGCGTGGAGACCTGGGGAAAAAGCAGCACTGAGAAATCTACCCTCTGAAACTCCCGAGGATGGGCAACAGAGGCTACCTCAGGTTGCAATCGTTAAACAAAAGAAACACACAAGGGCGTGGAGACCTGGGGAAAAAGCAACACGGAGAAATCCACCCTCTGAAACTGAGGAACATGGGCAAGAGAAGCTAGCTCAGGTTGCAACCTTTAAGCAGAAAAAAAAAAAGACGCAAGGGCGTGGAGAGCTGGCGAAAAAGCAACACTGAGTAATCTACCCTCTGAAACCGAAGAAGATGGGCAACAGAGGCTAGCTCAGGTGGCAGTCTTTAAGCAAAAAAAATAAAAATAAAAAAATACAATGGCGAGGAGACCCGGTCAAAAAGCAACCCTGAAAAAGGTACCCTCTGAAACTGGAGAAGCAGGGCAACAGTGCCTAGCTCAGGTGACAATCCATAAGCAAAAGAAACACACAAGGGCGTGGGGAGCTGGCGAAAAGGCAACACTGAGAAATCCACCCTCTGAAACGGACGAAGATGGGCAACAGAGGCTAGGTCAGGTGGCAATCTTTAAGCAAAAGAAACACACAAGGGCGTGGAGACCTGGGGAAAAAGCAACACGGAGAAATCCACCCTCTGAAACTGAGGAAGATGGGCAACAGAGGCTACCTCAGGTGGCAATCGTTAAGCAAAAACAAAGCACAAAGGCGTGGAGACCTGGGGAAAAAGCAACCCTGAAATATCTACCCTCTGAAACTGAGGAAGATGGGCAAGAGAGGCTGGCCTCAGGTGGCAAACGTTAAGCAAAAGAAACACACAAGGGCGTGGAGACCTGGGGAAAAAGCAACACGGAGAAATCCACCCTCTGAAACTGAGGAAGATGGGCAACAGAGGCTACCTCAGGTGGCAATCGTTAAGCAAAAACAAAGCACAAAGGCTTGGAGACCTGGGGAAAAAGAAACCCTGAAATATCTACCCTCTGAAACTGAGGAAGATGGGCAAGAGAGGCTGGCTTCAGGTGGCAAACTTTAAGCAAAAGAAACACACAAGGGCGTGGAGACCTGGGGAAAAAGCAGCACAGAGAAATCTACCCTCTGAACCTGACGATGATGGGCAACAGAGGCTACCTCAGGTGGCAATCGTTAAGCAAAAGAAACACGTAAGGGCGTAGAGACCTGGGGAAAAAGCAACACGGAGAAATCCACCCTCTGAAAATGAGGAACATGGTCAAGAGAAGCTAGCTCAGGCTGCAACCTTTAAGCAGAAAAAAAAAAAGAGGCAAGGGCGTGGAGAGCTGGCGAAAAACCAACACTGAGAAATCTACCCTCTGAAACGGAAGAAGATGGGCAACAGAGGCTAGCTCAGGTGGCAATCTTTAAGCAAAAAAAATAAAATAAAAAAATACAATGGCGAGGAGAACCAGTCAAAAAGCAACCCTGAAAAACGTACCCTCTGAAACTGAGGAAGCAGGGAAACAGTGCCTAGCTCAGGTGACAATCTTTAAACAAAAGAAACACAAGGGCGTGGGGAGCTGGCGAAAAGGCAACACTGAGAAATCCACCCTCTGAAACGGACGAAGATGGGCAACAGACTCTAGCTCAGGTGGCAATCTTTAAGCAGAAGAAACACACAAGGGCGTGGAGACCTGGGGAAAAAGCAGCACTGAGAAATCTACCCTCTGAAACTGACGAGGATGGGCAACAGAGGCAACCTCAGGTGGCAATCGTTAAGCAAAAGAAACACAGAAGGGCGTGGGAGCTGGCGAAAAGGCAACACTGAGAAATCCACCCTCTGAAACGGACGAAGATGGGCAACAGAGGCTAGCTCAGGTGTCAATCTTTAAGCAAAAGAAACACAGAAGGGCGTGGGGAGCTGGCCAAAATGCAACACTGAGAAATCCACCGTCTGAAACTGAGGAAGATCGGCAAGAGAGGCTGGCTTCAGGTGGCAAACTTTAAGCAAAAGAAACACACAAGGGCGTGGAGACCTGGGGAAAAAGCAACACGGAGAAATCCACCCACTGACTGAGGAAGATGGGCAAGAGAGGCTAGCTCAGGTGGCAATCGTTAAGCAACAACAAAACACAAAGGCGTGGAGACCTGGGGAAAAAGCAACCCTGAAATATCTACCCTCTGAAACTGAGGAACAAGGGCAAAAGAAGATAGCTCAGGTTGCAACCTTTAAGCAGAAAAAAAAAAGACGCAAGGGCGTGGAGAGCTTGTGAAAAAGCAACACTGAGAAATCTACCCTCTGAAACCGAAGAAGATGGGCAACAGAGGCTAGCTCAGGTGGCAATATTTAGGCAAAAAAAATAAAATAAAAAAATACAATGGCGAGGAGACCCGGTCATAAAGCAACCCTGAAAAAGGTACCCTCTGAAACTGAGGAAGCAGGGCAACAGTGCCTAGCTCAGGTGACAATCTTTAAGCAAAAGAAACACACAAGGGCGTGGGGAGCTGGCGAAAAGGCAACACTGAGAAATCCACCCTCTGAAACGGACAAAGATGGGCAACAGAGGCTAGCTCAGGTGGCAATCTTTAAGCAAAAGAAACACACAAGGGCGTGGAGACCTAGGGAAAAAGCAACATGGAGAAATCCACCCCCTGAAACTGAGGAAGATGGGCAAGAGAGGCTACCTCAGGTGGCAATCGTTAAGCAAAAACAAAGCACAAAGGCGTGGAGACCTGGGGAAGGAGCAACCCTGAAATATCTACCCTCAGAAACTGAGGAAGATGGGCAAGAGAGGCTGGCTTCAGGTGGCAAACTTTAAGCAAAAGAAACACACAAGGGCGTGGAGACCTGGGGAAAAAGCAACCCTGAAATATCTACCCTCTGAAACTGAGGAAGATGGGCAAGAGAGGCTGGCTTCAGGTGGCAAACTTTGAGCAAAAGAAACACACAAGGGCGTGCAGACCTGGGGAAAAAGCAGCACTGAGAAATCTACCCTCTGAAACTCCCGAGGATGGGCAACAGAGGCTACCTCAGGTTGCAATCGTTAAACAAAAGAAACACACAAGGGCGTGGAGACCTGGGGAAAAAGCAACACGGAGAAATCCACCCTCTGAAACTGAGGAACATGGGCAAGAGAAGCTAGCTCAGGTTGCAACCTTTAAGCAGAAAAAAAAAAAGACGCAAGGGCGTGGAGAGCTGGCGAAAAAGCAACACTGAGTAATCTACCCTCTGAAACCGAAGAAGATGGGCAACAGAGGCTAGCTCAGGTGGCAGTCTTTAAGCAAAAAAAATAAAAATAAAAAAATACAATGGCGAGGAGACCCGGTCAAAAAGCAACCCTGAAAAACGTACCCTCTGAAACTGGAGAATCAGGGCAACAGTGCCTAGCTCAGGTGACAATCTATAAGCAAAAGAAACACACAAGGGCGTGGGTACCTGGCGAAAAGGCAACACTGAGAAATCCACCCTCTGAAACAGACGAAGATGGGCAACAGAGGCTAGCTCAGGTGGCAATCGTTAAGCAAAAACAAAACCCAAAGGCGTGGAGACCTGGGGAAAAAGCAACCCTGAAATATCTACCCTCTGAAACTGAGGAAGATGGGCAAGAGTGGCTGGCTTCAGGTGGCAAACTTTAAGCAAAAGAAACACACAAGGGCGTGGAGACCTGGGGAAAAAGCAGCACTGAGAAATCTACCCTCTGAAACTGACGAGGATGGGCAACAGAGGCTACCTGAGGTGGCAATCGTTAAGCAAAAAAACACACAAGGGCGTGGAGACCTGGGGAAAAAGCAACACGGAGAAATCCAACCTCTGAAACTGAGGAAGATGGGCAACAGAGGCTACCTCAGGTGGCAATCGTTAAGCAAAAACAAAGCACAAAGGCGTGGAGACCTGGGGAAAAAGCAACCCTGAAATGTCCACCCTCTGAAACTGAGGAAGATGGGCAAGAGAGGCTGGCTTCAGGTGGCAAAGTTTAAGCAAAAGAAACACACAAGGGCGTGGAGACCTGGGGAAAAGGCAGCACTGAGAAATCTACCCTCTGAAACTGACGAGGATGGGCAGCAGAGGCTACCTCAGGTGGCAATCTTTAAGCAAAAGAAACACACAAGGGCGTGGAGACCTGGGGACAAAGCAACACTGAGAAATCCACCCTCTGAAACTGAGGAAGATGGGCAACAGAGGCTAGCTCAGGTGGCAATCGTTAAGCAAAAACAAAACCCAAAGGCGTGGAGACCTGGGGAAAAAGCAACCCTGAAATATCTACCCTCTGAAACTGAGGAAGTAGGCCATAGAGGCTGTCTTCAGGTGGCAAACTTTAAGCAAAAGAAACACACAAGGGCGTGGAGACCTGGGGAAAAAGCAGCACTGAGAAATCTACCCTCTGAAACTCCCGAGGATGGGCAACAGAGGCTACCTCAGGTTGCAATCGTTAAACAAAAGAAACACACAAGGGCGTGGAGACCTGGGGAAAAAGCAACACGGAGAAATCCACCCTCTGAAACTGAGGAACATGGGCAAGAGAAGCTAGCTCAGGTTGCAACCTTTAAGCAGAAAAAAAAAAAGACGCAAGGGCGTGGAGAGCTGGCGAAAAAGCAACACTGAGTAATCTACCCTCTGAAACCGAAGAAGATGGGCAACAGAGGCTAGCTCAGGTGGCAGTCTTTAAGCAAAAAAAATAAAAATAAAAAAATACAATGACGAGGAGACCCGGTCAAAAAGCAACCCTGAAAAACGTACCCTCTGAAACTGGAGAATCAGGGCAACAGTGCCTAGCTCAGGTGACAATCTATAAGCAAAAGAAACACACAAGGGCGTGGGTACCTGGCGAAAAGGCAACACTGAGAAATCCACCCTCTGAAACAGACGAAGATGGGCAACAGAGGCTAGCTCAGGTGGCAATCGTTAAGCAAAAACAAAACCCAAAGGCGTGGAGACCTGGGGAAAAAGCAACCCTGAAATATCTACCCTCTGAAACTGAGGAAGATGGGCAAGAGTGGCTGGCTTCAGGTGGCAAACTTTAAGCAAAAGAAACACACAAGGGCGTGGAGACCTGGGGAAAAAGCAGCACTGAGAAATCTACCCTCTGAAACTGACGAGGATGGGCAACAGAGGCTACCTGAGGTGGCAATCGTTAAGCAAAAAAACACACAAGGGCGTGGAGACCTGGGGAAAAAGCAACACGGAGAAATCCACCCTCTGACACTGTAGAACATGGGCAAAAGAAGCTAGCTCAGGTTGCAACCTTTAAGCAGAAAAAAAAAAAGACGCAAGGGCGTGGAGAGCTGGCGAAAAAGCAACACTGAGAAATCTACCCGCTGAAACCGAAGAAGATGGGCAACAGAGGCTAGCTCAGGTGGCAATGTATAAGCAAACAAAATAAAATTAAAAGAATACAATGGCGAGGAGACCCGGTCAAAAAGCAACCCTGAAAAAGGTACCCTCTGAAACTGGAGAAGCAGGGCAACAGTGCCTAGCTCAGGTGACAATCCATAAGCAAAAGAAACACACAAGGGCGTGGGGAGCTGGCGAAAAGGCAACACTGAGAAATCCACCCTCTGAAACGGACGAAGATGGGCAACAGAGGCTAGGTCAGGTGGCAATCTTTAAGCAAAAGAAACACACAAGGGCGTGGAGACCTGGGGAAAAAGCAACACGGAGAAATCCACCCTCTGAAACTGAGGAAGATGGGCAACAGAGGCTACCTCAGGTGGCAATCGTTAAGCAAAAACAAAGCACAAAGGCGTGGAGACCTGGGGAAAAAGCAACCCTGAAATATCTACCCTCTGAAACTGAGGAAGATGGGCAAGAGAGGCTGGCCTCAGGTGGCAAACGTTAAGCAAAAGAAACACACAAGGGCGTGGAGACCTGGGGAAAAAGCAACACGGAGAAATCCACCCTCTGAAACTGAGGAAGATGGGCAAGAGAGGCTACCTCAGGTGGCAATCGTTAAGCAAAAACAAAGCACAAAGGCTTGGAGGCCTGGGGAAAAAGAAACCCTGAAATATCTACCCTCTGAAACTGAGGAAGATGGGCAAGAGAGGCTGGCTTCAGGTGGCAAACTTTAAGCAAAAGAAACACACAAGGGCGTGGAGACCTGGGGAAAAAGCAGCACAGAGAAATCTACCCTCTGAACCTGACGATGATGGGCAACAGAGGCTACCTCAGGTGGCAATCGTTAAGCAAAAGAAACACGTAAGGGCGTAGAGACCTGGGGAAAAAGCAACACGGAGAAATCCACCCTCTGAAAATGAGGAACATGGTCAAGAGAAGCTAGCTCAGGCTGCAACCTTTAAGCAGAAAAAAAAAAAGAGGCAAGGGCGTGGAGAGCTGGCGAAAAAGCAACACTGAGAAATCTACCCTCTGAAACGGAAGAAGATGGGCAACAGAGGCTAGCTCAGGTGGCAATCTTTAAGCAAAAAAAATAAAATAAAAAAATACAATGGCGAGGAGAACCAGTCAAAAAGCAACCCTGAAAAACGTACCCTCTGAAACTGAGGAAGCAGGGAAACAGTGCCTAGCTCAGGTGACAATCTTTAAACAAAAGAAACACAAGGGCGTGGGGAGCTGGCGAAAAGGCAACACTGAGAAATCCACCCTCTGAAACGGACGAAGATGGGCAACAGACTCTAGCTCAGGTGGCAATCTTTAAGCAGAAGAAACACACAAGGGCGTGGAGACCTGGGGAAAAAGCAGCACTGAGAAATCTACCCTCTGAAACTGACGAGGATGGGCAACAGAGGCAACCTCAGGTGGCAATCGTTAAGCAAAAGAAACACAGAAGGGCGTGGGAGCTGGCGAAAAGGCAACACTGAGAAATCCACCCTCTGAAACGGACGAAGATGGGCAACAGAGGCTAGCTCAGGTGGCAATCTTTAAGCAAAAGAAACACAGAAGGGCGTGGGGAGCTGGCCAAAATGCAACACTGAGAAATCCACCGTCTGAAACTGAGGAAGATCGGCAAGAGAGGCTGGCTTCAGGTGGCAAACTTTAAGCAAAAGAAACACACAAGGGCGTGGAGACCTGGGGAAAAAGCAACACGGAGAAATCCACCCACTGACTGAGGAAGATGGGCAAGAGAGGCTAGCTCAGGTGGCAATCGTTAAGCAACAACAAAACACAAAGGCGTGGAGACCTGGGGAAAAAGCAACCCTGAAATATCTACCCTCTGAAACTGAGGAACAAGGGCAAAAGAAGATAGCTCAGGTTGCAACCTTTAAGCAGAAAAAAAAAAGACGCAAGGGCGTGGAGAGCTTGTGAAAAAGCAACACTGAGAAATCTACCCTCTGAAACCGAAGAAGATGGGCAACAGAGGCTAGCTCAGGTGGCAATATTTAGGCAAAAAAAATAAAATAAAAAAATACAATGGCGAGGAGACCCGGTCATAAAGCAACCCTGAAAAAGGTACCCTCTGAAACTGAGGAAGCAGGGCAACAGTGCCTAGCTCAGGTGACAATCTTTAAGCAAAAGAAACACACAAGGGCGTGGGGAGCTGGCGAAAAGGCAACACTGAGAAATCCACCCTCTGAAACGGACAAAGATGGGCAACAGAGGCTAGCTCAGGTGGCAATCTTTAAGCAAAAGAAACACACAAGGGCGTGGAGACCTAGGGAAAAAGCAACATGGAGAAATCCACCCCCTGAAACTGAGGAAGATGGGCAAGAGAGGCTACCTCAGGTGGCAATCGTTAAGCAAAAACAAAGCACAAAGGCGTGGAGACCTGGGGAAGGAGCAACCCTGAAATATCTACCCTCAGAAACTGAGGAAGATGGGCAAGAGAGGCTGGCTTCAGGTGGCAAACTTTAAGCAAAAGAAACACACAAGGGCGTGGAGACCTGGGGAAAAAGCAACCCTGAAATATCTACCCTCTGAAACTGAGGAAGATGGGCAAGAGAGGCTGGCTTCAGGTGGCAAACTTTGAGCAAAAGAAACACACAAGGGCGTGGAGACCTGGGGAAAAAGCTGCACTGAGAAATCTACCCTCTGAAATTGACGAGGATGGGCAACAGAGGCTAGGTCAGGTGGCAATCGTTAAGCAAAAGAAACACACAAGGGCGTGGAGACCTGGGGAAAAAGCAACAGGGAGAAATCCACCCTCTGAAACTGAGGAACATGGGCAAGAGAGGCTACCTCAGTTGGCAATCGTTAAGCAAAAACAAAGCACAAAGGCGTGGAGACCTGGGGAAAAAGCAACCCTGAATTATCTACCCTCTGAAACTGAGGAAGATGGGAAAGAGAGGCTGGCTTCAGGTGGCAAACTTTAAGCAAAAGAAACACACAAGGGCGTGGATACCTGGGGAAAAAGCAACACGGAGAAATCCAACCTCTGAAACTGAGGAAGATGGGCAACAGAGGCTACCTCAGGTGGCAATCGTTAAGCAAAAACAAAAGCCAAAGGCGTGGAGACCTGGGGAAAAAGCAACCCTGAAATATCTACCCTCTGAAACTGAGGAAGTAGGCCATAGAGGCTGTCTTCAGGTGGCAAACTTTAAGCAAAAGAAACACACAAGGGCGTGGAGACCTGGGGAAAAAGCAGCACTGAGAAATCTACCCTCTGAAACTCCCGAGGATGGGCAACAGAGGCTACCTCAGGTTGCAATCGTTAAACAAAAGAAACACACAAGGGCGTGGAGACCTGGGGAAAAAGCAACACGGAGAAATCCACCCTCTGAAACTGAGGAACATGGGCAAGAGAAGCTAGCTCAGGTTGCAACCTTTAAGCAGAAAAAAAAAAAGACGCAAGGGCGTGGAGAGCTGGCGAAAAAGCAACACTGAGTAATCTACCCTCTGAAACCGAAGAAGATGGGCAACAGAGGCTAGCTCAGGTGGCAGTCTTTAAGCAAAAAAAATAAAAATAAAAAAATACAATGGCGAGGAGACCCGGTCAAAAAGCAACCCTGAAAAACGTACCCTCTGAAACTGGAGAATCAGGGCAACAGTGCCTAGCTCAGGTGACAATCTATAAGCAAAAGAAACACACAAGGGCGTGGGTACCTGGCGAAAAGGCAACACTGAGAAATCCACCCTCTGAAACAGACGAAGATGGGCAACAGAGGCTAGCTCAGGTGGCAATCGTTAAGCAAAAACAAAACCCAAAGGCGTGGAGACCTGGGGAAAAAGCAACCCTGAAATATCTACCCTCTGAAACTGAGGAAGATGGGCAAGAGTGGCTGGCTTCAGGTGGCAAACTTTAAGCAAAAGAAACACACAAGGGCGTGGAGACCTGGGGAAAAAGCAGCACTGAGAAATCTACCCTCTGAAACTGACGAGGATGGGCAACAGAGGCTACCTGAGGTGGCAATCGTTAAGCAAAAAAACACACAAGGGCGTGGAGACCTGGGGAAAAAGCAACACGGAGAAATCCAACCTCTGAAACTGAGGAAGATGGGCAACAGAGGCTACCTCAGGTGGCAATCGTTAAGCAAAAACAAAGCACAAAGGCGTGGAGACCTGGGGAAAAAGCAACCCTGAAATGTCCACCCTCTGAAACTGAGGAAGATGGGCAAGAGAGGCTGGCTTCAGGTGGCAAAGTTTAAGCAAAAGAAACACACAAGGGCGTGGAGACCTGGGGAAAAGGCAGCACTGAGAAATCTACCCTCTGAAACTGACGAGGATGGGCAGCAGAGGCTACCTCAGGTGGCAATCTTTAAGCAAAAGAAACACACAAGGGCGTGGAGACCTGGGGACAAAGCAACACTGAGAAATCCACCCTCTGAAACTGAGGAAGATGGGCAACAGAGGCTAGCTCAGGTGGCAATCGTTAAGCAAAAACAAAACCCAAAGGTGTGGAGACCTGGGGAAAAAGCAACCCTGAAATATCTACCCTCTGAAACTGAGGAAGTAGGCCATAGAGGCTGTCTTCAGGTGGCAAACTTTAAGCAAAAGAAACACACAAGGGCGTGGAGACCTGGGGAAAAAGCAGCACTGAGAAATCTACCCTCTGAAACTCCCGAGGATGGGCAACAGAGGCTACCTCAGGTTGCAATCGTTAAACAAAAGAAACACACAAGGGCGTGGAGACCTGGGGAAAAAGCAACACGGAGAAATCCACCCTCTGAAACTGAGGAACATGGGCAAGAGAAGCTAGCTCAGGTTGCAACCTTTAAGCAGAAAAAAAAAAAGACGCAAGGGCGTGGAGAGCTGGCGAAAAAGCAACACTGAGTAATCTACCCTCTGAAACCGAAGAAGATGGGCAACAGAGGCTAGCTCAGGTGGCAGTCTTTAAGCAAAAAAAATAAAAATAAAAAAATACAATGGCGAGGAGACCCGGTCAAAAAGCAACCCTGAAAAACGTACCCTCTGAAACTGGAGAATCAGGGCAACAGTGCCTAGCTCAGGTGACAATCTATAAGCAAAAGAAACACACAAGGGCGTGGGTACCTGGCGAAAAGGCAACACTGAGAAATCCACCCTCTGAAACAGACGAAGATGGGCAACAGAGGCTAGCTCAGGTGGCAATCGTTAAGCAAAAACAAAACCCAAAGGCGTGGAGACCTGGGGAAAAAGCAACCCTGAAATATCTACCCTCTGAAACTGAGGAAGATGGGCAAGAGTGGCTGGCTTCAGGTGGCAAACTTTAAGCAAAAGAAACACACAAGGGCGTGGAGACCTGGGGAAAAAGCAGCACTGAGAAATCTACCCTCTGAAACTGACGAGGATGGGCAACAGAGGCTACCTGAGGTGGCAATCGTTAAGCAAAAAAACACACAAGGGCGTGGAGACCTGGGGAAAAAGCAACACGGAGAAATCCACCCTCTGACACTGTAGAACATGGGCAAAAGAAGCTAGCTCAGGTTGCAACCTTTAAGCAGAAAAAAAAAAAGACGCAAGGGCGTGGAGAGCTGGCGAAAAAGCAACACTGAGAAATCTACCCGCTGAAACCGAAGAAGATGGGCAACAGAGGCTAGCTCAGGTGGCAATGTATAAGCAAACAAAATAAAATTAAAAGAATACAATGGCGAGGAGACCCGGTCAAAAAGCAAGCCTGAAAAAGGTACCCTCTGAAACTGGAGAAGCAGGGCAACAGTGCCTAGCTCAGGTGACAATCCATAAGCAAAAGAAACACACAAGGGCGTGGGGAGCTGGCGAAAAGGCAACACTGAGAAATCCACCCTCTGAAACGGACGAAGATGGGCAACAGAGGCTAGGTCAGGTGGCAATCTTTAAGCAAAAGAAACACACAAGGGCGTGGAGACCTGGGGAAAAAGCAACACGGAGAAATCCACCCTCTGAAACTGAGGAAGATGGGCAACAGAGGCTACCTCAGGTGGCAATCGTTAAGCAAAAACAAAGCACAAAGGCGTGGAGACCTGGGGAAAAAGCAACCCTGAAATATCTACCCTCTGAAACTGAGGAAGATGGGCAAGAGAGGCTGGCTTCAGGTGGCAAACTTTAAGCAAAAGAAACACACAAGGGCGTGGAGACCTGGGGAAAAAGCAGCACAGAGAAATCTACCCTCTGAACCTGACGATGATGGGCAACAGAGGCTACCTCAGGTGGCAATCGTTAAGCAAAAGAAACACGTAAGGGCGTAGAGACCTGGGGAAAAAGCAACACGGAGAAATCCACCCTCTGAAAATGAGGAACATGGTCAAGAGAAGCTAGCTCAGGCTGCAACCTTTAAGCAGAAAAAAAAAAAGAGGCAAGGGCGTGGAGAGCTGGCGAAAAAGCAACACTGAGAAATCTACCCTCTGAAACGGAAGAAGATGGGCAACAGAGGCTAGCTCAGGTGGCAATCTTTAAGCAAAAAAAATAAAATAAAAAAATACAATGGCGAGGAGAACCAGTCAAAAAGCAACCCTGAAAAACGTACCCTCTGAAACTGAGGAAGCAGGGAAACAGTGCCTAGCTCAGGTGACAATCTTTAAACAAAAGAAACACAAGGGCGTGGGGAGCTGGCGAAAAGGCAACACTGAGAAATCCACCCTCTGAAACGGACGAAGATGGGCAACAGACTCTAGCTCAGGTGGCAATCTTTAAGCAGAAGAAACACACAAGGGCGTGGAGACCTGGGGAAAAAGCAGCACTGAGAAATCTACCCTCTGAAACTGACGAGGATGGGCAACAGAGGCAACCTCAGGTGGCAATCGTTAAGCAAAAGAAACACAGAAGGGCGTGGGAGCTGGCGAAAAGGCAACACTGAGAAATCCACCCTCTGAAACGGACGAAGATGGGCAACAGAGGCTAGCTCAGGTGGCAATCTTTAAGCAAAAGAAACACAGAAGGGCGTGGGGAGCTGGCCAAAATGCAACACTGAGAAATCCACCGTCTGAAACTGAGGAAGATCGGCAAGAGAGGCTGGCTTCAGGTGGCAAACTTTAAGCAAAAGAAACACACAAGGGCGTGGAGACCTGGGGAAAAAGCAACACGGAGAAATCCACCCACTGACTGAGGAAGATGGGCAAGAGAGGCTAGCTCAGGTGGCAATCGTTAAGCAACAACAAAACACAAAGGCGTGGAGACCTGGGGAAAAAGCAACCCTGAAATATCTACCCTCTGAAACTGAGGAACAAGGGCAAAAGAAGATAGCTCAGGTTGCAACCTTTAAGCAGAAAAAAAAAAGACGCAAGGGCGTGGAGAGCTTGTGAAAAAGCAACACTGAGAAATCTACCCTCTGAAACCGAAGAAGATGGGCAACAGAGGCTAGCGCAGGTGGCAATATTTAGGCAAAAAAAATAAAATAAAAAAATACAATGGCGAGGAGACCCGGTCATAAAGCAACCCTGAAAAAGGTACCCTCTGAAACTGAGGAAGCAGGGCAACAGTGCCTAGCTCAGGTGACAATCTTTAAGCAAAAGAAACACACAAGGGCGTGGGGAGCTGGCGAAAAGGCAACACTGAGAAATCCACCCTCTGAAACGGACAAAGATGGGCAACAGAGGCTAGCTCAGGTGGCAATCTTTAAGCAAAAGAAACACACAAGGGCGTGGAGACCTAGGGAAAAAGCAACATGGAGAAATCCACCCCCTGAAACTGAGGAAGATGGGCAAGAGAGGCTACCTCAGGTGGCAATCGTTAAGCAAAAACAAAGCACAAAGGCGTGGAGACCTGGGGAAGGAGCAACCCTGAAATATCTACCCTCAGAAACTGAGGAAGATGGGCAAGAGAGGCTGGCTTCAGGTGGCAAACTTTAATCAAAAGAAACACACAAGGGCGTGGAGACCTGGGGAAAAAGCAACCCTGAAATATCTACCCTCTGAAACTGAGGAAGATGGGCAAGAGAGGCTGGCTTCAGGTGGCAAACTTTGAGCAAAAGAAACACACAAGGGCGTGGAGACCTGGGGAAAAAGCTGCACTGAGAAATCTACCCTCTGAAATTGACGAGGATGGGCAACAAAGGCTAGGTCAGGTGGCAATCGTTAAGCAAAAGAAACACACAAGGGCGTGGAGACCTGGGGAAAAAGCAACAGGGAGAAATCCACCCTCTGAAACTGAGGAACATGGGCAAGAGAGGCTACCTCAGTTGGCAATCGTTAAGCAAAAACAAAGCACAAAGGCGTGGAGACCTGGGGAAAAAGCAACCCTGAATTATCTACCCTCTGAAACTGAGGAAGATGGGAAAGAGAGGCTGGCTTCAGGTGGCAAACTTTAAGCAAAAGAAACACACAAGGGCGTGGATACCTGGGGAAAAAGCAACACGGAGAAATCCAACCTCTGAAACTGAGGAAGATGGGCAACAGAGGCTACCTCAGGTGGCAATCGTTAAGGAAAAACAAAGCACAAAGGCGTGGAGACCTGGGGAAAAAGCAACCCTGAAATGTCTACCCTCTGAAACTGAGGAAGATGGGCAAGAGAGGCTGGCTTCAGGTGGCAAAGTTTAAGCAAAAGAAACACACAAGGGCGTGGAGACCTGGGGAAAAGGCAGCACTGAGTAATCTACCCTCTGAAACTGACGAGGATGGGCAGCAGAGGCTACCTCAGGTTGCAATCTTTAAGCAAAAGAAACACACAAGGGCGTGGAGACCTGGGGAAAAAGCAACACTGAGAAATCCACCCTCTGAAACTGAGGAAGATGGGCAACAGAGGCTAGCTCAGGTGGCAATCGTTAAGCAAAAACAAAAGCCAAAGGCGTGGAGACCGTGGGAAAAAGCAACCCTGAAATATCTACCCTCTGAAACTGAGGAAGTAGGCCATAGAGGCTGTCTTCAGGTGGCAAACTTTAAGCAAAAGAAACACACAAGGGCGTGGAGACCTGGGGAAAAAGCAGCACTGAGAAATCTACCCTCTGAAACTCCCGAGGATGGGCAACAGAGGCTACCTCAGGTTGCAATCGTTAAACAAAAGAAACACACAAGGGCGTGGAGACCTGGGGAAAAAGCAACACGGAGAAATCCACCCTCTGAAACTGAGGAACATGGGCAAGAGAAGCTAGCTCAGGTTGCAACCTTTAAGCAGAAAAAAAAAAAGACGCAAGGGCGTGGAGAGCTGGCGAAAAAGCAACACTGAGTAATCTACCCTCTGAAACCGAAGAAGATGGGCAACAGAGGCTAGCTCAGGTGGCAGTCTTTAAGCAAAAAAAATAAAAATAAAAAAATACAATGGCGAGGAGACCCGGTCAAAAAGCAACCCTGAAAAACGTACCCTCTGAAACTGGAGAATCAGGGCAACAGTGCCTAGCTCAGGTGACAATCTATAAGCAAAAGAAACACACAAGGGCGTGGGTACCTGGCGAAAAGGCAACACTGAGAAATCCACCCTCTGAAACAGACGAAGATGGGCAACAGAGGCTAGCTCAGGTGGCAATCGTTAAGCAAAAACAAAACCCAAAGGCGTGGAGACCTGGGGAAAAAGCAACCCTGAAATATCTACCCTCTGAAACTGAGGAAGATGGGCAAGAGTGGCTGGCTTCAGGTGGCAAACTTTAAGCAAAAGAAACACACAAGGGCGTGGAGACCTGGGGAAAAAGCAGCACTGAGAAATCTACCCTCTGAAACTGACGAGGATGGGCAACAGAGGCTACCTGAGGTGGCAATCGTTAAGCAAAAAAACACACAAGGGCGTGGAGACCTGGGGAAAAAGCAACACGGAGAAATCCACCCTCTGACACTGTAGAACATGGGCAAAAGAAGCTAGCTCAGGTTGCAACCTTTAAGCAGAAAAAAAAAAAGACGCAAGGGCGTGGAGAGCTGGCGAAAAAGCAACACTGAGAAATCTACCCTCTGAAACCGAAGAAGATGGGCAACAGAGGCTAGCTCAGGTGGCAATGTATAAGCAAACAAAATAAAATTAAAAGAATACAATGGCGAGGAGACCCGGTCAAAAAGCAACCCTGAAAAAGGTACCCTCTGAAACTGGAGAAGCAGGGCAACAGTGCCTAGCTCAGGTGACAATCCATAAGCAAAAGAAACACACAAGGGCGTGGGGAGCTGGCGAAAAGGCAACACTGAGAAATCCACCCTCTGAAACGGACGAAGATGGGCAACAGAGGCTAGGTCAGGTGGCAATCTTTAAGCAAAAGAAACACACAAGGGCGTGGAGACCTGGGGAAAAAGCAACACGGAGAAATCCACCCTCTGAAACTGAGGAACATGGGCAAGAGAGGCTACCTCAGGTGGCAATCGTTAAGCAAAAACAAAGCACAAAGGCGTGGAGACCTGGGGAAAAAGCAACCCTGAAATATCTACCCTCTGAAACTGAGGAAGATGGGCAAGAGAGGCTGGCCTCAGGTGGCAAACGTTAAGCAAAAGAAACACACAAGGGCGTGGAGACCTGGGGAAAAAGCAACACGGAGAAATCCACCCTCTGAAACTGAGGAAGATGGGCAAGAGAGGCTACCTCAGGTGGCAATCGTTAAGCAAAAACAAAGCACAAAGGCTTGGAGACCTGGGGAAAAAGAAACCCTGAAATATCTACCCTCTGAAACTGAGGAAGATGGGCAAGAGAGGCTGGCTTCAGGTGGCAAACTTTAAGCAAAAGAAACACACAAGGGCGTGGAGACCTGGGGAAAAGCAGCACAGAGAAATCTACCCTCTGAACCTGACGATGATGGGCAACAGAGGCTACCTCAGGTGGCAATCGTTAAGCAAAAGAAACACGTAAGGGCGTAGAGACCTGGGGAAAAAGCAACACGGAGAAATCCACCCTCTGAAAATGAGGAACATGGTCAAGAGAAGCTAGCTCAGGCTGCAACCTTTAAGCAGAAAAAAAAAAAGAGGCAAGGGCGTGGAGAGCTGGCGAAAAAGCAACACTGAGAAATCTACCCTCTGAAACGGAAGAAGATGGGCAACAGAGGCTAGCTCAGGTGGCAATCTTTAAGCAAAAAAAATAAAATAAAAAAATACAATGGCGAGGAGAACCAGTCAAAAAGCAACCCTGAAAAACGTACCCTCTGAAACTGAGGAAGCAGGGAAACAGTGCCTAGCTCAGGTGACAATCTTTAAACAAAAGAAACACAAGGGCGTGGGGAGCTGGCGAAAAGGCAACACTGAGAAATCCACCCTCTGAAACGGACGAAGATGGGCAACAGACTCTAGCTCAGGTGGCAATCTTTAAGCAGAAGAAACACACAAGGGCGTGGAGACCTGGGGAAAAAGCAGCACTGAGAAATCTACCCTCTGAAACTGACGAGGATGGGCAACAGAGGCAACCTCAGGTGGCAATCGTTAAGCAAAAGAAACACAGAAGGGCGTGGGAGCTGGCGAAAAGGCAACACTGAGAAATCCACCCTCTGAAACGGACGAAGATGGGCAACAGAGGCTAGCTCAGGTGGCAATCTTTAAGCAAAAGAAACACAGAAGGGCGTGGGGAGCTGGCCAAAATGCAACACTGAGAAATCCACCGTCTGAAACTGAGGAAGATGGGCAAGAGAGGCTACCTCAGGTGGCAATCGTTAAGCAAAAACAAAGCACAAAGGCGTGGAGACCTGGGGAAGGAGCAACCCTGAAATATCTACCCTCAGAAACTGAGGAAGATGGGCAAGAGAGGCTGGCTTCAGGTGGCAAACTTTAAGCAAAAGAAACACACAAGGGCGTGGAGACCTGGGGAAAAAGCAACCCTGAAATATCTACCCTCTGAAACTGAGGAAGATGGGCAAGAGAGGCTGGCTTCAGGTGGCAAACTTTGAGCAAAAGAAACACACAAGGGCGTGGAGACCTGGGGAAAAAGCTGCACTGAGAAATCTACCCTCTGAAATTGACGAGGATGGGCAACAGAGGCTAGGTCAGGTGGCAATCGTTAAGCAAAAGAAACACACAAGGGCGTGGAGACCTGGGGAAAAAGCAACAGGGAGAAATCCACCCTCTGAAACTGAGGAACATGGGCAAGAGAGGCTACCTCAGTTGGCAATCGTTAAGCAAAAACAAAGCACAAAGGCGTGGAGACCTGGGGAAAAAGCAACCCTGAATTATCTACCCTCTGAAACTGAGGAAGATGGGAAAGAGAGGCTGGCTTCAGGTGGCAAACTTTAAGCAAAAGAAACACACAAGGGCGTGGATACCTGGGGAAAAAGCAACACGGAGAAATCCAACCTCTGAAACTGAGGAAGATGGGCAACAGAGGCTACCTCAGGTGGCAATCGTTAAGCAAAAACAAAAGCCAAAGGCGTGGAGACCTGGGGAAAAAGCAACCCTGAAATATCTACCCTCTGAAACTGAGGAAGTAGGCCATAGAGGCTGTCTTCAGGTGGCAAACTTTAAGCAAAAGAAACACACAAGGGCGTGGAGACCTGGGGAAAAAGCAGCACTGAGAAATCTACCCTCTGAAACTCCCGAGGATGGGCAACAGAGGCTACCTCAGGTTGCAATCGTTAAACAAAAGAAACACACAAGGGCGTGGAGACCTGGGGAAAAAGCAACACGGAGAAATCCACCCTCTGAAACTGAGGAACATGGGCAAGAGAAGCTAGCTCAGGTTGCAACCTTTAAGCAGAAAAAAAAAAAGACGCAAGGGCGTGGAGAGCTGGCGAAAAAGCAACACTGAGTAATCTACCCTCTGAAACCGAAGAAGATGGGCAACAGAGGCTAGCTCAGGTGGCAGTCTTTAAGCAAAAAAAATAAAAATAAAAAAATACAATGGCGAGGAGACCCGGTCAAAAAGCAACCCTGAAAAACGTACCCTCTGAAACTGGAGAATCAGGGCAACAGTGCCTAGCTCAGGTGACAATCTATAAGCAAAAGAAACACACAAGGGCGTGGGTACCTGGCGAAAAGGCAACACTGAGAAATCCACCCTCTGAAACAGACGAAGATGGGCAACAGAGGCTAGCTCAGGTGGCAATCGTTAAGCAAAAACAAAACCCAAAGGCGTGGAGACCTGGGGAAAAAGCAACCCTGAAATATCTACCCTCTGAAACTGAGGAAGATGGGCAAGAGTGGCTGGCTTCAGGTGGCAAACTTTAAGCAAAAGAAACACACAAGGGCGTGGAGACCTGGGGAAAAAGCAGCACTGAGAAATCTACCCTCTGAAACTGACGAGGATGGGCAACAGAGGCTACCTGAGGTGGCAATCGTTAAGCAAAAAAACACACAAGGGCGTGGAGACCTGGGGAAAAAGCAACACGGAGAAATCCACCCTCTGACACTGTAGAACATGGGCAAAAGAAGCTAGCTCAGGTTGCAACCTTTAAGCAGAAAAAAAAAAAAGACGCAAGGGCGTGGAGAGCTGGCGAAAAAGCAACACTGAGAAATCTACCCTCTGAAACCGAAGAAGATGGGCAACAGAGGCTAGCTCAGGTGGCAATGTATAAGCAAACAAAATAAAATTAAAAGAATACAATGGCGAGGAGACCCGGTCAAAAAGCAACCCTGAAAAAGGTACCCTCTGAAACTGGAGAAGCAGGGCAACAGTGCCTAGCTCAGGTGACAATCCATAAGCAAAAGAAACACACAAGGGCGTGGGGAGCTGGCGAAAAGGCAACACTGAGAAATCCACCCTCTGAAACGGACGAAGATGGGCAACAGAGGCTAGGTCAGGTGGCAATCTTTAAGCAAAAGAAACACACAAGGGCGTGGAGACCTGGGGAAAAAGCAACACGGAGAAATCCACCCTCTGAAACTGAGGAAGATGGGCAAGAGAGGCTACCTCAGGTGGCAATCGTTAAGCAAAAACAAAGCACAAAGGCGTGGAGACCTGGGGAAAAAGCAACCCTGAAATATCTACCCTCTGAAACTGAGGAAGATGGGCAAGAGAGGCTGGCCTCAGGTGGCAAACGTTAAGCAAAAGAAACACACAAGGGCGTGGAGACCTGGGGAAAAAGCAACACGGAGAAATCCACCCTCTGAAACTGAGGAAGATGGGCAAGAGAGGCTACCTCAGGTGGCAATCGTTAAGCAAAAACAAAGCACAAAGGCTTGGAGACCTGGGGAAAAAGAAACCCTGAAATATCTACCCTCTGAAACTGAGGAAGATGGGCAAGAGAGGCTGGCTTCAGGTGGCAAACTTTAAGCAAAAGAAACACACAAGGGCGTGGAGACCTGGGGAAAAAGCAGCACAGAGAAATCTACCCTCTGAACCTGACGATGATGGGCAACAGAGGCTACCTCAGGTGGCAATCGTTAAGCAAAAGAAACACGTAAGGGCGTAGAGACCTGGGGAAAAAGCAACACGGAGAAATCCACCCTCTGAAAATGAGGAACATGGTCAAGAGAAGCTAGCTCAGGCTGCAACCTTTAAGCAGAAAAAAAAAAAGAGGCAAGGGCGTGGAGAGCTGGCGAAAAAGCAACACTGAGAAATCTACCCTCTGAAACGGAAGAAGATGGGCAACAGAGGCTAGCTCAGGTGGCAATCTTTAAGCAAAAAAAATAAAATAAAAAAATACAATGGCGAGGAGAACCAGTCAAAAAGCAACCCTGAAAAACGTACCCTCTGAAACTGAGGAAGCAGGGAAACAGTGCCTAGCTCAGGTGACAATCTTTAAACAAAAGAAACACAAGGGCGTGGGGAGCTGGCGAAAAGGCAACACTGAGAAATCCACCCTCTGAAACGGACGAAGATGGGCAACAGACTCTAGCTCAGGTGGCAATCTTTAAGCAGAAGAAACACACAAGGGCGTGGAGACCTGGGGAAAAAGCAGCACTGAGAAATCTACCCTCTGAAACTGACGAGGATGGGCAACAGAGGCAACCTCAGGTGGCAATCGTTAAGCAAAAGAAACACAGAAGGGCGTGGGAGCTGGCGAAAAGGCAACACTGAGAAATCCACCCTCTGAAACGGACGAAGATGGGCAACAGAGGCTAGCTCAGGTGGCAATCTTTAAGCAAAAGAAACACAGAAGGGCGTGGGGAGCTGGCCAAAATGCAACACTGAGAAATCCACCGTCTGAAACTGAGGAAGATCGGCAAGAGAGGCTGGCTTCAGGTGGCAAACTTTAAGCAAAAGAAACACACAAGGGCGTGGAGACCTGGGGAAAAAGCAACACGGAGAAATCCACCCACTGACTGAGGAAGATGGGCAAGAGAGGCTAGCTCAGGTGGCAATCGTTAAGCAACAACAAAACACAAAGGCGTGGAGACCTGGGGAAAAAGCAACCCTGAAATATCTACCCTCTGAAACTGAGGAACAAGGGCAAAAGAAGATAGCTCAGGTTGCAACCTTTAAGCAGAAAAAAAAAAGACGCAAGGGCGTGGAGAGCTTGTGAAAAAGCAACACTGAGAAATCTACCCTCTGAAACCGAAGAAGATGGGCAACAGAGGCTAGCGCAGGTGGCAATATTTAGGCAAAAAAAATAAAATAAAAAAATACAATGGCGAGGAGACCCGGTCATAAAGCAACCCTGAAAAAGGTACCCTCTGAAACTGAGGAAGCAGGGCAACAGTGCCTAGCTCAGGTGACAATCTTTAAGCAAAAGAAACACACAAGGGCGTGGGGAGCTGGCGAAAAGGCAACACTGAGAAATCCACCCTCTGAAACGGACAAAGATGGGCAACAGAGGCTAGCTCAGGTGGCAATCTTTAAGCAAAAGAAACACACAAGGGCGTGGAGACCTAGGGAAAAAGCAACATGGAGAAATCCACCCCCTGAAACTGAGGAAGATGGGCAAGAGAGGCTACCTCAGGTGGCAATCGTTAAGCAAAAACAAAGCACAAAGGCGTGGAGACCTGGGGAAGGAGCAACCCTGAAATATCTACCCTCAGAAACTGAGGAAGATGGGCAAGAGAGGCTGGCTTCAGGTGGCAAACTTTAATCAAAAGAAACACACAAGGGCGTGGAGACCTGGGGAAAAAGCAACCCTGAAATATCTACCCTCTGAAACTGAGGAAGATGGGCAAGAGAGGCTGGCTTCAGGTGGCAAACTTTGAGCAAAAGAAACACACAAGGGCGTGGAGACCTGGGGAAAAAGCTGCACTGAGAAATCTACCCTCTGAAATTGACGAGGATGGGCAACAAAGGCTAGGTCAGGTGGCAATCGTTAAGCAAAAGAAACACACAAGGGCGTGGAGACCTGGGGAAAAAGCAACAGGGAGAAATCCACCCTCTGAAACTGAGGAACATGGGCAAGAGAGGCTACCTCAGTTGGCAATCGTTAAGCAAAAACAAAGCACAAAGGCGTGGAGACCTGGGGAAAAAGCAACCCTGAATTATCTACCCTCTGAAACTGAGGAAGATGGGAAAGAGAGGCTGGCTTCAGGTGGCAAACTTTAAGCAAAAGAAACACACAAGGGCGTGGATACCTGGGGAAAAAGCAACACGGAGAAATCCAACCTCTGAAACTGAGGAAGATGGGCAACAGAGGCTACCTCAGGTGGCAATCGTTAAGGAAAAACAAAGCACAAAGGCGTGGAGACCTGGGGAAAAAGCAACCCTGAAATGTCTACCCTCTGAAACTGAGGAAGATGGGCAAGAGAGGCTGGCTTCAGGTGGCAAAGTTTAAGCAAAAGAAACACACAAGGGCGTGGAGACCTGGGGAAAAGGCAGCACTGAGTAATCTACCCTCTGAAACTGACGAGGATGGGCAGCAGAGGCTACCTCAGGTTGCAATCTTTAAGCAAAAGAAACACACAAGGGCGTGGAGACCTGGGGAAAAAGCAACACTGAGAAATCCACCCTCTGAAACTGAGGAAGATGGGCAACAGAGGCTAGCTCAGGTGGCAATCGTTAAGCAAAAACAAAAGCCAAAGGCGTGGAGACCTGGGGAAAAAGCAACCCTGAAATATCTACCCTCTGAAACTGAGGAAGTAGGCCATAGAGGCTGTCTTCAGGTGGCAAACTTTAAGCAAAAGAAACACACAAGGGCGTGGAGACCTGGGGAAAAAGCAGCACTGAGAAATCTACCCTCTGAAACTCCCGAGGATGGGCAACAGAGGCTACCTCAGGTTGCAATCGTTAAACAAAAGAAACACACAAGGGCGTGGAGACCTGGGGAAAAAGCAACACGGAGAAATCCACCCTCTGAAACTGAGGAACATGGGCAAGAGAAGCTAGCTCAGGTTGCAACCTTTAAGCAGAAAAAAAAAAAGACGCAAGGGCGTGGAGAGCTGGCGAAAAAGCAACACTGAGTAATCTACCCTCTGAAACCGAAGAAGATGGGCAACAGAGGCTAGCTCAGGTGGCAGTCTTTAAGCAAAAAAAATAAAAATAAAAAAATACAATGGCGAGGAGACCCGGTCAAAAAGCAACCCTGAAAAACGTACCCTCTGAAACTGGAGAATCAGGGCAACAGTGCCTAGCTCAGGTGACAATCTATAAGCAAAAGAAACACACAAGGGCGTGGGTACCTGGCGAAAAGGCAACACTGAGAAATCCACCCTCTGAAACAGACGAAGATGGGCAACAGAGGCTAGCTCAGGTGGCAATCGTTAAGCAAAAACAAAACCCAAAGGCGTGGAGACCTGGGGAAAAAGCAACCCTGAAATATCTACCCTCTGAAACTGAGGAAGATGGGCAAGAGTGGCTGGCTTCAGGTGGCAAACTTTAAGCAAAAGAAACACACAAGGGCGTGGAGACCTGGGGAAAAAGCAGCACTGAGAAATCTACCCTCTGAAACTGACGAGGATGGGCAACAGAGGCTACCTGAGGTGGCAATCGTTAAGCAAAAAAACACACAAGGGCGTGGAGACCTGGGGAAAAAGCAACACGGAGAAATCCACCCTCTGACACTGTAGAACATGGGCAAAAGAAGCTAGCTCAGGTTGCAACCTTTAAGCAGAAAAAAAAAAAGACGCAAGGGCGTGGAGAGCTGGCGAAAAAGCAACACTGAGAAATCTACCCTCTGAAACCGAAGAAGATGGGCAACAGAGGCTAGCTCAGGTGGCAATGTATAAGCAAACAAAATAAAATTAAAAGAATACAATGGCGAGGAGACCCGGTCAAAAAGCAAGCCTGAAAAAGGTACCCTCTGAAACTGGAGAAGCAGGGCAACAGTGCCTAGCTCAGGTGACAATCCATAAGCAAAAGAAACACACAAGGGCGTGGGGAGCTGGCGAAAAGGCAACACTGAGAAATCCACCCTCTGAAACGGACGAAGATGGGCAACAGAGGCTAGGTCAGGTGGCAATCTTTAAGCAAAAGAAACACACAAGGGCGTGGAGACCTGGGGAAAAAGCAACACGGAGAAATCCACCCTCTGAAACTGAGGAAGATGGGCAAGAGAGGCTACCTCAGGTGGCAATCGTTAAGCAAAAACAAAGCACAAAGGCGTGGAGACCTGGGGAAAAAGCAACCCTGAAATATCTACCCTCTGAAACTGAGGAAGATGGGCAAGAGAGGCTGGCCTCAGGTGGCAAACGTTAAGCAAAAGAAACACACAAGGGCGTGGAGACCTGGGGAAAAAGCAACACGGAGAAATCCACCCTCTGAAACTGAGGAAGATGGGCAAGAGAGGCTACCTCAGGTGGCAATCGTTAAGCAAAAACAAAGCACAAAGGCTTGGAGACCTGGGGAAAAAGAAACCCTGAAATATCTACCCTCTGAAACTGAGGAAGATGGGCAAGAGAGGCTGGCTTCAGGTGGCAAACTTTAAGCAAAAGAAACACACAAGGGCGTGGAGACCTGGGGAAAAAGCAGCACAGAGAAATCTACCCTCTGAACCTGACGATGATGGGCAACAGAGGCTACCTCAGGTGGCAATCGTTAAGCAAAAGAAACACGTAAGGGCGTAGAGACCTGGGGAAAAAGCAACACGGAGAAATCCACCCTCTGAAAATGAGGAACATGGTCAAGAGAAGCTAGCTCAGGCTGCAACCTTTAAGCAGAAAAAAAAAAAGAGGCAAGGGCGTGGAGAGCTGGCGAAAAAGCAACACTGAGAAATCTACCCTCTGAAACGGAAGAAGATGGGCAACAGAGGCTAGCTCAGGTGGCAATCTTTAAGCAAAAAAAATAAAATAAAAAAATACAATGGCGAGGAGAACCAGTCAAAAAGCAACCCTGAAAAACGTACCCTCTGAAACTGAGGAAGCAGGGAAACAGTGCCTAGCTCAGGTGACAATCTTTAAACAAAAGAAACACAAGGGCGTGGGGAGCTGGCGAAAAGGCAACACTGAGAAATCCACCCTCTGAAACGGACGAAGATGGGCAACAGACTCTAGCTCAGGTGGCAATCTTTAAGCAGAAGAAACACACAAGGGCGTGGAGACCTGGGGAAAAAGCAGCACTGAGAAATCTACCCTCTGAAACTGACGAGGATGGGCAACAGAGGCAACCTCAGGTGGCAATCGTTAAGCAAAAGAAACACAGAAGGGCGTGGGAGCTGGCGAAAAGGCAACACTGAGAAATCCACCCTCTGAAACGGACGAAGATGGGCAACAGAGGCTAGCTCAGGTGGCAATCTTTAAGCAAAAGAAACACAGAAGGGCGTGGGGAGCTGGCCAAAATGCAACACTGAGAAATCCACCGTCTGAAACTGAGGAAGATGGGCAAGAGAGGCTGGCTTCAGGTGGCAAACTTTAAGCAAAAGAAACACACAAGGGCGTGGAGACCTGGGGAAAAAGCAACACGGAGAAATCCACCCACTGACTGAGGAAGATGGGCAAGAGAGGCTAGCTCAGGTGGCAATCGTTAAGCAACAACAAAACACAAAGGCGTGGAGACCTGGGGAAAAAGCAACCCTGAAATATCTACCCTCTGAAACTGAGGAACAAGGGCAAAAGAAGATAGCTCAGGTTGCAACCTTTAAGCAGAAAAAAAAAAGACGCAAGGGCGTGGAGAGCTTGTGAAAAAGCAACACTGAGAAATCTACCCTCTGAAACCGAAGAAGATGGGCAACAGAGGCTAGCTCAGGTGGCAATATTTAGGCAAAAAAAATAAAATAAAAAAATACAATGGCGAGGAGACCCGGTCATAAAGCAACCCTGAAAAAGGTACCCTCTGAAACTGAGGAAGCAGGGCAACAGTGCCTAGCTCAGGTGACAATCTTTAAGCAAAAGAAACACACAAGGGCGTGGGGAGCTGGCGAAAAGGCAACACTGAGAAATCCACCCTCTGAAACGGACAAAGATGGGCAACAGAGGCTAGCTCAGGTGGCAATCTTTAAGCAAAAGAAACACACAAGGGCGTGGAGACCTGGGGAAAAAGCAACCCTGAAATATCTACCCTCTGAAACTGAGGAAGATGGGCAAGAGAGGCTGGCTTCAGGTGGCAAACTTTGAGCAAAAGAAACACACAAAGGCGTGGAGACCTGGGGAAAAAGCTGCACTGAGAAATCTACCCTCTGAAATTGACGAGGATGGGCAACAGAGGCTACCTCAGGTGGCAATCGTTAAGCAAAAGAAACACACAAGGGCGTGGAGACCTGGGGAAAAAGCAACACTGAGAAATCCACCCTCTGAAACTGAGGAAGATGGGCAACAGAGGCTAGCTCAGGTGGCAATCGTTAAGCAAAAACAAAAGCCAAAGGCGTGGAGACCTGGGGAAAAAGCAACCCTGAAATATCTACCCTCTGAAACTGAGGAAGTAGGCCATAGAGGCTGTCTTCAGGTGGCAAACTTTAAGCAAAAGAAACACACAAGGGCGTGGAGACCTGGGGAAAAAGCAGCACTGAGAAATCTACCCTCTGAAACTCCCGAGGATGGGCAACAGAGGCTACCTCAGGTTGCAATCGTTAAACAAAAGAAACACACAAGGGCGTGGAGACCTGGGGAAAAAGCAACACGGAGAAATCCACCCTCTGAAACTGAGGAACATGGGCAAGAGAAGCTAGCTCAGGTTGCAACCTTTAAGCAGAAAAAAAAAAAGACGCAAGGGCGTGGAGATCTGGCGAAAAAGCAACACTGAGTAATCTACCCTCTGAAACCGAAGAAGATGGGCAACAGAGGCTAGCTCAGGTGGCAGTCTTTAAGCAAAAAAAATAAAAATAAAAAAATACAATGGCGAGGAGACCCGGTCAAAAAGCAACCCTGAAAAACGTACCCTCTGAAACTGGAGAATCAGGGCAACAGTGCCTAGCTCAGGTGACAATCTATAAGCAAAAGAAACACACAAGGGCGTGGGTACCTGGCGAAAAGGCAACACTGAGAAATCCACCCTCTGAAACAGACGAAGATGGGCAACAGAGGCTAGCTCAGGTGGCAATCGTTAAGCAAAAACAAAACCCAAAGGCGTGGAGACCTGGGGAAAAAGCAACCCTGAAATATCTACCCTCTGAAACTGAGGAAGATGGGCAAGAGTGGCTGGCTTCAGGTGGCAAACTTTAAGCAAAAGAAACACACAAGGGCGTGGAGACCTGGGGAAAAAGCAGCACTGAGAAATCTACCCTCTGAAACTGACGAGGATGGGCAACAGAGGCTACCTGAGGTGGCAATCGTTAAGCAAAAAAACACACAAGGGCGTGGAGACCTGGGGAAAAAGCAACACGGAGAAATCCACCCTCTGACACTGTAGAACATGGGCAAAAGAAGCTAGCTCAGGTTGCAACCTTTAAGCAGAAAAAAAAAAAGACGCAAGGGCGTGGAGAGCTGGCGAAAAAGCAACACTGAGAAATCTACCCTCTGAAACCGAAGAAGATGGGCAACAGAGGCTAGCTCAGGTGGCAATGTATAAGCAAACAAAATAAAATTAAAAGAATACAATGGCGAGGAGACCCGGTCAAAAAGCAACCCTGAAAAAGGTACCCTCTGAAACTGGAGAAGCAGGGCAACAGTGCCTAGCTCAGGTGACAATCCATAAGCAAAAGAAACACACAAGGGCGTGGGGAGCTGGCGAAAAGGCAACACTGAGAAATCCACCCTCTGAAACGGACGAAGATGGGCAACAGAGGCTAGGTCAGGTGGCAATCTTTAAGCAAAAGAAACACACAAGGGCGTGGAGACCTGGGGAAAAAGCAACACGGAGAAATCCACCCTCTGAAACTGAGGAAGATGGGCAAGAGAGGCTACCTCAGGTGGCAATCGTTAAGCAAAAACAAAGCACAAAGGCGTGGAGACCTGGGGAAAAAGCAACCCTGAAATATCTACCCTCTGAAACTGAGGAAGATGGGCAAGAGAGGCTGGCCTCAGGTGGCAAACGTTAAGCAAAAGAAACACACAAGGGCGTGGAGACCTGGGGAAAAAGCAACACGGAGAAATCCACCCTCTGAAACTGAGGAAGATGGGCAAGAGAGGCTACCTCAGGTGGCAATCGTTAAGCAAAAACAAAGCACAAAGGCTTGGAGACCTGGGGAAAAAGAAACCCTGAAATATCTACCCTCTGAAACTGAGGAAGATGGGCAAGAGAGGCTGGCTTCAGGTGGCAAACTTTAAGCAAAAGAAACACACAAGGGCGTGGAGACCTGGGGAAAAAGCAGCACAGAGAAATCTACCCTCTGAACCTGACGATGATGGGCAACAGAGGCTACCTCAGGTGGCAATCGTTAAGCAAAAGAAACACGTAAGGGCGTAGAGACCTGGGGAAAAAGCAACACGGAGAAATCCACCCTCTGAAAATGAGGAACATGGTCAAGAGAAGCTAGCTCAGGCTGCAACCTTTAAGCAGAAAAAAAAAAAGAGGCAAGGGCGTGGAGAGCTGGCGAAAAAGCAACACTGAGAAATCTACCCTCTGAAACGGAAGAAGATGGGCAACAGAGGCTAGCTCAGGTGGCAATCTTTAAGCAAAAAAAATAAAATAAAAAAATACAATGGCGAGGAGAACCAGTCAAAAAGCAACCCTGAAAAACGTACCCTCTGAAACTGAGGAAGCAGGGAAACAGTGCCTAGCTCAGGTGACAATCTTTAAACAAAAGAAACACAAGGGCGTGGGGAGCTGGCGAAAAGGCAACACTGAGAAATCCACCCTCTGAAACGGACGAAGATGGGCAACAGACTCTAGCTCAGGTGGCAATCTTTAAGCAGAAGAAACACACAAGGGCGTGGAGACCTGGGGAAAAAGCAGCACTGAGAAATCTACCCTCTGAAACTGACGAGGATGGGCAACAGAGGCAACCTCAGGTGGCAATCGTTAAGCAAAAGAAACACAGAAGGGCGTGGGAGCTGGCGAAAAGGCAACACTGAGAAATCCACCCTCTGAAACGGACGAAGATGGGCAACAGAGGCTAGCTCAGGTGGCAATCTTTAAGCAAAAGAAACACAGAAGGGCGTGGGGAGCTGGCCAAAATGCAACACTGAGAAATCCACCGTCTGAAACTGAGGAAGATCGGCAAGAGAGGCTGGCTTCAGGTGGCAAACTTTAAGCAAAAGAAACACACAAGGGCGTGGAGACCTGGGGAAAAAGCAACACGGAGAAATCCACCCACTGACTGAGGAAGATGGGCAAGAGAGGCTAGCTCAGGTGGCAATCGTTAAGCAACAACAAAACACAAAGGCGTGGAGACCTGGGGAAAAAGCAACCCTGAAATATCTACCCTCTGAAACTGAGGAACAAGGGCAAAAGAAGATAGCTCAGGTTGCAACCTTTAAGCAGAAAAAAAAAAGACGCAAGGGCGTGGAGAGCTTGTGAAAAAGCAACACTGAGAAATCTACCCTCTGAAACCGAAGAAGATGGGCAACAGAGGCTAGCTCAGGTGGCAATATTTAGGCAAAAAAAATAAAATAAAAAAATACAATGGCGAGGAGACCCGGTCATAAAGCAACCCTGAAAAAGGTACCCTCTGAAACTGAGGAAGCAGGGCAACAGTGCCTAGCTCAGGTGACAATCTTTAAGCAAAAGAAACACACAAGGGCGTGGGGAGCTGGCGAAAAGGCAACACTGAGAAATCCACCCTCTGAAACGGACAAAGATGGGCAACAGAGGCTAGCTCAGGTGGCAATCTTTAAGCAAAAGAAACACACAAGGGCGTGGAGACCTAGGGAAAAAGCAACATGGAGAAATCCACCCCCTGAAACTGAGGAAGATGGGCAAGAGAGGCTACCTCAGGTGGCAATCGTTAAGCAAAAACAAAGCACAAAGGCGTGGAGACCTGGGGAAGGAGCAACCCTGAAATATCTACCCTCAGAAACTGAGGAAGATGGGCAAGAGAGGCTGGCTTCAGGTGGCAAACTTTAAGCAAAAGAAACACACAAGGGCGTGGAGACCTGGGGAAAAAGCAACCCTGAAATATCTACCCTCTGAAACTGAGGAAGATGGGCAAGAGAGGCTGGCTTCAGGTGGCAAACTTTGAGCAAAAGAAACACACAAGGGCGTGGAGACCTGGGGAAAAAGCTGCACTGAGAAATCTACCCTCTGAAATTGACGAGGATGGGCAACAGAGGCTACCTCAGGTGGCAATCGTTAAGCAAAAGAAACACACAAGGGCGTGGAGACCTGGGGAAAAAGCAACACGGAGAAATCCACCCTCTGAAACTGAGGAACATGGGCAAGAGAGGCTACCTCAGTTGGCAATCGTTAAGCAAAAACAAAGCACAAAGGCGTGGAGACCTGGGGAAAAAGCAACCCTGAATTATCTACCCTCTGAAACTGAGGAAGATGGGAAAGAGAGGCTGGCTTCAGGTGGCAAACTTTAAGCAAAAGAAACACACAAGGGCGTGGATACCTGGGGAAAAAGCAACACGGAGAAATCCACCCTCTGAAACTGAGGAAGATGGGCAACAGAGGCTAGCTCAGGTGGCAATCGTTAAGCAAAAACAAAAGCCAAAGGCGTGGAGACCTGGGGAAAAAGCAACCCTGAAATATCTACCCTCTGAAACTGAGGAAGTAGGCCATAGAGGCTGTCTTCAGGTGGCAAACTTTAAGCAAAAGAAACACACAAGGGCGTGGAGACCTGGGGAAAAAGCAGCACTGAGAAATCTACCCTCTGAAACTCCCGAGGATGGGCAACAGAGGCTACCTCAGGTTGCAATCGTTAAACAAAAGAAACACACAAGGGCGTGGAGACCTGGGGAAAAAGCAACACGGAGAAATCCACCCTCTGAAACTGAGGAACATGGGCAAGAGAAGCTAGCTCAGGTTGCAACCTTTAAGCAGAAAAAAAAAAAGACGCAAGGGCGTGGAGAGCTGGCGAAAAAGCAACAGTGAGTAATCTACCCTCTGAAACCGAAGAAGATGGGCAACAGAGGCTAGCTCAGGTGGCAGTCTTTAAGCAAAAAAAATAAAAATAAAAAAATACAATGGCGAGGAGACCCGGTCAAAAAGCAAGCCTGAAAAACGTACCCTGTGAAACTGGAGATTCAGGGCAACAGTGCCTAGCTCAGGTGACAATCTATAAGCAAAAGAAACACACAAGGGCGTGGGTACCTGGCGAAAAGGCAACACTGAGAAATCCACCCTCTGAAACAGACGAAGATGGGCAACAGAGGCTAGCTCAGGTGGCAATCGTTAAGCAAAAACAAAACCCAAAGGCGTGGAGACCTGGGGAAAAAGCAACCCTGAAATATCTACCCTCTGAAACTGAGGAAGATGGGCAAGAGTGGCTGGCTTCAGGTGGCAAACTTTAAGCAAAAGAAACACACAAGGGCGTGGAGACCTGGGGAAAAAGCAGCACTGAGAAATCTACCCTCTGAAACTGACGAGGATGGGCAACAGAGGCTACCTCAGGTTGCAATCGTTAAACAAAAGAAACACACAAGGGCGTGGAGACCTGGGGAAAAAGCAACACGGAGAAATCCACCCTCTGAAACTGAGGAACATGGGCAAGAGAAGCTAGCTCAGGTTGCAACCTTTAAGCAGAAAAAAAAAAAGACGCAAGGGCGTGGAGAGCTGGCGAAAAAGCAACACTGAGAAATCTACCCTCTGAAACCGAAGAAGATGGGCAACAGAGGCTAGCTCAGGTGGCAATGTATAAGCAAACAAAATAAAATTAAAAGAATACAATGGCGAGGAGACCCGGTCAAAAAGCAACCCTGAAAAAGGTACCCTCTGAAACTGGAGAAGCAGGGCAACAGTGCCTAGCTCAGGTGACAATCCATAAGCAAAAGAAACACACAAGGGCGTGGGGAGCTGGCGAAAAGGCAACACTGAGAAATCCACCCTCTGAAACGGACGAAGATGGGCAACAGAGGCTAGGTCAGGTGGCAATCTTTAAGCAAAAGAAACACACAAGGGCGTGGAGACCTGGGGAAAAAGCAACACGGAGAAATCCACCCTCTGAAACTGAGGAAGATGGGCAACAGAGGCTACCTCAGGTGGCAATCGTTAAGCAAAAACAAAGCACAAAGGCGTGGAGACCTGGGGAAAAAGCAACCCTGAAATATCTACCCTCTGAAACTGAGGAAGATGGGCAAGAGAGGCTGGCCTCAGGTGGCAAACGTTAAGCAAAAGAAACACACAAGGGCGTGGAGACCTGGGGAAAAAGCAACACGGAGAAATCCACCCTCTGAAACTGAGGAAGATGGGCAAGAGAGGCTACCTCAGGTGGCAATCGTTAAGCAAAAACAAAGCACAAAGGCTTGGAGACCTGGGGAAAAAGAAACCCTGAAATATCTACCCTCTGAAACTGAGGAAGATGGGCAAGAGAGGCTGGCTTCAGGTGGCAAACTTTAAGCAAAAGAAACACACAAGGGCGTGGAGACCTGGGGAAAAAGCAGCACAGAGAAATCTACCCTCTGAACCTGACGATGATGGGCAACAGAGGCTACCTCAGGTGGCAATCGTTAAGCAAAAGAAACACGTAAGGGCGTAGAGACCTGGGGAAAAAGCAACACGGAGAAATCCACCCTCTGAAAATGAGGAACATGGTCAAGAGAAGCTAGCTCAGGCTGCAACCTTTAAGCAGAAAAAAAAAAAGAGGCAAGGGCGTGGAGAGCTGGCGAAAAAGCAACACTGAGAAATCTACCCTCTGAAACGGAAGAAGATGGGCAACAGAGGCTAGCTCAGGTGGCAATCTTTAAGCAAAAAAAATAAAATAAAAAAATACAATGGCGAGGAGAACCAGTCAAAAAGCAACCCTGAAAAACGTACCCTCTGAAACTGAGGAAGCAGGGAAACAGTGCCTAGCTCAGGTGACAATCTTTAAACAAAAGAAACACAAGGGCGTGGGGAGCTGGCGAAAAGGCAACACTGAGAAATCCACCCTCTGAAACGGACGAAGATGGGCAACAGACTCTAGCTCAGGTGGCAATCTTTAAGCAGAAGAAACACACAAGGGCGTGGAGACCTGGGGAAAAAGCAGCACTGAGAAATCTACCCTCTGAAACTGACGAGGATGGGCAACAGAGGCAACCTCAGGTGGCAATCGTTAAGCAAAAGAAACACAGAAGGGCGTGGGAGCTGGCGAAAAGGCAACACTGAGAAATCCACCCTCTGAAATGGACGAAGATGGGCAACAGAGGCTAGCTCAGGTGGCAATCTTTAAGCAAAAGAAACACAGAAGGGCGTGGGGAGCTGGCCAAAATGCAACACTGAGAAATCCACCGTCTGAAACTGAGGAAGATCGGCAAGAGAGGCTGGCTTCAGGTGGCAAACTTTAAGCAAAAGAAACACACAAGGGCGTGGAGACCTGGGGAAAAAGCAACACGGAGAAATCCACCCACTGACTGAGGAAGATGGGCAAGAGAGGCTAGCTCAGGTGGCAATCGTTAAGCAACAACAAAACACAAAGGCGTGGAGACCTGGGGAAAAAGCAACCCTGAAATATCTACCCTCTGAAACTGAGGAACAAGGGCAAAAGAAGATAGCTCAGGTTGCAACCTTTAAGCAGAAAAAAAAAAGACGCAAGGGCGTGGAGAGCTTGTGAAAAAGCAACACTGAGAAATCTACTCTCTGAAACCGAAGAAGATGGGCAACAGAGGCTAGCTCAGGTGGCAATATTTAGGCAAAAAAAATAAAATAAAAAAATACAATGGCGAGGAGACCCGGTCATAAAGCAACCCTGAAAAAGGTACCCTCTGAAACTGAGGAAGCAGGGCAACAGTGCCTAGCTCAGGTGACAATCTTTAAGCAAAAGAAACACACAAGGGCGTGGGGAGCTGGCGAAAAGGCAACACTGAGAAATCCACCCTCTGAAACGGACAAAGATGGGCAACAGAGGCTAGCTCAGGTGGCAATCTTTAAGCAAAAGAAACACACAAGGGCGTGGAGACCTAGGGAAAAAGCAACATGGAGAAATCCACCCCCTGAAACTGAGGAAGATGGGCAAGAGAGGCTACCTCAGGTGGCAATCGTTAAGCAAAAACAAAGCACAAAGGCGTGGAGACCTGGGGAAGGAGCAACCCTGAAATATCTACCCTCAGAAACTGAGGAAGATGGGCAAGAGAGGCTGGCTTCAGGTGGCAAACTTTAAGCAAAAGAAACACACAAGGGCGTGGAGACCTGGGGAAAAAGCAACCCTGAAATATCTACCCTCTGAAACTGAGGAAGATGGGCAAGAGAGGCTGGCTTCAGGTGGCAAACTTTAAGCAAAAGAAACACACAAGGGCGTGGAGACCTGGGGAAAAAGCAGCACAGAGAAATCTACCCTCTGAACCTGACGAGGATGGGCAACAGAGGCTACCTCAGGTGGCAATCGTTAAGCAAAAGAAACACGTAAGGGCGTAGAGACCTGGGGAAAAAGCAACACGGAGAAATCCACCCTCTGAAAATGAGGAACATGGTCAAGAGAAGCTAGCTCAGGCTGCAACCTTTAAGCAGAAAAAAAAAAAGAGGCAAGGGCGTGGAGAGCTGGCGAAAAAGCAACACTGAGAAATCTACCCTCTGAAACGGAAGAAGATGGGCAACAGAGGCTAGCTCAGGTGGCAATCTTTAAGCAAAAAAAATAAAATAAAAAAATACAATGGCGAGGAGAACCAGTCAAAAAGCAACCCTGAAAAACGTACCCTCTGAAACTGAGGAAGCAAGGAAACAGTGCCTAGCTCAGGTGACAATCTTTAAACAAAAGAAACACAAGGGCGTGGGGAGCTGGCGAAAAGGCAACACTGAGAAATCCACCCTCTGAAACGGACGAAGATGGGCAACAGACTCTAGCTCAGGTGGCAATCTTTAAGCAGAAGAAACACACAAGGGCGTGGAGACCTGGGGAAAAAGCAGCACTGAGAAATCTACCCTCTGAAACTGACGAGGATGGGCAACAGAGGCAACCTCAGGTGGCAATCGTTAAGCAAAAGAAACACAGAAGGGCGTGGGAGCTGGCGAAAAGGCAACACTGAGAAATCCACCCTCTGAAACGGACGAAGATGGGCAACAGAGGCTAGCTCAGGTGGCAATCTTTAAGCAAAAGAAACACATAAGGCCGTGTGGAGCTGGCCAAAATGCAACATTGAGAAATCCACCGTCTGAAACTGAGGAAGATGGGCAAGAGAGGCTGGCTTCAGGTGGCAAACTTTAAGCAAAAGAAACACACAAGGGCGTGGAGACCTGGGGAAAAAGCAACACGGAGAAATCCACCCACTGACTGAGGAAGATGGGCAAGAGAGGGTAGCTCAGGTGGCAATCGTTAAGCAACAACAAAACACAAAGGCGTGGAGACCTGGGGAAAAAGCAACCCTGAAATATCTACCCTCTGAAACTGAGGAACAAGGGCAAAAGAAGATAGCTCAGGTTGCAACCTTTAAGCAGAAAAAAAAAAGACGCAAGGGCGTGGAGAGCTTGTGAAAAAGCAACACTGAGAAATCTACCCTCTGAAACCGAAGAAGATGGGCAACAGAGGCTAGCTCAGTTGGCAATATTTAGGCAAAAAAAATAAAATAAAAAAATACAATGGCGAGGAGACCCGGTCATAAAGCAACCCTGAAAAAGGTACCCTCTGAAACTGAGGAAGCAGGGCAACAGTGCCTAGCTCAGGTGACAATCTTTAAGCAAAAGAAACACACAAGGGCGTGGGGAGCTGGCGAAAAGGCAACACTGAGAAATCCACCCTCTGAAACGGACAAAGATGGGCAACAGAGGCTAGCTCAGGTGGCAATCTTTAAGCAAAAGAAACACACAAGGGCGTGGAGACCTAGGGAAAAAGCAACATGGAGAAATCCACCCCCTGAAACTGAGGAAGATGGGCAAGAGAGGCTACCTCAGGTGGCAATCGTTAAGCAAAAACAAAGCACAAAGGCGTGGAGACCTGGGGAAGGAGCAACCCTGAAATATCTACCCTCAGAAACTGAGGAAGATGGGCAAGAGAGGCTGGCTTCAGGTGGCAAACTTTAAGCAAAAGAAACACACAAGGGCGTGGAGACCTGGGGAAAAAGCAACCCTGAAATATCTACCCTCTGAAACTGAGGAAGATGGGCAAGAGAGGCTGGCTTCAGGTGGCAAACTTTGAGCAAAAGAAACACACAAGGGCGTGGAGAGCTGGCGAAAATGCAACACTGAGAAATCTACCCTCTGAAATTGACGAGGATGGGCAACAGAGGCTACCTCAGGTGGCAATCGTTAAGCAAAAGAAACACACAAGGGCGTGGAGACCTGGGGAAAAAGCAACACGGAGAAATCCACCCTCTGAAACTGAGGAACATGGGCAAAAGAAGCTAGCTCAGGTTGCAACCTTTAAGCAGAAAAAAAAAAAGACGCAAGGGCGTGGAGAGCTGGCAAAAAGCAACACTGAGAAATCCACCCTCTGAAACCGAAGAAGATGGGCAACAGAGGCTAGCTCAGGTGGCAATCTATAAGCAAAAGAAACACACAAGGGCGTGGGGAACTGGCGAAAAGGCAACACTGAGAAATCCACCCTCTGAAACGGACGAAGATGGGCAACAGAGGCTAGCTCAGGTGGCAATCTTTAAGCAAAAGAAACACACAAGGGCGTGGAGACCTGGGGAAAAAGCAACACTTAGAAATCCACCCAGAGAAACTGAGGAAGGTGGGCAAGAGAGGCTACCTCAGGTGGCAATCGTTAAGCAAAAACAAAGCACAAAGGCGTGGAGACCTGGGGAAAAAGCAACCCTGAAATATCTACCCTCAGAAACTGATGAAGATGGGCAAGAGAGGCTGGCTTAAGGTGGCAAACGTTAAGCAAAAGAAACACACAAGGGAGTGGAGACCTGGGGAAAAGGCAGCAGTGAGAAATCTACCCTCTGAAACTGAGGAGGATGGGCAACAGAGGCTACCTCAGGTGGCAATCGTTAAGCAAAAGAAACACACAAGGGCGTGGAGACCTGGGGAAAAATCAACACGGAGAAATCCACCCTCTGAAACTGAGGAAGATGGGCAACAGTGCCTAGCTCAGGTGGCAATCGTTAAGCAAAAACAAAGCACAAAGGCGTGGAGACCTGGGGAAAAAGCAACACGGAGAAATCCACCCACTGAAACTGATGAACATGGGCAAGAGAGGCTACCTCAGTTGGGAATCGTTAAGCAAAAACAAAGCACAAAGGCGTGGAGACCTGGGGAAAAAGCAACCCTGAATTATCTACCCTCTGAAACTGAGGAAGATGGGAAAGAGAGGCTGGCTTCAGGTGGCAAACTTTAAGCAAAAGAAACACACAAGGGCGTGGAGACCTGGGGAACAAGCAACACTGAGAAATCTACCCTCTGAAACCGAAGAAGATGGGCAACAGAGGCTAGCTCAGGTGGCAATCTATAAGCAAAAAAAATAAAATAAAAAAATACAATGGCGAGGAGACCCGGTCATAAAGCAACCCTGAAAAAGGTACCCTCTGAAACTGAGGAAGCAGGGCAACAGTGCCTAGCTCAGGTGACAATCTTTAAGCAAAAGAAACACACAAGGGCGTGGAGACCTGGGGAAAAGGCAGCACTGAGAAATCTACCCTCTGAAACTGACGAGGATGGGCAGCAGAGGCTACCTCAGGTGGCAATCGTTAAGCAAAAGAAACACACAAGGGCGTGGAGACCTGGGGAAAAAGCAACACTGAGAAATCCACCCTCTGAAACTGAGGAAGATGGGCAACAGAGGCTAGCTCAGGTGGCAATCGTTAAGCAAAAACAAAAGCCAAAGGCGTGGAGACCTGGGGAAAAAGCAACCCTGAAATATCTACCCTCTGAAACTGAGGAAGTAGGCCATAGAGGCTGGCTTCAGGTGGCAAACTTTAAGCAAAAGACACACACAAGGGCGTGGAGACCTGGGGAAAAAGCAGCACTGAGAAATCTACCCTCTGAAACTCCCGAGGATGGGCAACAGAGGCTACCTCAGGTGGCAATCGTTAAGCAAAAGAAACACACAAGGGCGTGGAGACCTGGGGAAAAAGCAACACGGTGAAATCCACCCTCTGAAACTGAGGAACATGGGAAAGAGAAGGTAGCTCAGGTTGCAACCTTTAAGCAGAAAAAAAAAAAGACGCAAGGGCGTGGAGAGCTGGCGAAAAAGCAACACTGAGTAATCTACCCTCTGAAACCGAAGAAGATGGGCAACAGAGGCTAGCTCAGGTGGCAGTCTTTAAGCAAAAAAAATAAAATTAAAAAAATACAATGGCGAGGAGAGCTGGTCAAAAAGCAACCCTGAAAAACGTACCCTCTGAAACTGGAGAATCAGGGCAACAGTGCCTAGCTCAGGTGACAATCTATATGCAAAAGAAACACACAAGGGCGTGGGGACCTGGCGAAAAGGCAACACTGAGAAATCCACCCTCTGAAACAGAGGAAGATGGGCAACAGAGGCTAGCTCAGGTGGCAATCTTTAAGCAAAAGAAACACACAAGGGCGTGGAGACCTGGGGAAAAAGCAACACGGAGAAATCCACCCTCTGAAACTGAGGGAGATGGGCAAGAGAGGCTACCTCAGGTGGCAATTGTTAAGCAAAAACAAAGCACAAAGGCGTGGAGACCTGGGGAAAAAGCAACCATGAAATATCTACCCTCTGAAACTGAGGAAGATGGGCAAGAGAGGCTGGCTTCAGGTGGCAAACTTTAAGCAAAAGAAACACACAAGGGCGTGGAGACCTGGGGAAAAAGCAACACGGAGAAATCCACCCTCTGACACTGTGGAAAATGGGCAAAAGAAGCTAGCTCAGGTTGCAACCTTTAAGCAGAAAAAAAAAAAGAGGCAAGGGCGTGGAGAGCTGGCGAAAAAGCAACACTGAGAAATCTCCCCACTGAAGCCGAAGAAGATGGGCAACAGAGGCTAGCTCAGGTGGCAATGTTTAAGGAAAAAAAAAATAAAATAAAAAAATACAATGGCGAGGAGAACCAGTCAAAAAGCAACCCTGAAAAACGTACCCTCTGAAACTGAGGAAGCAGGGAAACAGTGCCTAGCTCAGGTGACAATCTTTAAGCAAAAGAAACACAGGGGCGTAGTGAGCTGGCGAAAAGGCAACACTGAGAAATCCCCCCTCTGAAACGGATGAAGATGGGCAACAGAGTCTAGCTCAGGTGGCAATCTTTAAGCAGAAGAAACACACAACGCCGTGGAGACCTGGGGAAAAAGCAGCACTGAGAAATCTACCCTCTGAAACTGACGAGGATGGGCAAATGAGGGTACCTCAGGTGGCAATCGTTAAGGAAAAGAAACACACAAGGGCGTGGAGACCTGGGGAACAAGCAACACGGAGAAATCCACCCCCTGAAACTCAGGAATATGGGCAAGAGAGGCTAGCTCAGGTGGCAATCGTTAAGCAAAAACAAAACCCAAAGGCGTGGAGACCTGGGGAAAAAGCAACCCTGAAATATCTACCCTCAGAAACTGAGGAAGATGGGCAAGAGAGGCTGGCTTCAGGTGGCAAACTTTAAGCAAAAGAAACACACAAGGGCGTGGAGACCTGGGGAAGAAGCAGCACTGAGAAATCTACCCTCTGAAACTGACGAGGATGGGCAGCAGAGGCTACCTCAGGTGGCAATCGTTAAGCAAAAGAAACACACAAGGGCGTGGAGACCTGGGGAAAAAGCAACACGGAGAAATCCACCCTCTGAAACTGAGGAAGATGGGCAAGAGAGGCTAGCTCAGGTGGCAATCGTTAAGCAAAAACAAAACACTAAGGCGTGGAGACCTGGGGAAAAAGCAACCCTGAAATATCTACCCTCTGAAACTGAGGAAGATGGGCAAGAGAGGCTGGCTTCAGGTGGCAAACTTTAAGCAAAAGAAACACACAAGGGCGTGGAGACCTGGGGAAAAAGCAGCACTGAGAAATCTACCCTCTGAAACTGACGAGGATGTGCAACAGAGGCTACCTCAGGTGGCAATCGTTAAGCAAAAGAAACACACAAGGGCGTGGAGACCTGGGGAAAAAGCAACACGGAGAAATCCACCCTCTGAAACTGAGGAACATGGGCAAGAGAAGCTAGCTCAGGTTGCAACCTTTAAGCAGAAAAAAAAAAGACGCAAGGGCTTGGAGAGCTGGCGAAAAAGCAACACTGAGAAATCTACCCTCTGAAACCGAAGAAGATGGGCAACAGAGGCTAGCTCAGGTGGCAATCTTTAAGCAAAAAAAATAAAATAAAAAAATACAATGGCGAGGAGACCCGTTCAAAAAGCAACCCTGAAAAAGGTACCCTCTGAAACTGAGGAAGCAGGGCAACAGTGCCTAGCTCAGCTGACAATCTTTAAGCAAAAGAAACACACAAGGGCGTGGGGAGCTGGCGAAAAGGCAACACTGAGAAATCCACCCTCTGAAACGGACGAAGATGGGCAACAGAGGCTAGCTCAGGTGGCAATCTTTAAGTAAAAGAAACACACAAGGGCGTGGAGACCTGGGGAAAAAGCAACACGGAGAAATCCACCCAGAGAAACTGAGGAAGATGGGCAAGAGAGTCTACCTCTTGTGGCAATCGTTAAGCAAAAACAAAGCACAAAGGCGTGGAGACCTGGTTAAAAAGCAACCCTAAAATATCTACCCTCTGAAACGGAGGAAGATGGGCAACAGAGGCTGGCTTCAGGTGGCAAACTTTAAGCAAAAGAAACACACAAGGGCGTGGAGACCTGGGGAAAAAGCAACACTGAGAAATCCACCCTCTGAAACTGAGGAAGATGGGCAAGAGAGGCTAGCTCAGGTGGCAATCGTTAAGCAAAAACAAAACACTAAGGCGTGGAGACCTGGGGAAAAAGCAACCCTGAAATATCTACCCTCTGAAACTGAGGAAGATGGGCAAGAGAGGCTGGCTTCAGGTGGCAAACTTTAAGCAAAAGAAACACACAAGGGCGTGGAGACCAGGGGAAAAAGCAGCACTGAGAAATCTACCCTCTGAAACTGACGAGGATGGGCAACAGAGGCTACCTCAGGTGGCAATCGTTAAGCAAAAGAAACACAAGGGCGTGTAGCCCTGGGGAAAAAGCAACACGGAGAAATCCACCCTCTGAACCTGAGAAAGATGGGAAACAGAGGCTACCTCAGGTGGCAATCGTTAAGCAAAAACAAAACCCAAAGGCGTGGAGACCTGGGGAAAAAGCAACCCTGAAATATCTACCCTCTGAAACTGAGGAAGATGGGCAAGAGAGGCTGGCTTCAGGTGGCAAACTTTGAGCAAAAGAAACACACAAGGGCGTGGAGACCTGGGGAAAAAGCTGCACTGAGAAATCTACCCTCTGAAACTGACGAGGATGGGCAACAGAGGCTACCTCAGGTGGCAATCGTTAAGCAAAAGAAACACACAAGGGCGTGGAGACCTGGGGAAAAAGCAACACTTAGAAATCCACCCAGAGAAACTGAGGAAGATGGGCAAGAGAGGCTACCTCAGGTGGCAATCGTTAAGCAAAAACAAAGCACAAAGGCGTGGAGACCTGGGGAAAAAGCAACCCTGAAATATCTACCCTCAGAAACTGATGAAGATGGGCAAGAGAGGCTGGCTTAAGGTGGCAAACATTAAGCAAAAGAAACACACAAGGGCGTGGATACCTGGGGAAAAAGCAACACTGAGAAATCCACCCTCTGAAACTGAGGAAGATGGGCAAGAGAGGCTAGCTCAGGTGGCAATCGTTAAGCAAAAACAAAACACTAAGGCGTGGAGACCTGGGGAAAAAGCAACCCTGAAATATCTACCCTCTGAAACTGAGGAAGTACGCCATAGAGGCTGGCTTCAGGTGGCAAACTTTAAGCAAAAGAAACACACAAGGGCGTGGAGACCTGGGGAAAAAGCAGCACTGAGAAATCTACCCTCTGAAACTCCCGAGGATGGGCAACAGAGGCTACCTCAGGTGGCAATCGTTAAGCAAAAGAAACACACAAGGGCGTGGAGACCTGGGGAAAAAGCAACACGGAGAAATCCACCCTCTGAAACTGAGGAACATGGGCAAGAGAAGCTAGCTCAGGTTGCAACCTTTAAGCAGAAAAAAAAAAAGACGCAAGGGCGTGGAGAGCTGGCGAAAAAGCAACACTGAGTAATCTACCCTCTGAAACCGAAGAAGATGGGCAACAGAGGCTAGCTCAGGTGGCAGTCTTTAAGAAAAAAAAAATAAAAATAAAAAAATACAATGGCGAGGAGACCCGGTCAAAAAGCAACCCTGAAAAACGTACCCTCTGAAACTGGAGAATCAGGGCAACAGTGCCTAGCTCAGGTGACAATCTATAAGCAAAAGAAACACACAAGGGCGTGGGGAACTGGTGAAAAGGCAACACTGAGAAATCCACCCTCTGAAACGGACGAAGATGGGCAACAGAGGCTAGCTCAGGTGGCAATCTTTAAGCAAAAGAAACACACAAGGGCGTGGAGACCTGGGGAAAAAGCAACACTTAGAAATCCACCCAGAGAAACTGAGGAAGATGGGCAAGAGAGGCTACCTCAGGTGGCAATCGTTAAGCAAAAACAAAGCACAAAGGCGTGGAGACCTGGGGAAAAAGCAACCCTGAAATATCTACCCTCAGAAACTGATGAAGATGGGCAAGAGAGGCTGGCTTAAGGTGGCAAACATTAAGCAAAAGAAACACACAAGGGCGTGGATACCTGGGGAAAAAGCAACACTGAGAAATCCACCCTCTGAAACTGACGAGGATGGGCAACAGAGGCTACCTCAGGTGGCAATCGTCAAGCTAAAGAAACACACAAGGTCGTGGAGACTTGGGGAAAAAGCAACACGGAGAAATCCACCTTCTGAAACTGAGGAAGATGGGCAAGAGAGGCTAGCTCAGGTGGCAATCGTTAAGCAAAAACAAAACCCAAAGGCTTGGAGACCTGGGGAAAAAGCAACCCTGAATTATCTACCCTCTGAAACTGAGGAACTTGGGCAAAAGAAGATAGCTCAGGTTGCAACCTTTAAGCAGAAAAAAAAAAGACGCAAGGGCGTGGAGAGCTTGTGAAAAAGCAACACTGAGAAATCTACCCTCTGAAACCGAAGAAGATGGGCAACAGAGGCTAGCGCAGGTGGCAATATTTAGGCAAAAAAAATAAAATAAAAAAATACAATGGCGAGGAGACCCGGTCATAAAGCAACCCTGAAAAAGGTACCCTCTGAAACTGAGGAAGCAGGGCAACAGTGCCTAGCTCAGGTGACAATCTTTAAGCAAAAGAAACACACAAGGGCGTGGGGAGCTGGCGAAAAGGCAACACTGAGAAATCCACCCTCTGAAACGGACAAAGATGGGCAACAGAGGCTAGCTCAGGTGGCAATCTTTAAGCAAAAGAAACACACAAGGGCGTGGAGACCTAGGGAAAAAGCAACATGGAGAAATCCACCCCCTGAAACTGAGGAAGATGGGCAAGAGAGGCTACCTCAGGTGGCAATCGTTAAGCAAAAACAAAGCACAAAGGCGTGGAGACCTGGGGAAGGAGCAACCCTGAAATATCTACCCTCAGAAACTGAGGAAGATGGGCAAGAGAGGCTGGCTTCAGGTGGCAAACTTTAAGCAAAAGAAACACACAAGGGCGTGGAGACCTGGGGATAAAGCAACCCTGAAATATCTACCCTCTGAAACTGAGGAAGATGGGCAAGAGAGGCTGGCTTCAGGTGGCAAACTTTGAGCAAAAGAAACACACAAGTGCGTGGAGACCTGGGGAAAAAGCTGCACTGAGAAATCTACCCTCTGAAATTGACGAGGATGGGCAACAGAGGCTACCTCAGGTGGCAATCGTAAAGCAAAAGAAACACACAAGGGCGTGGAGACCTGGGGAAAAAGCAACACGGAGAAATCCACCCTCTGAAACTGAGGAACATGGGCAAAAGAAGCTAGCTCAGGTTGCAACCTTTAAGCAGAAAAAAAAAAAGACGCAAGGGCGTGGAGAGCTGGCAAAAAGCAACACTGAGAAATCCACCCTCTGAAACGGACGAAAATGGGCAACAGAGGCTAGCTGAGGTGGCAATCTTTAAGCAAAAGAAACACACAAGGGCATGGAGATCTGGGGAAAAAGCAACACGGAGAAATCCACCCTCTGAAACTGAGGAAGATGGGCAAGAGAGGCTACCTCTTGTGGCAATCGTTAAGCAAAAACAAAGCACAAAGGCGTGGAGATCTGGGGAAAAAGCAACCCTGAAATACCTACAATCAGAAACTGAGGAAGATGGGCAAATGAGGCTGGCTTCAGGTGGCAAACTTTAAGCAAAAGAAACACACAAGGGCGTGGAGACCTGGGGAAAAAGCAACACTGAGAAATCCACCCTCTGAAACTGAGGAAGATGGGCAAGAGAGGCTAGCTCAGGTGGCAATCGTTAAGCAAAAACAAAACACTAACGCGTGGAGACCTGGGGAAAAAGCAACCCTGAAATATCTACCCTCTGAAACTGAGGAAGATGGGCAAGAGAGGCTGGCTTCAGGTGGCAAACTTTAAGCAAAAGAAACACACAAGGGCGTGGAGACCTGGGGAAAAAGCAGCACTGAGAAATCTACCCTCTGAAACTGACGAGGATGGGCAACAGAGGCTACCTAAGGTGGCAATCGTTAAGCAAAAACAAAGCACAAAGGCGTGGAGACCAGGGGAAAAAGCAACCCTGAAATGTCTACCCTCTGAAACTGAGGAACATGGGCAAGAGAGGCTGGCTTCAGGTGGCAAAGTTTAAGCAAAAGAAACACACAAGGGCGTGGAGACCTGGGGAAAAGGCAGCACTGAGAAATCTACCCTCTGAAACTGACGAGGATGGGCAGCAGAGGCTACATCAGGTGGCAATCTTTAAGCAAAAGAAACACACAAGGGCGTGGAGACCTGGGGAAAAAGCAACACTGAGAAATCCACCCTCTGAAACTGAGGAAGATGGGCAACAGAGGCTACCTCAGGTGGCAATCGTTAAGCAAAAACAAAAGCCAAAGGCGTGGAGACCTGGGGAAAAAGCAACCCTGAAATATCTACCCTCTGAAACTGAGGAAGTAGGCCATAGAGGCTGTCTTCAGGTGGCAAACTTTAAGCAAAAGAAACACACAAGGGCGTGGAGACCTGGGGAAAAAGCAGCACTGAGAAATCTACCCTCTGAAACTCCCGAGGATGGGCAACAGAGGCTACCTCAGGTTGCAATCGTTAAACAAAAGAAACACACAAGGGCGTGGAGACCTGGGGAAAAAGCAACACGGAGAAATCCACCCTCTGAAACTGAGGAACATGGGCAAGAGAAGCTAGCTCAGGTTGCAACCTTTAAGCAGAAAAAAAAAAAGACGCAAGGGCGTGGAGAGCTGGCGAAAAAGCAACACTGAGTAATCTACCCTCTGAAACCGAAGAAGATGGGCAACAGAGGCTAGCTCAGGTGGCAGTCTTTAAGCAAAAAAAATAAAAATAAAAAAATACAATGGCGAGGAGACCCGGTCAAAAAGCAACCCTGAAAAACGTACCCTCTGAAACTGGAGAATCAGGGCAACAGTGCCTAGCTCAGGTGACAATCTATAAGCAAAAGAAACACACAAGGGCGTGGGTACCTGGCGAAAAGGCAACACTGAGAAATCCACCCTCTGAAACAGACGAAGATGGGCAACAGAGGCTAGCTCAGGTGGCAATCGTTAAGCAAAAACAAAACCCAAAGGCGTGGAGACCTGGGGAAAAAGCAACCCTGAAATATCTACCCTCTGAAACTGAGGAAGATGGGCAAGAGTGGCTGGCTTCAGGTGGCAAACTTTAAGCAAAAGAAACACACAAGGGCGTGGAGACCTGGGGAAAAAGCAGCACTGAGAAATCTACCCTCTGAAACTGACGAGGATGGGCAACAGAGGCTACCTGAGGTGGCAATCGTTAAGCAAAAAAACACACAAGGGCGTGGAGACCTGGGGAAAAAGCAACACGGAGAAATCCACCCTCTGACACTGTAGAACATGGGCAAAAGAAGCTAGCTCAGGTTGCAACCTTTAAGCAGAAAAAAAAAAAGACGCAAGGGCGTGGAGAGCTGGCGAAAAAGCAACACTGAGAAATCTACCCGCTGAAACCGAAGAAGATGGGCAACAGAGGCTAGCTCAGGTGGCAATGTATAAGCAAACAAAATAAAATTAAAAGAATACAATGGCGAGGAGACCCGGTCAAAAAGCAACCCTGAAAAAGGTACCCTCTGAAACTGGAGAAGCAGGGCAACAGTGCCTAGCTCAGGTGACAATCCATAAGCAAAAGAAACACACAAGGGCGTGGGGAGCTGGCGAAAAGGCAACACTGAGAAATCCACCCTCTGAAACGGACGAAGATGGGCAACAGAGGCTAGGTCAGGTGGCAATCTTTAAGCAAAAGAAACACACAAGGGCGTGGAGACCTGGGGAAAAAGCAACACGGAGAAATCCACCCTTTGAAACTGAGGAAGATGGGCAAGAGAGGCTACCTCAGGTGGCAATCGTTAAGCAAAAACAAAGCACAAAGGCGTGGAGACCTGGGGAAAAAGCAACCCTGAAATATCTACCCTCTGAAACTGAGGAAGATGGGCAAGAGAGGCTGGCCTCAGGTGGCAAACGTTAAGCAAAAGAAACACACAAGGGCGTGGAGACCTGGGGAAAAAGCAACACGGAGAAATCCACCCTCTGAAACTGAGGAAGATGGGCAAGAGAGGCTACCTCAGGTGGCAATCGTTAAGCAAAAACAAAGCACAAAGGCTTGGAGACCTGGGGAAAAAGAAACCCTGAAATATCTACCCTCTGAAACTGAGGAAGATGGGCAAGAGAGGCTGGCTTCAGGTGGCAAACTTTAAGCAAAAGAAACACACAAGGGCGTGGAGACCTGGGGAAAAAGCAGCACAGAGAAATCTACCCTCTGAACCTGACGATGATGGGCAACAGAGGCTACCTCAGGTGGCAATCGTTAAGCAAAAGAAACACGTAAGGGCGTAGAGACCTGGGGAAAAAGCAACACGGAGAAATCCACCCTCTGAAAATGAGGAACATGGTCAAGAGAAGCTAGCTCAGGCTGCAACCTTTAAGCAGAAAAAAAAAAAGAGGCAAGGGCGTGGAGAGCTGGCGAAAAAGCAACACTGAGAAATCTACCCTCTGAAACGGAAGAAGATGGGCAACAGAGGCTAGCTCAGGTGGCAATCTTTAAGCAAAAAAAATAAAATAAAAAAATACAATGGCGAGGAGAACCAGTCAAAAAGCAACCCTGAAAAACGTACCCTCTGAAACTGAGGAAGCAGGGAAACAGTGCCTAGCTCAGGTGACAATCTTTAAACAAAAGAAACACAAGGGCGTGGGGAGCTGGCGAAAAGGCAACACTGAGAAATCCACCCTCTGAAACGGACGAAGATGGGCAACAGACTCTAGCTCAGGTGGCAATCTTTAAGCAGAAGAAACACACAAGGGCGTGGAGACCTGGGGAAAAAGCAGCACTGAGAAATCTACCCTCTGAAACTGACGAGGATGGGCAACAGAGGCAACCTCAGGTGGCAATCGTTAAGCAAAAGAAACACAGAAGGGCGTGGGAGCTGGCGAAAAGGCAACACTGAGAAATCCACCCTCTGAAACGGACGAAGATGGGCAACAGAGGCTAGCTCAGGTGGCAATCTTTAAGCAAAAGAAACACAGAAGGGCGTGGGGAGCTGGCCAAAATGCAACACTGAGAAATCCACCGTCTGAAACTGAGGAAGATCGGCAAGAGAGGCTGGCTTCAGGTGGCAAACTTTAAGCAAAAGAAACACACAAGGGCGTGGAGACCTGGGGAAAAAGCAACACGGAGAAATCCACCCACTGACTGAGGAAGATGGGCAAGAGAGGCTAGCTCAGGTGGCAATCGTTAAGCAACAACAAAACACAAAGGCGTGGAGACCTGGGGAAAAAGCAACCCTGAAATATCTACCCTCTGAAACTGAGGAACAAGGGCAAAAGAAGATAGCTCAGGTTGCAACCTTTAAGCAGAAAAAAAAAAGACGCAAGGGCGTGGAGAGCTTGTGAAAAAGCAACACTGAGAAATCTACCCTCTGAAACCGAAGAAGATGGGCAACAGAGGCTAGCTCAGGTGGCAATATTTAGGCAAAAAAAATAAAATAAAAAAATACAATGGCGAGGAGACCCGGTCATAAAGCAACCCTGAAAAAGGTACCCTCTGAAACTGAGGAAGCAGGGCAACAGTGCCTAGCTCAGGTGACAATCTTTAAGCAAAAGAAACACACAAGGGCGTGGGGAGCTGGCGAAAAGGCAACACTGAGAAATCCACCCTCTGAAACGGACAAAGATGGGCAACAGAGGCTAGCTCAGGTGGCAATCTTTAAGCAAAAGAAACACACAAGGGCGTGGAGACCTAGGGAAAAAGCAACATGGAGAAATCCACCCCCTGAAACTGAGGAAGATGGGCAAGAGAGGCTACCTCAGGTGGCAATCGTTAAGCAAAAACAAAGCACAAAGGCGTGGAGACCTGGGGAAGGAGCAACCCTGAAATATCTACCCTCAGAAACTGAGGAAGATGGGCAAGAGAGGCTGGCTTCAGGTGGCAAACTTTAAGCAAAAGAAACACACAAGGGCGTGGAGACCTGGGGAAAAAGCAACCCTGAAATATCTACCCTCTGAAACTGAGGAAGATGGGCAAGAGAGGCTGGCTTCAGGTGGCAAACTTTGAGCAAAAGAAACACACAAGGGCGTGGAGACCTGGGGAAAAAGCTGCACTGAGAAATCTACCCTCTGAAATTGACGAGGATGGGCAACAGAGGCTAGGTCAGGTGGCAATCGTTAAGCAAAAGAAACACACAAGGGCGTGGAGACCTGGGGAAAAAGCAACAGGGAGAAATCCACCCTCTGAAACTGAGGAACATGGGCAAGAGAGGCTACCTCAGTTGGCAATCGTTAAGCAAAAACAAAGCACAAAGGCGTGGAGACCTGGGGAAAAAGCAACCCTGAATTATCTACCCTCTGAAACTGAGGAAGATGGGAAAGAGAGGCTGGCTTCAGGTGGCAAACTTTAAGCAAAAGAAACACACAAGGGCGTGGAGACCTGGGGAAAAAGCAGCACTGAGAAATCCAACCTCTGAAACTGAGGAAGATGGGCAACAGAGGCTACCTCAGGTGGCAATCGTTAAGCAAAAACAAAAGCCAAAGGCGTGGAGACCTGGGGAAAAAGCAACCCTGAAATATCTACCCTCTGAAACTGAGGAAGTAGGCCATAGAGGCTGTCTTCAGGTGGCAAACTTTAAGCAAAAGAAACACACAAGGGCGTGGAGACCTGGGGAAAAAGCAGCACTGAGAAATCTACCCTCTGAAACTCCCGAGGATGGGCAACAGAGGCTACCTCAGGTTGCAATCGTTAAACAAAAGAAACACACAAGGGCGTGGAGACCTGGGGAAAAAGCAACACGGAGAAATCCACCCTCTGAAACTGAGGAACATGGGCAAGAGAAGCTAGCTCAGGTTGCAACCTTTAAGCAGAAAAAAAAAAAGACGCAAGGGCGTGGAGAGCTGGCGAAAAAGCAACACTGAGTAATCTACCCTCTGAAACCGAAGAAGATGGGCAACAGAGGCTAGCTCAGGTGGCAGTCTTTAAGCAAAAAAAATAAAAATAAAAAAATACAATGGCGAGGAGACCCGGTCAAAAAGCAACCCTGAAAAACGTACCCTCTGAAACTGGAGAATCAGGGCAACAGTGCCTAGCTCAGGTGACAATCTATAAGCAAAAGAAACACACAAGGGCGTGGGTACCTGGCGAAAAGGCAACACTGAGAAATCCACCCTCTGAAACAGACGAAGATGGGCAACAGAGGCTAGCTCAGGTGGCAATCGTTAAGCAAAAACAAAACCCAAAGGCGTGGAGACCTGGGGAAAAAGCAACCCTGAAATATCTACCCTCTGAAACTGAGGAAGATGGGCAAGAGTGGCTGGCTTCAGGTGGCAAACTTTAAGCAAAAGAAACACACAAGGGCGTGGAGACCTGGGGAAAAAGCAGCACTGAGAAATCTACCCTCTGAAACTGACGAGGATGGGCAACAGAGGCTACCTGAGGTGGCAATCGTTAAGCAAAAAAACACACAAGGGCGTGGAGACCTGGGGAAAAAGCAACAGGGAGAAATCCACCCTCTGAAACTGAGGAACATGGGCAAGAGAGGCTACCTCAGTTGGCAATCGTTAAGCAAAAACAAAGCACAAAGGCGTGGAGACCTGGGGAAAAAGCAACCCTGAATTATCTACCCTCTGAAACTGAGGAAGATGGGAAAGAGAGGCTGGCTTCAGGTGGCAAACTTTAAGCAAAAGAAACACACAAGGGCGTGGAGACCTGGGGAAAAAGCAGCACTGAGAAATCCAACCTCTGAAACTGAGGAAGATGGGCAACAGAGGCTACCTCAGGTGGCAATCGTTAAGCAAAAACAAAAGCCAAAGGCGTGGAGACCTGGGGAAAAAGCAACCCTGAAATATCTACCCTCTGAAACTGAGGAAGTAGGCCATAGAGGCTGTCTTCAGGTGGCAAACTTTAAGCAAAAGAAACACACAAGGGCGTGGAGACCTGGGGAAAAAGCAGCACTGAGAAATCTACCCTCTGAAACTCCCGAGGATGGGCAACAGAGGCTACCTCAGGTTGCAATCGTTAAACAAAAGAAACACACAAGGGCGTGGAGACCTGGGGAAAAAGCAACAGGGAGAAATCCACCCTCTGAAACTGAGGAACATGGGCAAGAGAGGCTACCTCAGTTGGCAATCGTTAAGCAAAAACAAAGCACAAAGGCGTGGAGACCTGGGGAAAAAGCAACCCTGAATTATCTACCCTCTGAAACTGAGGAAGATGGGAAAGAGAGGCTGGCTTCAGGTGGCAAACTTTAAGCAAAAGAAACACACAAGGGCGTGGAGACCTGGGGAAAAAGCAGCACTGAGAAATCCAACCTCTGAAACTGAGGAAGATGGGCAACAGAGGCTACCTCAGGTGGCAATCGTTAAGCAAAAACAAAAGCCAAAGGCGTGGAGACCTGGGGAAAAAGCAACCCTGAAATATCTACCCTCTGAAACTGAGGAAGTAGGCCATAGAGGCTGTCTTCAGGTGGCAAACTTTAAGCAAAAGAAACACACAAGGGCGTGGAGACCTGGGGAAAAAGCAGCACTGAGAAATCTACCCTCTGAAACTCCCGAGGATGGGCAACAGAGGCTACCTCAGGTTGCAATCGTTAAACAAAAGAAACACACAAGGGCGTGGAGACCTGGGGAAAAAGCAACACGGAGAAATCCACCCTCTGAAACTGAGGAACATGGGCAAGAGAAGCTAGCTCAGGTTGCAACCTTTAAGCAGAAAAAAAAAAAGACGCAAGGGCGTGGAGAGCTGGCGAAAAAGCAACACTGAGTAATCTACCCTCTGAAACCGAAGAAGATGGGCAACAGAGGCTAGCTCAGGTGGCAGTCTTTAAGCAAAAAAAATAAAAATAAAAAAATACAATGGCGAGGAGACCCGGTCAAAAAGCAACCCTGAAAAACGTACCCTCTGAAACTGGAGAATCAGGGCAACAGTGCCTAGCTCAGGTGACAATCTATAAGGAAAAGAAACACACAAGGGCGTGGGTACCTGGCGAAAAGGCAACACTGAGAAATCCACCCTCTGAAACAGACGAAGATGGGCAACAGAGGCTAGCTCAGGTGGCAATCGTTAAGCAAAAACAAAACCCAAAGGCGTGGAGACCTGGGGAAAAAGCAACCCTGAAATATCTACCCTCTGAAACTGAGGAAGATGGGCAAGAGTGGCTGGCTTCAGGTGGCAAACTTTAAGCAAAAGAAACACACAAGGGCGTGGAGACCTGGGGAAAAAGCAGCACTGAGAAATCTACCCTCTGAAACTGACGAGGATGGGCAACAGAGGCTACCTGAGGTGGCAATCGTTAAGCAAAAAAACACACAAGGGCGTGGAGACCTGGGGAAAAAGCAACACGGAGAAATCCAACCTCTGAAACTGAGGAAGATGGGCAACAGAGGCTACCTCAGGTGGCAATCGTTAAGCAAAAACAAAGCACAAAGGCGTGGAGACCTGGGGAAAAAGCAACCCTGAAATGTCCACCCTCTGAAACTGAGGAAGATGGGCAAGAGAGGCTGGCTTCAGGTGGCAAAGTTTAAGCAAAAGAAACACACAAGGGCGTGGAGACCTGGGGAAAAGGCAGCACTGAGAAATCTACCCTCTGAAACTGACGAGGATGGGCAGCAGAGGCTACCTCAGGTGGCAATCTTTAAGCAAAAGAAACACACAAGGGCGTGGAGACCTGGGGACAAAGCAACACTGAGAAATCCACCCTCTGAAACTGAGGAAGATGGGCAACAGAGGCTAGCTCAGGTGGCAATCGTTAAGCAAAAACAAAACCCAAAGGCGTGGAGACCTGGGGAAAAAGCAACCCTGAAATATCTACCCTCTGAAACTGAGGAAGTAGGCCATAGAGGCTGTCTTCAGGTGGCAAACTTTAAGCAAAAGAAACACACAAGGGCGTGGAGACCTGGGGAAAAAGCAGCACTGAGAAATCTACCCTCTGAAACTCCCGAGGATGGGCAACAGAGGCTACCTCAGGTTGCAATCGTTAAACAAAAGAAACACACAAGGGCGTGGAGACCTGGGGAAAAAGCAACACGGAGAAATCCACCCTCTGAAACTGAGGAACATGGGCAAGAGAAGCTAGCTCAGGTTGCAACCTTTAAGCAGAAAAAAAAAAAGACGCAAGGGCGTGGAGAGCTGGCGAAAAAGCAACACTGAGTAATCTACCCTCTGAAACCGAAGAAGATGGGCAACAGAGGCTAGCTCAGGTGGCAGTCTTTAAGCAAAAAAAATAAAAATAAAAAAATACAATGGCGAGGAGACCCGGTCAAAAAGCAACCCTGAAAAACGTACCCTCTGAAACTGGAGAATCAGGGCAACAGTGCCTAGCTCAGGTGACAATCTATAAGCAAAAGAAACACACAAGGGCGTGGGTACCTGGCGAAAAGGCAACACTGAGAAATCCACCCTCTGAAACAGACGAAGATGGGCAACAGAGGCTAGCTCAGGTGGCAATCGTTAAGCAAAAACAAAACCCAAAGGCGTGGAGACCTGGGGAAAAAGCAACCCTGAAATATCTACCCTCTGAAACTGAGGAAGATGGGCAAGAGTGGCTGGCTTCAGGTGGCAAACTTTAAGCAAAAGAAACACACAAGGGCGTGGAGACCTGGGGAAAAAGCAGCACTGAGAAATCTACCCTCTGAAACTGACGAGGATGGGCAACAGAGGCTACCTGAGGTGGCAATCGTTAAGCAAAAAAACACACAAGGGCGTGGAGACCTGGGGAAAAAGCAACACGGAGAAATCCACCCTCTGACACTGTAGAACATGGGCAAAAGAAGCTAGCTCAGGTTGCAACCTTTAAGCAGAAAAAAAAAAAGACGCAAGGGCGTGGAGAGCTGGCGAAAAAGCAACACTGAGAAATCTACCCGCTGAAACCGAAGAAGATGGGCAACAGAGGCTAGCTCAGGTGGCAATGTATAAGCAAACAAAATAAAATTAAAAGAATACAATGGCGAGGAGACCCGGTCAAAAAGCAAGCCTGAAAAAGGTACCCTCTGAAACTGGAGAAGCAGGGCAACAGTGCCTAGCTCAGGTGACAATCCATAAGCAAAAGAAACACACAAGGGCGTGGGGAGCTGGCGAAAAGGCAACACTGAGAAATCCACCCTCTGAAACGGACGAAGATGGGCAACAGAGGCTAGGTCAGGTGGCAATCTTTAAGCAAAAGAAACACACAAGGGCGTGGAGACCTGGGGAAAAAGCAACACGGAGAAATCCACCCTCTGAAACTGAGGAAGATGGGCAACAGAGGCTACCTCAGGTGGCAATCGTTAAGCAAAAACAAAGCACAAAGGCGTGGAGACCTGGGGAAAAAGCAACCCTGAAATATCTACCCTCTGAAACTGAGGAAGATGGGCAAGAGAGGCTGGCCTCAGGTGGCAAACGTTAAGCAAAAGAAACACACAAGGGCGTGGAGACCTAGGGAAAAAGCAACACGGAGAAATCCACCCTCTGAAACTGAGGAAGATGGGCAAGAGAGGCTACCTCAGGTGGCAATCGTTAAGCAAAAACAAAGCACAAAGGCTTGGAGACCTGGGGAAAAAGAAACCCTGAAATATCTACCCTCTGAAACTGAGGAAGATGGGCAAGAGAGGCTGGCTTCAGGTGGCAAACTTTAAGCAAAAGAAACACACAAGGGCGTGGAGACCTGGGGAAAAAGCAGCACAGAGAAATCTACCCTCTGAACCTGACGATGATGGGCAACAGAGGCTACCTCAGGTGGCAATCGTTAAGCAAAAGAAACACGTAAGGGCGTAGAGACCTGGGGAAAAAGCAACACGGAGAAATCCACCCTCTGAAAATGAGGAACATGGTCAAGAGAAGCTAGCTCAGGCTGCAACCTTTAAGCAGAAAAAAAAAAAGAGGCAAGGGCGTGGAGAGCTGGCGAAAAAGCAACACTGAGAAATCTACCCTCTGAAACGGAAGAAGATGGGCAACAGAGGCTAGCTCAGGTGGCAATCTTTAAGCAAAAAAAATAAAATAAAAAAATACAATGGCGAGGAGAACCAGTCAAAAAGCAACCCTGAAAAACGTACCCTCTGAAACTGAGGAAGCAGGGAAACAGTGCCTAGCTCAGGTGACAATCTTTAAACAAAAGAAACACAAGGGCGTGGGGAGCTGGCGAAAAGGCAACACTGAGAAATCCACCCTCTGAAACGGACGAAGATGGGCAACAGACTCTAGCTCAGGTGGCAATCTTTAAGCAGAAGAAACACACAAGGGCGTGGAGACCTGGGGAAAAAGCAGCACTGAGAAATCTACCCTCTGAAACTGACGAGGATGGGCAACAGAGGCAACCTCAGGTGGCAATCGTTAAGCAAAAGAAACACAGAAGGGCGTGGGAGCTGGCGAAAAGGCAACACTGAGAAATCCACCCTCTGAAACGGACGAAGATGGGCAACAGAGGCTAGCTCAGGTGGCAATCTTTAAGCAAAAGAAACACAGAAGGGCGTGGGGAGCTGGCCAAAATGCAACACTGAGAAATCCACCGTCTGAAACTGAGGAAGATCGGCAAGAGAGGCTGGCTTCAGGTGGCAAACTTTAAGCAAAAGAAACACACAAGGGCGTGGAGACCTGGGGAAAAAGCAACACGGAGAAATCCACCCACTGACTGAGGAAGATGGGCAAGAGAGGCTAGCTCAGGTGGCAATCGTTAAGCAACAACAAAACACAAAGGCGTGGAGACCTGGGGAAAAAGCAACCCTGAAATATCTACCCTCTGAAACTGAGGAACAAGGGCAAAAGAAGATAGCTCAGGTTGCAACCTTTAAGCAGAAAAAAAAAAGACGCAAGGGCGTGGAGAGCTTGTGAAAAAGCAACACTGAGAAATCTACCCTCTGAAACCGAAGAAGATGGGCAACAGAGGCTAGCTCAGGTGGCAATATTTAGGCAAAAAAAATAAAATAAAAAAATACAATGGCGAGGAGACCCGGTCATAAAGCAACCCTGAAAAAGGTACCCTCTGAAACTGAGGAAGCAGGGCAACAGTGCCTAGCTCAGGTGACAATCTTTAAGCAAAAGAAACACACAAGGGCGTGGGGAGCTGGCGAAAAGGCAACACTGAGAAATCCACCCTCTGAAACGGACAAAGATGGGCAACAGAGGCTAGCTCAGGTGGCAATCTTTAAGCAAAAGAAACACACAAGGGCGTGGAGACCTAGGGAAAAAGCAACATGGAGAAATCCACCCCCTGAAACTGAGGAAGATGGGCAAGAGAGGCTACCTCAGGTGGCAATCGTTAAGCAAAAACAAAGCACAAAGGCGTGGAGACCTGGGGAAGGAGCAACCCTGAAATATCTACCCTCAGAAACTGAGGAAGATGGGCAAGAGAGGCTGGCTTCAGGTGGCAAACTTTAAGCAAAAGAAACACACAAGGGCGTGGAGACCTGGGGAAAAAGCAACCCTGAAATATCTACCCTCTGAAACTGAGGAAGATGGGCAAGAGAGGCTGGCTTCAGGTGGCAAACTTTGAGCAAAAGAAACACACAAGGGCGTGGAGACCTGGGGAAAAAGCTGCACTGAGAAATCTACCCTCTGAAATTGACGAGGATGGGCAACAGAGGCTAGGTCAGGTGGCAATCGTTAAGCAAAAGAAACACACAAGGGCGTGGAGACCTGGGGAAAAAGCAACAGGGAGAAATCCACCCTCTGAAACTGAGGAACATGGGCAAGAGAGGCTACCTCAGTTGGCAATCGTTAAGCAAAAACAAAGCACAAAGGCGTGGAGACCTGGGGAAAAAGCAACCCTGAATTATCTACCCTCTGAAACTGAGGAAGATGGGAAAGAGAGGCTGGCTTCAGGTGGCAAACTTTAAGCAAAAGAAACACACAAGGGCGTGGAGACCTGGGGAAAAAGCAGCACTGAGAAATCCAACCTCTGAAACTGAGGAAGATGGGCAACAGAGGCTACCTCAGGTGGCAATCGTTAAGCAAAAACAAAAGCCAAAGGCGTGGAGACCTGGGGAAAAAGCAACCCTGAAATATCTACCCTCTGAAACTGAGGAAGTAGGCCATAGAGGCTGTCTTCAGGTGGCAAACTTTAAGCAAAAGAAACACACAAGGGCGTGGAGACCTGGGGAAAAAGCAGCACTGAGAAATCTACCCTCTGAAACTCCCGAGGATGGGCAACAGAGGCTACCTCAGGTTGCAATCGTTAAACAAAAGAAACACACAAGGGCGTGGAGACCTGGGGAAAAAGCAACACGGAGAAATCCACCCTCTGAAACTGAGGAACATGGGCAAGAGAAGCTAGCTCAGGTTGCAACCTTTAAGCAGAAAAAAAAAAAGACGCAAGGGCGTGGAGAGCTGGCGAAAAAGCAACACTGAGTAATCTACCCTCTGAAACCGAAGAAGATGGGCAACAGAGGCTAGCTCAGGTGGCAGTCTTTAAGCAAAAAAAATAAAAATAAAAAAATACAATGGCGAGGAGACCCGGTCAAAAAGCAACCCTGAAAAACGTACCCTCTGAAACTGGAGAATCAGGGCAACAGTGCCTAGCTCAGGTGACAATCTATAAGCAAAAGAAACACACAAGGGCGTGGGTACCTGGCGAAAAGGCAACACTGAGAAATCCACCCTCTGAAACAGACGAAGATGGGCAACAGAGGCTAGCTCAGGTGGCAATCGTTAAGCAAAAACAAAACCCAAAGGCGTGGAGACCTGGGGAAAAAGCAACCCTGAAATATCTACCCTCTGAAACTGAGGAAGATGGGCAAGAGTGGCTGGCTTCAGGTGGCAAACTTTAAGCAAAAGAAACACACAAGGGCGTGGAGACCTGGGGAAAAAGCAGCACTGAGAAATCTACCCTCTGAAACTGACGAGGATGGGCAACAGAGGCTACCTGAGGTGGCAATCGTTAAGCAAAAAAACACACAAGGGCGTGGAGACCTGGGGAAAAAGCAACAGGGAGAAATCCACCCTCTGAAACTGAGGAACATGGGCAAGAGAGGCTACCTCAGTTGGCAATCGTTAAGCAAAAACAAAGCACAAAGGCGTGGAGACCTGGGGAAAAAGCAACCCTGAATTATCTACCCTCTGAAACTGAGGAAGATGGGAAAGAGAGGCTGGCTTCAGGTGGCAAACTTTAAGCAAAAGAAACACACAAGGGCGTGGAGACCTGGGGAAAAAGCAGCACTGAGAAATCCAACCTCTGAAACTGAGGAAGATGGGCAACAGAGGCTACCTCAGGTGGCAATCGTTAAGCAAAAACAAAAGCCAAAGGCGTGGAGACCTGGGGAAAAAGCAACCCTGAAATATCTACCCTCTGAAACTGAGGAAGTAGGCCATAGAGGCTGTCTTCAGGTGGCAAACTTTAAGCAAAAGAAACACACAAGGGCGTGGAGACCTGGGGAAAAAGCAGCACTGAGAAATCTACCCTCTGAAACTCCCGAGGATGGGCAACAGAGGCTACCTCAGGTTGCAATCGTTAAACAAAAGAAACACACAAGGGCGTGGAGACCTGGGGAAAAAGCAACAGGGAGAAATCCACCCTCTGAAACTGAGGAACATGGGCAAGAGAGGCTACCTCAGTTGGCAATCGTTAAGCAAAAACAAAGCACAAAGGCGTGGAGACCTGGGGAAAAAGCAACCCTGAATTATCTACCCTCTGAAACTGAGGAAGATGGGAAAGAGAGGCTGGCTTCAGGTGGCAAACTTTAAGCAAAAGAAACACACAAGGGCGTGGAGACCTGGGGAAAAAGCAGCACTGAGAAATCCAACCTCTGAAACTGAGGAAGATGGGCAACAGAGGCTACCTCAGGTGGCAATCGTTAAGCAAAAACAAAAGCCAAAGGCGTGGAGACCTGGGGAAAAAGCAACCCTGAAATATCTACCCTCTGAAACTGAGGAAGTAGGCCATAGAGGCTGTCTTCAGGTGGCAAACTTTAAGCAAAAGAAACACACAAGGGCGTGGAGACCTGGGGAAAAAGCAGCACTGAGAAATCTACCCTCTGAAACTCCCGAGGATGGGCAACAGAGGCTACCTCAGGTTGCAATCGTTAAACAAAAGAAACACACAAGGGCGTGGAGACCTGGGGAAAAAGCAACACGGAGAAATCCACCCTCTGAAACTGAGGAACATGGGCAAGAGAAGCTAGCTCAGGTTGCAACCTTTAAGCAGAAAAAAAAAAAGACGCAAGGGCGTGGAGAGCTGGCGAAAAAGCAACACTGAGTAATCTACCCTCTGAAACCGAAGAAGATGGGCAACAGAGGCTAGCTCAGGTGGCAGTCTTTAAGCAAAAAAAATAAAAATAAAAAAATACAATGGCGAGGAGACCCGGTCAAAAAGCAACCCTGAAAAACGTACCCTCTGAAACTGGAGAATCAGGGCAACAGTGCCTAGCTCAGGTGACAATCTATAAGGAAAAGAAACACACAAGGGCGTGGGTACCTGGCGAAAAGGCAACACTGAGAAATCCACCCTCTGAAACAGACGAAGATGGGCAACAGAGGCTAGCTCAGGTGGCAATCGTTAAGCAAAAACAAAACCCAAAGGCGTGGAGACCTGGGGAAAAAGCAACCCTGAAATATCTACCCTCTGAAACTGAGGAAGATGGGCAAGAGTGGCTGGCTTCAGGTGGCAAACTTTAAGCAAAAGAAACACACAAGGGCGTGGAGACCTGGGGAAAAAGCAGCACTGAGAAATCTACCCTCTGAAACTGACGAGGATGGGCAACAGAGGCTACCTGAGGTGGCAATCGTTAAGCAAAAAAACACACAAGGGCGTGGAGACCTGGGGAAAAAGCAACACGGAGAAATCCAACCTCTGAAACTGAGGAAGATGGGCAACAGAGGCTACCTCAGGTGGCAATCGTTAAGCAAAAACAAAGCACAAAGGCGTGGAGACCTGGGGAAAAAGCAACCCTGAAATGTCCACCCTCTGAAACTGAGGAAGATGGGCAAGAGAGGCTGGCTTCAGGTGGCAAAGTTTAAGCAAAAGAAACACACAAGGGCGTGGAGACCTGGGGAAAAGGCAGCACTGAGAAATCTACCCTCTGAAACTGACGAGGATGGGCAGCAGAGGCTACCTCAGGTGGCAATCTTTAAGCAAAAGAAACACACAAGGGCGTGGAGACCTGGGGACAAAGCAACACTGAGAAATCCACCCTCTGAAACTGAGGAAGATGGGCAACAGAGGCTAGCTCAGGTGGCAATCGTTAAGCAAAAACAAAACCCAAAGGCGTGGAGACCTGGGGAAAAAGCAACCCTGAAATATCTACCCTCTGAAACTGAGGAAGTAGGCCATAGAGGCTGTCTTCAGGTGGCAAACTTTAAGCAAAAGAAACACACAAGGGCGTGGAGACCTGGGGAAAAAGCAGCACTGAGAAATCTACCCTCTGAAACTCCCGAGGATGGGCAACAGAGGCTACCTCAGGTTGCAATCGTTAAACAAAAGAAACACACAAGGGCGTGGAGACCTGGGGAAAAAGCAACACGGAGAAATCCACCCTCTGAAACTGAGGAACATGGGCAAGAGAAGCTAGCTCAGGTTGCAACCTTTAAGCAGAAAAAAAAAAAGACGCAAGGGCGTGGAGAGCTGGCGAAAAAGCAACACTGAGTAATCTACCCTCTGAAACCGAAGAAGATGGGCAACAGAGGCTAGCTCAGGTGGCAGTCTTTAAGCAAAAAAAATAAAAATAAAAAAATACAATGGCGAGGAGACCCGGTCAAAAAGCAACCCTGAAAAACGTACCCTCTGAAACTGGAGAATCAGGGCAACAGTGCCTAGCTCAGGTGACAATCTATAAGCAAAAGAAACACACAAGGGCGTGGGTACCTGGCGAAAAGGCAACACTGAGAAATCCACCCTCTGAAACAGACGAAGATGGGCAACAGAGGCTAGCTCAGGTGGCAATCGTTAAGCAAAAACAAAACCCAAAGGCGTGGAGACCTGGGGAAAAAGCAACCCTGAAATATCTACCCTCTGAAACTGAGGAAGATGGGCAAGAGTGGCTGGCTTCAGGTGGCAAACTTTAAGCAAAAGAAACACACAAGGGCGTGGAGACCTGGGGAAAAAGCAGCACTGAGAAATCTACCCTCTGAAACTGACGAGGATGGGCAACAGAGGCTACCTGAGGTGGCAATCGTTAAGCAAAAAAACACACAAGGGCGTGGAGACCTGGGGAAAAAGCAACACGGAGAAATCCACCCTCTGACACTGTAGAACATGGGCAAAAGAAGCTAGCTCAGGTTGCAACCTTTAAGCAGAAAAAAAAAAAGACGCAAGGGCGTGGAGAGCTGGCGAAAAAGCAACACTGAGAAATCTACCCGCTGAAACCGAAGAAGATGGGCAACAGAGGCTAGCTCAGGTGGCAATGTATAAGCAAACAAAATAAAATTAAAAGAATACAATGGCGAGGAGACCCGGTCAAAAAGCAAGCCTGAAAAAGGTACCCTCTGAAACTGGAGAAGCAGGGCAACAGTGCCTAGCTCAGGTGACAATCCATAAGCAAAAGAAACACACAAGGGCGTGGGGAGCTGGCGAAAAGGCAACACTGAGAAATCCACCCTCTGAAACGGACGAAGATGGGCAACAGAGGCTAGGTCAGGTGGCAATCTTTAAGCAAAAGAAACACACAAGGGCGTGGAGACCTGGGGAAAAAGCAACACGGAGAAATCCACCCTCTGAAACTGAGGAAGATGGGCAACAGAGGCTACCTCAGGTGGCAATCGTTAAGCAAAAACAAAGCACAAAGGCGTGGAGACCTGGGGAAAAAGCAACCCTGAAATATCTACCCTCTGAAACTGAGGAAGATGGGCAAGAGAGGCTGGCCTCAGGTGGCAAACGTTAAGCAAAAGAAACACACAAGGGCGTGGAGACCTAGGGAAAAAGCAACACGGAGAAATCCACCCTCTGAAACTGAGGAAGATGGGCAAGAGAGGCTACCTCAGGTGGCAATCGTTAAGCAAAAACAAAGCACAAAGGCTTGGAGACCTGGGGAAAAAGAAACCCTGAAATATCTACCCTCTGAAACTGAGGAAGATGGGCAAGAGAGGCTGGCTTCAGGTGGCAAACTTTAAGCAAAAGAAACACACAAGGGCGTGGAGACCTGGGGAAAAAGCAGCACAGAGAAATCTACCCTCTGAACCTGACGATGATGGGCAACAGAGGCTACCTCAGGTGGCAATCGTTAAGCAAAAGAAACACGTAAGGGCGTAGAGACCTGGGGAAAAAGCAACACGGAGAAATCCACCCTCTGAAAATGAGGAACATGGTCAAGAGAAGCTAGCTCAGGCTGCAACCTTTAAGCAGAAAAAAAAAAAGAGGCAAGGGCGTGGAGAGCTGGCGAAAAAGCAACACTGAGAAATCTACCCTCTGAAACGGAAGAAGATGGGCAACAGAGGCTAGCTCAGGTGGCAATCTTTAAGCAAAAAAAATAAAATAAAAAAATACAATGGCGAGGAGAACCAGTCAAAAAGCAACCCTGAAAAACGTACCCTCTGAAACTGAGGAAGCAGGGAAACAGTGCCTAGCTCAGGTGACAATCTTTAAACAAAAGAAACACAAGGGCGTGGGGAGCTGGCGAAAAGGCAACACTGAGAAATCCACCCTCTGAAACGGACGAAGATGGGCAACAGACTCTAGCTCAGGTGGCAATCTTTAAGCAGAAGAAACACACAAGGGCGTGGAGACCTGGGGAAAAAGCAGCACTGAGAAATCTACCCTCTGAAACTGACGAGGATGGGCAACAGAGGCAACCTCAGGTGGCAATCGTTAAGCAAAAGAAACACAGAAGGGCGTGGGAGCTGGCGAAAAGGCAACACTGAGAAATCCACCCTCTGAAACGGACGAAGATGGGCAACAGAGGCTAGCTCAGGTGGCAATCTTTAAGCAAAAGAAACACAGAAGGGCGTGGGGAGCTGGCCAAAATGCAACACTGAGAAATCCACCGTCTGAAACTGAGGAAGATCGGCAAGAGAGGCTGGCTTCAGGTGGCAAACTTTAAGCAAAAGAAACACACAAGGGCGTGGAGACCTGGGGAAAAAGCAACCCTGAAATATCTACCCTCTGAAACTGAGGAAGATGGGCAAGAGAGGCTGGCTTCAGGTGGCAAACTTTGAGCAAAAGAAACACACAAGGGCGTGGAGACCTGGGGAAAAAGCTGCACTGAGAAATCTACCCTCTGAAATTGACGAGGATGGGCAACAGAGGCTAGGTCAGGTGGCAATCGTTAAGCAAAAGAAACACACAAGGGCGTGGAGACCTGGGGAAAAAGCAACAGGGAGAAATCCACCCTCTGAAACTGAGGAACATGGGCAAGAGAGGCTACCTCAGTTGGCAATCGTTAAGCAAAAACAAAGCACAAAGGCGTGGAGACCTGGGGAAAAAGCAACCCTGAAATATCTACCCTCTGAAACTGAGGAAGATGGGAAAGAGAGGCTGGCTTCAGGTGGCAAACTTTAAGCAAAAGAAACACACAAGGGCGTGGATACCTGGGGAAAAAGCAACACGGAGAAATCCAACCTCTGAAACTGAGGAAGATGGGCAACAGAGGCTACCTCAGGTGGCAATCGTTAAGCAAAAACAAAAGCCAAAGGCGTGGAGACCTGGGGAAAAAGCAACCCTGAAATATCTACCCTCTGAAACTGAGGAAGTAGGCCATAGAGGCTGTCTTCAGGTGGCAAACTTTAAGCAAAAGAAACACACAAGGGCGTGGAGACCTGGGGAAAAAGCAGCACTGAGAAATCTACCCTCTGAAACTCCCGAGGATGGGCAACAGAGGCTACCTCAGGTTGCAATCGTTAAACAAAAGAAACACACAAGGGCGTGGAGACCTGGGGAAAAAGCAACACGGAGAAATCCACCCTCTGAAACTGAGGAACATGGGCAAGAGAAGCTAGCTCAGGTTGCAACCTTTAAGCAGAAAAAAAAAAAGACGCAAGGGCGTGGAGAGCTGGCGAAAAAGCAACACTGAGTAATCTACCCTCTGAAACCGAAGAAGATGGGCAACAGAGGCTAGCTCAGGTGGCAGTCTTTAAGCAAAAAAAATAAAAATAAAAAAATACAATGGCGAGGAGACCCGGTCAAAAAGCAACCCTGAAAAACGTACCCTCTGAAACTGGAGAATCAGGGCAACAGTGCCTAGCTCAGGTGACAATCTATAAGCAAAAGAAACACACAAGGGCGTGGGTACCTGGCGAAAAGGCAACACTGAGAAATCCACCCTCTGAAACAGACGAAGATGGGCAACAGAGGCTAGCTCAGGTGGCAATCGTTAAGCAAAAACAAAACCCAAAGGCGTGGAGACCTGGGGAAAAAGCAACCCTGAAATATCTACCCTCTGAAACTGAGGAAGATGGGCAAGAGTGGCTGGCTTCAGGTGGCAAACTTTAAGCAAAAGAAACACACAAGGGCGTGGAGACCTGGGGAAAAAGCAGCACTGAGAAATCTACCCTCTGAAACTGACGAGGATGGGCAACAGAGGCTACCTGAGGTGGCAATCGTTAAGCAAAAAAACACACAAGGGCGTGGAGACCTGGGGAAAAAGCAACACGGAGAAATCCACCCTCTGACACTGTAGAACATGGGCAAAAGAAGCTAGCTCAGGTTGCAACCTTTAAGCAGAAAAAAAAAAAAGACGCAAGGGCGTGGAGAGCTGGCGAAAAAGCAACACTGAGAAATCTACCCTCTGAAACCGAAGAAGATGGGCAACAGAGGCTAGCTCAGGTGGCAATGTATAAGCAAACAAAATAAAATTAAAAGAATACAATGGCGAGGAGACCCGGTCAAAAAGCAACCCTGAAAAAGGTACCCTCTGAAACTGGAGAAGCAGGGCAACAGTGCCTAGCTCAGGTGACAATCCATAAGCAAAAGAAACACACAAGGGCGTGGGGAGCTGGCGAAAAGGCAACACTGAGAAATCCACCCTCTGAAACGGACGAAGATGGGCAACAGAGGCTAGGTCAGGTGGCAATCTTTAAGCAAAAGAAACACACAAGGGCGTGGAGACCTGGGGAAAAAGCAACACGGAGAAATCCACCCTCTGAAACTGAGGAAGATGGGCAACAGAGGCTACCTCAGGTGGCAATCGTTAAGCAAAAACAAAGCACAAAGGCGTGGAGACCTGGGGAAAAAGCAACCCTGAAATATCTACCCTCTGAAACTGAGGAAGATGGGCAAGAGAGGCTGGCCTCAGGTGGCAAAGTTTAAGCAAAAGAAACACACAAGGGCGTGGAGACCTGGGGAAAAAGCAGCACAGAGAAATCTACCCTCTGAACCTGACGATGATGGGCAACAGAGGCTACCTCAGGTGGCAATCGTTAAGCAAAAGAAACACGTAAGGGCGTAGAGACCTGGGGAAAAAGCAACACGGAGAAATCCACCCTCTGAAAATGAGGAACATGGTCAAGAGAAGCTAGCTCAGGCTGCAACCTTTAAGCAGAAAAAAAAAAAGAGGCAAGGGCGTGGAGAGCTGGCGAAAAAGCAACACTGAGAAATCTACCCTCTGAAACGGAAGAAGATGGGCAACAGAGGCTAGCTCAGGTGGCAATCTTTAAGCAAAAAAAATAAAATAAAAAAATACAATGGCGAGGAGAACCAGTCAAAAAGCAACCCTGAAAAACGTACCCTCTGAAACTGAGGAAGCAGGGAAACAGTGCCTAGCTCAGGTGACAATCTTTAAACAAAAGAAACACAAGGGCGTGGGGAGCTGGCGAAAAGGCAACACTGAGAAATCCACCCTCTGAAACGGACGAAGATGGGCAACAGACTCTAGCTCAGGTGGCAATCTTTAAGCAGAAGAAACACACAAGGGCGTGGAGACCTGGGGAAAAAGCAGCACTGAGAAATCTACCCTCTGAAACTGACGAGGATGGGCAACAGAGGCTAGCTCAGGTGGCAATCGTTAAGCAAAAGAAACACAGAAGGGCGTGGGAGCTGGCGAAAAGGCAACACTGAGAAATCCACCCTCTGAAACGGACGAAGATGGGCAACAGAGGCTAGCTCAGGTGGCAATCTTTAAGCAAAAGAAACACAGAAGGGCGTGGGGAGCTGGCCAAAATGCAACACTGAGAAATCCACCGTCTGAAACTGAGGAAGATCGGCAAGAGAGGCTGGCTTCAGGTGGCAAACTTTAAGCAAAAGAAACACACAAGGGCGTGGAGACCTGGGGAAAAAGCAACACGGAGAAATCCACCCACTGACTGAGGAAGATGGGCAAGAGAGGCTAGCTCAGGTGGCAATCGTTAAGCAACAACAAAACACAAAGGCGTGGAGACCTGGGGAAAAAGCAACCCTGAAATATCTACCCTCTGAAACTGAGGAACAAGGGCAAAAGAAGATAGCTCAGGTTGCAACCTTTAAGCAGAAAAAAAAAAGACGCAAGGGCGTGGAGAGCTTGTGAAAAAGCAACACTGAGAAATCTACCCTCTGAAACCGAAGAAGATGGGCAACAGAGGCTAGCGCAGGTGGCAATATTTAGGCAAAAAAAATAAAATAAAAAAATACAATGGCGAGGAGACCCGGTCATAAAGCAACCCTGAAAAAGGTACCCTCTGAAACTGAGGAAGCAGGGCAACAGTGCCTAGCTCAGGTGACAATCTTTAAGCAAAAGAAACACACAAGGGCGTGGGGAGCTGGCGAAAAGGCAACACTGAGAAATCCACCCTCTGAAACGGACAAAGATGGGCAACAGAGGCTAGCTCAGGTGGCAATCTTTAAGCAAAAGAAACACACAAGGGCGTGGAGACCTAGGGAAAAAGCAACATGGAGAAATCCACCCCCTGAAACTGAGGAAGATGGGCAAGAGAGGCTACCTCAGGTGGCAATCGTTAAGCAAAAACAAAGCACAAAGGCGTGGAGACCTGGGGAAGGAGCAACCCTGAAATATCTACCCTCAGAAACTGAGGAAGATGGGCAAGAGAGGCTGGCTTCAGGTGGCAAACTTTAATCAAAAGAAACACACAAGGGCGTGGAGACCTGGGGAAAAAGCAACCCTGAAATATCTACCCTCTGAAACTGAGGAAGATGGGCAAGAGAGGCTGGCTTCAGGTGGCAAACTTTGAGCAAAAGAAACACACAAGGGCGTGGAGACCTGGGGAAAAAGCTGCACTGAGAAATCTACCCTCTGAAATTGACGAGGATGGGCAACAAAGGCTAGGTCAGGTGGCAATCGTTAAGCAAAAGAAACACACAAGGGCGTGGAGACCTGGGGAAAAAGCAACAGGGAGAAATCCACCCTCTGAAACTGAGGAACATGGGCAAGAGAGGCTACCTCAGTTGGCAATCGTTAAGCAAAAACAAAGCACAAAGGCGTGGAGACCTGGGGAAAAAGCAACCCTGAATTATCTACCCTCTGAAACTGAGGAAGATGGGAAAGAGAGGCTGGCTTCAGGTGGCAAACTTTAAGCAAAAGAAACACACAAGGGCGTGGATACCTGGGGAAAAAGCAACACGGAGAAATCCAACCTCTGAAACTGAGGAAGATGGGCAACAGAGGCTACCTCAGGTGGCAATCGTTAAGGAAAAACAAAGCACAAAGGCGTGGAGACCTGGGGAAAAAGCAACCCTGAAATGTCTACCCTCTGAAACTGAGGAAGATGGGCAAGAGAGGCTGGCTTCAGGTGGCAAAGTTTAAGCAAAAGAAACACACAAGGGCGTGGAGACCTGGGGAAAAGGCAGCACTGAGTAATCTACCCTCTGAAACTGACGAGGATGGGCAGCAGAGGCTACCTCAGGTTGCAATCTTTAAGCAAAAGAAACACACAAGGGCGTGGAGACCTGGGGAAAAAGCAACACTGAGAAATCCACCCTCTGAAACTGAGGAAGATGGGCAACAGAGGCTAGCTCAGGTGGCAATCGTTAAGCAAAAACAAAAGCCAAAGGCGTGGAGACCGTGGGAAAAAGCAACCCTGAAATATCTACCCTCTGAAACTGAGGAAGTAGGCCATAGAGGCTGTCTTCAGGTGGCAAACTTTAAGCAAAAGAAACACACAAGGGCGTGGAGACCTGGGGAAAAAGCAGCACTGAGAAATCTACCCTCTGAAACTCCCGAGGATGGGCAACAGAGGCTACCTCAGGTTGCAATCGTTAAACAAAAGAAACACACAAGGGCGTGGAGACCTGGGGAAAAAGCAACACGGAGAAATCCACCCTCTGAAACTGAGGAACATGGGCAAGAGAAGCTAGCTCAGGTTGCAACCTTTAAGCAGAAAAAAAAAAAGACGCAAGGGCGTGGAGAGCTGGCGAAAAAGCAACACTGAGTAATCTACCCTCTGAAACCGAAGAAGATGGGCAACAGAGGCTAGCTCAGGTGGCAGTCTTTAAGCAAAAAAAATAAAAATAAAAAAATACAATGGCGAGGAGACCCGGTCAAAAAGCAACCCTGAAAAACGTACCCTCTGAAACTGGAGAATCAGGGCAACAGTGCCTAGCTCAGGTGACAATCTATAAGCAAAAGAAACACACAAGGGCGTGGGTACCTGGCGAAAAGGCAACACTGAGAAATCCACCCTCTGAAACAGACGAAGATGGGCAACAGAGGCTAGCTCAGGTGGCAATCGTTAAGCAAAAACAAAACCCAAAGGCGTGGAGACCTGGGGAAAAAGCAACCCTGAAATATCTACCCTCTGAAACTGAGGAAGATGGGCAAGAGTGGCTGGCTTCAGGTGGCAAACTTTAAGCAAAAGAAACACACAAGGGCGTGGAGACCTGGGGAAAAAGCAGCACTGAGAAATCTACCCTCTGAAACTGACGAGGATGGGCAACAGAGGCTACCTGAGGTGGCAATCGTTAAGCAAAAAAACACACAAGGGCGTGGAGACCTGGGGAAAAAGCAACACGGAGAAATCCACCCTCTGACACTGTAGAACATGGGCAAAAGAAGCTAGCTCAGGTTGCAACCTTTAAGCAGAAAAAAAAAAAGACGCAAGGGCGTGGAGAGCTGGCGAAAAAGCAACACTGAGAAATCTACCCTCTGAAACCGAAGAAGATGGGCAACAGAGGCTAGCTCAGGTGGCAATGTATAAGCAAACAAAATAAAATTAAAAGAATACAATGGCGAGGAGACCCGGTCAAAAAGCAACCCTGAAAAAGGTACCCTCTGAAACTGGAGAAGCAGGGCAACAGTGCCTAGCTCAGGTGACAATCCATAAGCAAAAGAAACACACAAGGGCGTGGGGAGCTGGCGAAAAGGCAACACTGAGAAATCCACCCTCTGAAACGGACGAAGATGGGCAACAGAGGCTAGGTCAGGTGGCAATCTTTAAGCAAAAGAAACACACAAGGGCGTGGAGACCTGGGGAAAAAGCAACACGGAGAAATCCACCCTCTGAAACTGAGGAAGATGGGCAAGAGAGGCTACCTCAGGTGGCAATCGTTAAGCAAAAACAAAGCACAAAGGCGTGGAGACCTGGGGAAAAAGCAACCCTGAAATATCTACCCTCTGAAACTGAGGAAGATGGGCAAGAGAGGCTGGCCTCAGGTGGCAAACGTTAAGCAAAAGAAACACACAAGGGCGTGGAGACCTGGGGAAAAGCAGCACAGAGAAATCTACCCTCTGAACCTGACGATGATGGGCAACAGAGGCTACCTCAGGTGGCAATCGTTAAGCAAAAGAAACACGTAAGGGCGTAGAGACCTGGGGAAAAAGCAACACGGAGAAATCCACCCTCTGAAAATGAGGAACATGGTCAAGAGAAGCTAGCTCAGGCTGCAACCTTTAAGCAGAAAAAAAAAAAGAGGCAAGGGCGTGGAGAGCTGGCGAAAAAGCAACACTGAGAAATCTACCCTCTGAAACGGAAGAAGATGGGCAACAGAGGCTAGCTCAGGTGGCAATCTTTAAGCAAAAAAAATAAAATAAAAAAATACAATGGCGAGGAGAACCAGTCAAAAAGCAACCCTGAAAAACGTACCCTCTGAAACTGAGGAAGCAGGGAAACAGTGCCTAGCTCAGGTGACAATCTTTAAACAAAAGAAACACAAGGGCGTGGGGAGCTGGCGAAAAGGCAACACTGAGAAATCCACCCTCTGAAACGGACGAAGATGGGCAACAGACTCTAGCTCAGGTGGCAATCTTTAAGCAGAAGAAACACACAAGGGCGTGGAGACCTGGGGAAAAAGCAGCACTGAGAAATCTACCCTCTGAAACTGACGAGGATGGGCAACAGAGGCAACCTCAGGTGGCAATCGTTAAGCAAAAGAAACACAGAAGGGCGTGGGAGCTGGCGAAAAGGCAACACTGAGAAATCCACCCTCTGAAACGGACGAAGATGGGCAACAGAGGCTAGCTCAGGTGGCAATCTTTAAGCAAAAGAAACACAGAAGGGCGTGGGGAGCTGGCCAAAATGCAACACTGAGAAATCCACCGTCTGAAACTGAGGAAGATCGGCAAGAGAGGCTGGCTTCAGGTGGCAAACTTTAAGCAAAAGAAACACACAAGGGCGTGGAGACCTGGGGAAAAAGCAACACGGAGAAATCCACCCACTGACTGAGGAAGATGGGCAAGAGAGGCTAGCTCAGGTGGCAATCGTTAAGCAACAACAAAACACAAAGGCGTGGAGACCTGGGGAAAAAGCAACCCTGAAATATCTACCCTCTGAAACTGAGGAACAAGGGCAAAAGAAGATAGCTCAGGTTGCAACCTTTAAGCAGAAAAAAAAAAGACGCAAGGGCGTGGAGAGCTTGTGAAAAAGCAACACTGAGAAATCTACCCTCTGAAACCGAAGAAGATGGGCAACAGAGGCTAGCTCAGGTGGCAATATTTAGGCAAAAAAAATAAAATAAAAAAATACAATGGCGAGGAGACCCGGTCATAAAGCAACCCTGAAAAAGGTACCCTCTGAAACTGAGGAAGCAGGGCAACAGTGCCTAGCTCAGGTGACAATCTTTAAGCAAAAGAAACACACAAGGGCGTGGGGAGCTGGCGAAAAGGCAACACTGAGAAATCCACCCTCTGAAACGGACAAAGATGGGCAACAGAGGTTAGCTCAGGTGGCAATCTTTAAGCAAAAGAAACACACAAGGGCGTGGAGACCTAGGGAAAAAGCAACATGGAGAAATCCACCCCCTGAAACTGAGGAAGATGGGCAAGAGAGGCTACCTCAGGTGGCAATCGTTAAGCAAAAACAAAGCACAAAGGCGTGGAGACCTGGGGAAGGAGCAACCCTGAAATATCTACCCTCAGAAACTGAGGAAGATGGGCAAGAGAGGCTGGCTTCAGGTGGCAAACTTTAAGCAAAAGAAACACACAAGGGCGTGGAGACCTGGGGAAAAAGCAACCCTGAAATATCTACCCTCTGAAACTGAGGAAGATGGGCAAGAGAGGCTGGCTTCAGGTGGCAAACTTTGAGCAAAAGAAACACACAAGGGCGTGGAGACCTGGGGAAAAAGCTGCACTGAGAAATCTACCCTCTGAAATTGACGAGGATGGGCAACAGAGGCTAGGTCAGGTGGCAATCGTTAAGCAAAAGAAACACACAAGGGCGTGGAGACCTGGGGAAAAAGCAACAGGGAGAAATCCACCCTCTGAAACTGAGGAACATGGGCAAGAGAGGCTACCTCAGTTGGCAATCGTTAAGCAAAAACAAAGCACAAAGGCGTGGAGACCTGGGGAAAAAGCAACCCTGAATTATCTACCCTCTGAAACTGAGGAAGATGGGAAAGAGAGGCTGGCTTCAGGTGGCAAACTTTAAGCAAAAGAAACACACAAGGGCGTGGATACCTGGGGAAAAAGCAACACGGAGAAATCCAACCTCTGAAACTGAGGAAGATGGGCAACAGAGGCTACCTCAGGTGGCAATCGTTAAGCAAAAACAAAAGCCAAAGGCGTGGAGACCTGGGGAAAAAGCAACCCTGAAATATCTACCCTCTGAAACTGAGGAAGTAGGCCATAGAGGCTGTCTTCAGGTGGCAAACTTTAAGCAAAAGAAACACACAAGGGCGTGGAGACCTGGGGAAAAAGCAGCACTGAGAAATCTACCCTCTGAAACTCCCGAGGATGGGCAACAGAGGCTACCTCAGGTTGCAATCGTTAAACAAAAGAAACACACAAGGGCGTGGAGACCTGGGGAAAAAGCAACACGGAGAAATCCACCCTCTGAAACTGAGGAACATGGGCAAGAGAAGCTAGCTCAGGTTGCAACCTTTAAGCAGAAAAAAAAAAAGACGCAAGGGCGTGGAGAGCTGGCGAAAAAGCAACACTGAGTAATCTACCCTCTGAAACCGAAGAAGATGGGCAACAGAGGCTAGCTCAGGTGGCAGTCTTTAAGCAAAAAAAATAAAAATAAAAAAATACAATGGCGAGGAGACCCGGTCAAAAAGCAACCCTGAAAAACGTACCCTCTGAAACTGGAGAATCAGGGCAACAGTGCCTAGCTCAGGTGACAATCTATAAGCAAAAGAAACACACAAGGGCGTGGGTACCTGGCGAAAAGGCAACACTGAGAAATCCACCCTCTGAAACAGACGAAGATGGGCAACAGAGGCTAGCTCAGGTGGCAATCGTTAAGCAAAAACAAAACCCAAAGGCGTGGAGACCTGGGGAAAAAGCAACCCTGAAATATCTACCCTCTGAAACTGAGTAAGATGGGCAAGAGTGGCTGGCTTCAGGTGGCAAACTTTAAGCAAAAGAAACACACAAGGGCGTGGAGACCTGGGGAAAAAGCAGCACTGAGAAATCTACCCTCTGAAACTGACGAGGATGGGCAACAGAGGCTACCTGAGGTGGCAATCGTTAAGCAAAAAAACACACAAGGGCGTGGAGACCTGGGGAAAAAGCAACACGGAGAAATCCACCCTCTGACACTGTAGAACATGGGCAAAAGAAGCTAGCTCAGGTTGCAACCTTTAAGCAGAAAAAAAAAAAAGACGCAAGGGCGTGGAGAGCTGGCGAAAAAGCAACACTGAGAAATCTACCCTCTGAAACCGAAGAAGATGGGCAACAGAGGCTAGCTCAGGTGGCAATGTATAAGCAAACAAAATAAAATTAAAAGAATACAATGGCGAGGAGACCCGGTCAAAAAGCAACCCTGAAAAAGGTACCCTCTGAAACTGGAGAAGCAGGGCAACAGTGCCTAGCTCAGGTGACAATCCATAAGCAAAAGAAACACACAAGGGCGTGGGGAGCTGGCGAAAAGGCAACACTGAGAAATCCACCCTCTGAAACGGACGAAGATGGGCAACAGAGGCTAGGTCAGGTGGCAATCTTTAAGCAAAAGAAACACACAAGGGCGTGGAGACCTGGGGAAAAAGCAACACGGAGAAATCCACCCTCTGAAACTGAGGAAGATGGGCAAGAGAGGCTACCTCAGGTGGCAATCGTTAAGCAAAAACAAAGCACAAAGGCGTGGAGACCTGGGGAAAAAGCAACCCTGAAATATCTACCCTCTGAAACTGAGGAAGATGGGCAAGAGAGGCTGGCCTCAGGTGGCAAACGTTAAGCAAAAGAAACACACAAGGGCGTGGAGACCTGGGGAAAAAGCAACACGGAGAAATCCACCCTCTGAAACTGAGGAAGATGGGCAAGAGAGGCTACCTCAGGTGGCAATCGTTAAGCAAAAACAAAGCACAAAGGCTTGGAGACCTGGGGAAAAAGAAACCCTGAAATATCTACCCTCTGAAACTGAGGAAGATGGGCAAGAGAGGCTGGCTTCAGGTGGCAAAGTTTAAGCAAAAGAAACACACAAGGGCGTGGAGACCTGGGGAAAAAGCAGCACAGAGAAATCTACCCTCTGAACCTGACGATGATGGGCAACAGAGGCTACCTCAGGTGGCAATCGTTAAGCAAAAGAAACACGTAAGGGCGTAGAGACCTGGGGAAAAAGCAACACGGAGAAATCCACCCTCTGAAAATGAGGAACATGGTCAAGAGAAGCTAGCTCAGGCTGCAACCTTTAAGCAGAAAAAAAAAAAGAGGCAAGGGCGTGGAGAGCTGGCGAAAAAGCAACACTGAGAAATCTACCCTCTGAAACGGAAGAAGATGGGCAACAGAGGCTAGCTCAGGTGGCAATCTTTAAGCAAAAAAAATAAAATAAAAAAATACAATGGCGAGGAGAACCAGTCAAAAAGCAACCCTGAAAAACGTACCCTCTGAAACTGAGGAAGCAGGGAAACAGTGCCTAGCTCAGGTGACAATCTTTAAACAAAAGAAACACAAGGGCGTGGGGAGCTGGCGAAAAGGCAACACTGAGAAATCCACCCTCTGAAACGGACGAAGATGGGCAACAGACTCTAGCTCAGGTGGCAATCTTTAAGCAGAAGAAACACACAAGGGCGTGGAGACATGGGGAAAAAGCAGCACTGAGAAATCTACCCTCTGAAACTGACGAGGATGGGCAACAGAGGCAACCTCAGGTGGCAATCGTTAAGCAAAAGAAACACAGAAGGGCGTGGGAGCTGGCGAAAAGGCAACACTGAGAAATCCACCCTCTGAAACGGACGAAGATGGGCAACAGAGGCTAGCTCAGGTGGCAATCTTTAAGCAAAAGAAACACAGAAGGGCGTGGGGAGCTGGCCAAAATGCAACACTGAGAAATCCACCGTCTGAAACTGAGGAAGATCGGCAAGAGAGGCTGGCTTCAGGTGGCAAACTTTAAGCAAAAGAAACACACAAGGGCGTGGAGACCTGGGGAAAAAGCAACACGGAGAAATCCACCCACTGACTGAGGAAGATGGGCAAGAGAGGCTAGCTCAGGTGGCAATCGTTAAGCAACAACAAAACACAAAGGCGTGGAGACCTGGGGAAAAAGCAACCCTGAAATATCTACCCTCTGAAACTGAGGAACAAGGGCAAAAGAAGATAGCTCAGGTTGCAACCTTTAAGCAGAAAAAAAAAAGACGCAAGGGCGTGGAGAGCTTGTGAAAAAGCAACACTGAGAAATCTACCCTCTGAAACCGAAGAAGATGGGCAACAGAGGCTAGCGCAGGTGGCAATATTTAGGCAAAAAAAATAAAATAAAAAAATACAATGGCGAGGAGACCCGGTCATAAAGCAACCCTGAAAAAGGTACCCTCTGAAACTGAGGAAGCAGGGCAACAGTGCCTAGCTCAGGTGACAATCTTTAAGCAAAAGAAACACACAAGGGCGTGGGGAGCTGGCGAAAAGGCAACACTGAGAAATCCACCCTCTGAAACGGACAAAGATGGGCAACAGAGGCTAGCTCAGGTGGCAATCTTTAAGCAAAAGAAACACACAAGGGCGTGGAGACCTAGGGAAAAAGCAACATGGAGAAATCCACCCCCTGAAACTGAGGAAGATGGGCAAGAGAGGCTACCTCAGGTGGCAATCGTTAAGCAAAAACAAAGCACAAAGGCGTGGAGACCTGGGGAAGGAGCAACCCTGAAATATCTACCCTCAGAAACTGAGGAAGATGGGCAAGAGAGGCTGGCTTCAGGTGGCAAACTTTAATCAAAAGAAACACACAAGGGCGTGGAGACCTGGGGAAAAAGCAACCCTGAAATATCTACCCTCTGAAACTGAGGAAGATGGGCAAGAGAGGCTGGCTTCAGGTGGCAAACTTTGAGCAAAAGAAACACACAAGGGCGTGGAGACCTGGGGAAAAAGCAGCACTGAGAAATCTACCCTCTGAAACTGACGAGGATGGGCAACAGAGGCTACCTGAGGTGGCAATCGTTAAGCAAAAAAACACACAAGGGCGTGGAGACCTGGGGAAAAAGCAACACGGAGAAATCCACCCTCTGACACTGTAGAACATGGGCAAAAGAAGCTAGCTCAGGTTGCAACCTTTAAGCAGAAAAAAAAAAAGACGCAAGGGCGTGGAGAGCTGGCGAAAAAGCAACACTGAGAAATCTACCCTCTGAAACCGAAGAAGATGGGCAACAGAGGCTAGCTCAGGTGGCAATGTATAAGCAAACAAAATAAAATTAAAAGAATACAATGGCGAGGAGACCCGGTCAAAAAGCAACCCTGAAAAAGGTACCCTCTGAAACTGGAGAAGCAGGGCAACAGTGCCTAGCTCAGGTGACAATCCATAAGCAAAAGAAACACACAAGGGCGTGGGGAGCTGGCGAAAAGGCAACACTGAGAAATCCACCCTCTGAAACGGACGAAGATGGGCAACAGAGGCTAGGTCAGGTGGCAATCTTTAAGCAAAAGAAACACACAAGGGCGTGGAGACCTGGGGAAAAAGCAACACGGAGAAATCCACCCTCTGAAACTGAGGAAGATGGGCAAGAGAGGCTACCTCAGGTGGCAATCGTTAAGCAAAAACAAAGCACAAAGGCGTGGAGACCTGGGGAAAAAGCAACCCTGAAATATCTACCCTCTGAAACTGAGGAAGATGGGCAAGAGAGGCTGGCCTCAGGTGGCAAACGTTAAGCAAAAGAAACACACAAGGGCGTGGAGACCTGGGGAAAAGCAGCACAGAGAAATCTACCCTCTGAACCTGACGATGATGGGCAACAGAGGCTACCTCAGGTGGCAATCGTTAAGCAAAAGAAACACGTAAGGGCGTAGAGACCTGGGGAAAAAGCAACACGGAGAAATCCACCCTCTGAAAATGAGGAACATGGTCAAGAGAAGCTAGCTCAGGCTGCAACCTTTAAGCAGAAAAAAAAAAAGAGGCAAGGGCGTGGAGAGCTGGCGAAAAAGCAACACTGAGAAATCTACCCTCTGAAACGGAAGAAGATGGGCAACAGAGGCTAGCTCAGGTGGCAATCTTTAAGCAAAAAAAATAAAATAAAAAAATACAATGGCGAGGAGAACCAGTCAAAAAGCAACCCTGAAAAACGTACCCTCTGAAACTGAGGAAGCAGGGAAACAGTGCCTAGCTCAGGTGACAATCTTTAAACAAAAGAAACACAAGGGCGTGGGGAGCTGGCGAAAAGGCAACACTGAGAAATCCACCCTCTGAAACGGACGAAGATGGGCAACAGACTCTAGCTCAGGTGGCAATCTTTAAGCAGAAGAAACACACAAGGGCGTGGAGACCTGGGGAAAAAGCAGCACTGAGAAATCTACCCTCTGAAACTGACGAGGATGGGCAACAGAGGCAACCTCAGGTGGCAATCGTTAAGCAAAAGAAACACAGAAGGGCGTGGGAGCTGGCGAAAAGGCAACACTGAGAAATCCACCCTCTGAAACGGACGAAGATGGGCAACAGAGGCTAGCTCAGGTGGCAATCTTTAAGCAAAAGAAACACAGAAGGGCGTGGGGAGCTGGCCAAAATGCAACACTGAGAAATCCACCGTCTGAAACTGAGGAAGATCGGCAAGAGAGGCTGGCTTCAGGTGGCAAACTTTAAGCAAAAGAAACACACAAGGGCGTGGAGACCTGGGGAAAAAGCAACACGGAGAAATCCACCCACTGACTGAGGAAGATGGGCAAGAGAGGCTAGCTCAGGTGGCAATCGTTAAGCAACAACAAAACACAAAGGCGTGGAGACCTGGGGAAAAAGCAACCCTGAAATATCTACCCTCTGAAACTGAGGAACAAGGGCAAAAGAAGATAGCTCAGGTTGCAACCTTTAAGCAGAAAAAAAAAAGACGCAAGGGCGTGGAGAGCTTGTGAAAAAGCAACACTGAGAAATCTACCCTCTGAAACCGAAGAAGATGGGCAACAGAGGCTAGCTCAGGTGGCAATATTTAGGCAAAAAAAATAAAATAAAAAAATACAATGGCGAGGAGACCCGGTCATAAAGCAACCCTGAAAAAGGTACCCTCTGAAACTGAGGAAGCAGGGCAACAGTGCCTAGCTCAGGTGACAATCTTTAAGCAAAAGAAACACACAAGGGCGTGGGGAGCTGGCGAAAAGGCAACACTGAGAAATCCACCCTCTGAAACGGACAAAGATGGGCAACAGAGGTTAGCTCAGGTGGCAATCTTTAAGCAAAAGAAACACACAAGGGCGTGGAGACCTAGGGAAAAAGCAACATGGAGAAATCCACCCCCTGAAACTGAGGAAGATGGGCAAGAGAGGCTACCTCAGGTGGCAATCGTTAAGCAAAAACAAAGCACAAAGGCGTGGAGACCTGGGGAAGGAGCAACCCTGAAATATCTACCCTCAGAAACTGAGGAAGATGGGCAAGAGAGGCTGGCTTCAGGTGGCAAACTTTAAGCAAAAGAAACACACAAGGGCGTGGAGACCTGGGGAAAAAGCAACCCTGAAATATCTACCCTCTGAAACTGAGGAAGATGGGCAAGAGAGGCTGGCTTCAGGTGGCAAACTTTGAGCAAAAGAAACACACAAGGGCGTGGAGACCTGGGGAAAAAGCTGCACTGAGAAATCTACCCTCTGAAATTGACGAGGATGGGCAACAGAGGCTAGGTCAGGTGGCAATCGTTAAGCAAAAGAAACACACAAGGGCGTGGAGACCTGGGGAAAAAGCAACAGGGAGAAATCCACCCTCTGAAACTGAGGAACATGGGCAAGAGAGGCTACCTCAGTTGGCAATCGTTAAGCAAAAACAAAGCACAAAGGCGTGGAGACCTGGGGAAAAAGCAACCCTGAATTATCTACCCTCTGAAACTGAGGAAGATGGGAAAGAGAGGCTGGCTTCAGGTGGCAAACTTTAAGCAAAAGAAACACACAAGGGCGTGGATACCTGGGGAAAAAGCAACACGGAGAAATCCAACCTCTGAAACTGAGGAAGATGGGCAACAGAGGCTACCTCAGGTGGCAATCGTTAAGCAAAAACAAAAGCCAAAGGCGTGGAGACCTGGGGAAAAAGCAACCCTGAAATATCTACCCTCTGAAACTGAGGAAGTAGGCCATAGAGGCTGTCTTCAGGTGGCAAACTTTAAGCAAAAGAAACACACAAGGGCGTGGAGACCTGGGGAAAAAGCAGCACTGAGAAATCTACCCTCTGAAACTCCCGAGGATGGGCAACAGAGGCTACCTCAGGTTGCAATCGTTAAACAAAAGAAACACACAAGGGCGTGGAGACCTGGGGAAAAAGCAACACGGAGAAATCCACCCTCTGAAACTGAGGAACATGGGCAAGAGAAGCTAGCTCAGGTTGCAACCTTTAAGCAGAAAAAAAAAAAGACGCAAGGGCGTGGAGAGCTGGCGAAAAAGCAACACTGAGTAATCTACCCTCTGAAACCGAAGAAGATGGGCAACAGAGGCTAGCTCAGGTGGCAGTCTTTAAGCAAAAAAAATAAAAATAAAAAAATACAATGGCGAGGAGACCCGGTCAAAAAGCAACCCTGAAAAACGTACCCTCTGAAACTGGAGAATCAGGGCAACAGTGCCTAGCTCAGGTGACAATCTATAAGCAAAAGAAACACACAAGGGCGTGGGTACCTGGCGAAAAGGCAACACTGAGAAATCCACCCTCTGAAACAGACGAAGATGGGCAACAGAGGCTAGCTCAGGTGGCAATCGTTAAGCAAAAACAAAACCCAAAGGCGTGGAGACCTGGGGAAAAAGCAACCCTGAAATATCTACCCTCTGAAACTGAGTAAGATGGGCAAGAGTGGCTGGCTTCAGGTGGCAAACTTTAAGCAAAAGAAACACACAAGGGCGTGGAGACCTGGGGAAAAAGCAGCACTGAGAAATCTACCCTCTGAAACTGACGAGGATGGGCAACAGAGGCTACCTGAGGTGGCAATCGTTAAGCAAAAAAACACACAAGGGCGTGGAGACCTGGGGAAAAAGCAACACGGAGAAATCCACCCTCTGACACTGTAGAACATGGGCAAAAGAAGCTAGCTCAGGTTGCAACCTTTAAGCAGAAAAAAAAAAAAGACGCAAGGGCGTGGAGAGCTGGCGAAAAAGCAACACTGAGAAATCTACCCTCTGAAACCGAAGAAGATGGGCAACAGAGGCTAGCTCAGGTGGCAATGTATAAGCAAACAAAATAAAATTAAAAGAATACAATGGCGAGGAGACCCGGTCAAAAAGCAACCCTGAAAAAGGTACCCTCTGAAACTGGAGAAGCAGGGCAACAGTGCCTAGCTCAGGTGACAATCCATAAGCAAAAGAAACACACAAGGGCGTGGGGAGCTGGCGAAAAGGCAACACTGAGAAATCCACCCTCTGAAACGGACGAAGATGGGCAACAGAGGCTAGGTCAGGTGGCAATCTTTAAGCAAAAGAAACACACAAGGGCGTGGAGACCTGGGGAAAAAGCAACACGGAGAAATCCACCCTCTGAAACTGAGGAAGATGGGCAAGAGAGGCTACCTCAGGTGGCAATCGTTAAGCAAAAACAAAGCACAAAGGCGTGGAGACCTGGGGAAAAAGCAACCCTGAAATATCTACCCTCTGAAACTGAGGAAGATGGGCAAGAGAGGCTGGCCTCAGGTGGCAAACGTTAAGCAAAAGAAACACACAAGGGCGTGGAGACCTGGGGAAAAAGCAACACGGAGAAATCCACCCTCTGAAACTGAGGAAGATGGGCAAGAGAGGCTACCTCAGGTGGCAATCGTTAAGCAAAAACAAAGCACAAAGGCTTGGAGACCTGGGGAAAAAGAAACCCTGAAATATCTACCCTCTGAAACTGAGGAAGATGGGCAAGAGAGGCTGGCTTCAGGTGGCAAAGTTTAAGCAAAAGAAACACACAAGGGCGTGGAGACCTGGGGAAAAAGCAGCACAGAGAAATCTACCCTCTGAACCTGACGATGATGGGCAACAGAGGCTACCTCAGGTGGCAATCGTTAAGCAAAAGAAACACGTAAGGGCGTAGAGACCTGGGGAAAAAGCAACACGGAGAAATCCACCCTCTGAAAATGAGGAACATGGTCAAGAGAAGCTAGCTCAGGCTGCAACCTTTAAGCAGAAAAAAAAAAAGAGGCAAGGGCGTGGAGAGCTGGCGAAAAAGCAACACTGAGAAATCTACCCTCTGAAACGGAAGAAGATGGGCAACAGAGGCTAGCTCAGGTGGCAATCTTTAAGCAAAAAAAATAAAATAAAAAAATACAATGGCGAGGAGAACCAGTCAAAAAGCAACCCTGAAAAACGTACCCTCTGAAACTGAGGAAGCAGGGAAACAGTGCCTAGCTCAGGTGACAATCTTTAAACAAAAGAAACACAAGGGCGTGGGGAGCTGGCGAAAAGGCAACACTGAGAAATCCACCCTCTGAAACGGACGAAGATGGGCAACAGACTCTAGCTCAGGTGGCAATCTTTAAGCAGAAGAAACACACAAGGGCGTGGAGACCTGGGGAAAAAGCAGCACTGAGAAATCTACCCTCTGAAACTGACGAGGATGGGCAACAGAGGCAACCTCAGGTGGCAATCGTTAAGCAAAAGAAACACAGAAGGGCGTGGGAGCTGGCGAAAAGGCAACACTGAGAAATCCACCCTCTGAAACGGACGAAGATGGGCAACAGAGGCTAGCTCAGGTGGCAATCTTTAAGCAAAAGAAACACAGAAGGGCGTGGGGAGCTGGCCAAAATGCAACACTGAGAAATCCACCGTCTGAAACTGAGGAAGATCGGCAAGAGAGGCTGGCTTCAGGTGGCAAACTTTAAGCAAAAGAAACACACAAGGGCGTGGAGACCTGGGGAAAAAGCAACACGGAGAAATCCACCCACTGACTGAGGAAGATGGGCAAGAGAGGCTAGCTCAGGTGGCAATCGTTAAGCAACAACAAAACACAAAGGCGTGGAGACCTGGGGAAAAAGCAACCCTGAAATATCTACCCTCTGAAACTGAGGAACAAGGGCAAAAGAAGATAGCTCAGGTTGCAACCTTTAAGCAGAAAAAAAAAAGACGCAAGGGCGTGGAGAGCTTGTGAAAAAGCAACACTGAGAAATCTACCCTCTGAAACCGAAGAAGATGGGCAACAGAGGCTAGCGCAGGTGGCAATATTTAGGCAAAAAAAATAAAATAAAAAAATACAATGGCGAGGAGACCCGGTCATAAAGCAACCCTGAAAAAGGTACCCTCTGAAACTGAGGAAGCAGGGCAACAGTGCCTAGCTCAGGTGACAATCTTTAAGCAAAAGAAACACACAAGGGCGTGGGGAGCTGGCGAAAAGGCAACACTGAGAAATCCACCCTCTGAAACGGACAAAGATGGGCAACAGAGGCTAGCTCAGGTGGCAATCTTTAAGCAAAAGAAACACACAAGGGCGTGGAGACCTAGGGAAAAAGCAACATGGAGAAATCCACCCCCTGAAACTGAGGAAGATGGGCAAGAGAGGCTACCTCAGGTGGCAATCGTTAAGCAAAAACAAAGCACAAAGGCGTGGAGACCTGGGGAAGGAGCAACCCTGAAATATCTACCCTCAGAAACTGAGGAAGATGGGCAAGAGAGGCTGGCTTCAGGTGGCAAACTTTAATCAAAAGAAACACACAAGGGCGTGGAGACCTGGGGAAAAAGCAACCCTGAAATATCTACCCTCTGAAACTGAGGAAGATGGGCAAGAGAGGCTGGCTTCAGGTGGCAAACTTTGAGCAAAAGAAACACACAAGGGCGTGGAGACCTGGGGAAAAAGCAGCACTGAGAAATCTACCCTCTGAAACTGACGAGGATGGGCAACAGAGGCTACCTGAGGTGGCAATCGTTAAGCAAAAAAACACACAAGGGCGTGGAGACCTGGGGAAAAAGCAACACGGAGAAATCCACCCTCTGACACTGTAGAACATGGGCAAAAGAAGCTAGCTCAGGTTGCAACCTTTAAGCAGAAAAAAAAAAAGACGCAAGGGCGTGGAGAGCTGGCGAAAAAGCAACACTGAGAAATCTACCCTCTGAAACCGAAGAAGATGGGCAACAGAGGCTAGCTCGGGTGGCAATGTATAAGCAAACAAAATAAAATTAAAAGAATACAATGGCGAGGAGACCCGGTCAAAAAGCAACCCTGAAAAAGGTACCCTCTGAAACTGGAGAAGCAGGGCAACAGTGCCTAGCTCAGGTGACAATCCATAAGCAAAAGAAACACACAAGGGCGTGGGGAGCTGGCGAAAAGGCAACACTGAGAAATCCACCCTCTGAAACGGACGAAGATGGGCAACAGAGGCTAGGTCAGGTGGCAATCTTTAAGCAAAAGAAACACACAAGGGCGTGGAGACCTGGGGAAAAAGCAACACGGAGAAATCCACCCTCTGAAACTGAGGAAGATGGGCAAGAGAGGCTACCTCAGGTGGCAATCGTTAAGCAAAAACAAAGCACAAAGGCGTGGAGACCTGGGGAAAAAGCAACCCTGAAATATCTACCCTCTGAAACTGAGGAAGATGGGCAAGAGAGGCTGGCCTCAGGTGGCAAACGTTAAGCAAAAGAAACACACAAGGGCGTGGAGACCTGGGGAAAAAGCAACACGGAGAAATCCACCCTCTGAAACTGAGGAAGATGGGCAAGAGAGGCTACCTTAGGTGGCAATCGTTAAGCAAAAACAAAGCACAAAGGCTTGGAGACCTGGGGAAAAAGAAACCCTGAAATATCTACCCTCTGAAACTGAGGAAGATGGGCAAGAGAGGCTGGCTTCAGGTGGCAAACTTTAAGCAAAAGAAACACACAAGGGCGTGGAGACCTGGGGAAAAGGCAACACTGAGAAATCCACCCTCTGAAACAGACGAAGATGGGCAACAGAGGCTAGCTCAGGTGGCAATCGTTAAGCAAAAACAAAGCACAAAGGCGTGGAGACCTGGGGAAGGAGCAACCCTGAAATATCTACCCTCTGAAACTGAGGAAGATGGGCAAGAGAGGCTAGCTCAGGTGGCAATCGTTAAGCAAAAACAAAACACTAAGGCGTGGAGACCTGGGGAAAAAGCAACCCTGAAATATCTACCCTCTGAAACTGAGGAAGATGGGCAAGAGAGGCTGGCTTCAGGTGGCAAACTTTAAGCAAAAGAAACACACAAGGGCGTGGAGACCTGGGGAAAAAGCAGCACTGAGAAATCTACCCTCTGAAACTGACGAGGATGGGCAACAGAGGCTACCTCAGGTGGCAATCGTTAAGCAAAAGAAACACACAAGGGCGTGGAGACCTGGGGAAAAAGCAACACGGAGAAATCCACCCTCTGAAACTGAGGAAGATGGGCAAGAGAGTCTACCTCTTGTGGCAATCGTTAAGCAAAAACAAAGCACAAAGGCGTGGAGACCTGGTTAAAAAGCAACCCTAAAATATCTACCCTCTGAAACGGAGGAAGATGGGCAACAGAGGCTGGCTTCAGGTGGCAAACTTTAAGCAAAAGAAACACACAAGGGCGTGGAGACCTGGGGAAAAAGCAACACTGAGAAATCCACCCTCTGAAACTGAGGAAGATGGGCAAGAGAGGCTAGCTCAGGTGGCAATCGTTAAGCAAAAACAAAACACTAAGGCGTGGAGACCTGGGGAAAAAGCAACCCTGAAATATCTACCCTCTGAAACTGAGGAAGATGGGCAAGAGAGGCTGGCTTCAGGTGGCAAACTTTAAGCAAAAGAAACACACAAGGGCGTGGAGACCAGGGGAAAAAGCAGCACTGAGAAATCTACCCTCTGAAACTGACGAGGATGGGCAACAGAGGCTACCTCAGGTGGCAATCGTTAAGCAAAAGAAACACAAGGGCGTGTAGCCCTGGGGAAAAAGCAACACGGAGAAATCCACCCTCTGAACCTGAGAAAGATGGGAAACAGAGGCTACCTCAGGTGGCAATCGTTAAGCAAAAACAAAACCCAAAGGCGTGGAGACCTGGGGAAAAAGCAACCCTGAAATATCTACCCTCTGAAACTGAGGAAGATGGGCAAGAGAGGCTGGCTTCAGGTGGCAAACTTTGAGCAAAAGAAACACACAAGGGCGTGGAGACCTGGGGAAAAAGCTGCACTGAGAAATCTACCCTCTGAAACTGACGAGGATGGGCAACAGAGGCTACCTCAGGTGGCAATCGTTAAGCAAAAGAAACACACAAGGGCGTGGAGACCTGGGGAAAAAGCAACACGGAGAAATCCACCCTCTGAAACTGAGGAACATGGGCAAAAGAAGCTAGCTCAGGTTGCAATCTTTAAGCAGAAAAAAAAAAAGACGCAAGGGCGTGGAGAGCTGGCGAAAAAGCAACACTGAGAAATCTACCCTCTGAAACTGAAGAAGATGGGCAACAGAGGCTAGCTCAGGTGGCAATCTTTAAGCAAAAAAAATAAAATAAAAAAATACAATGGCGAGGAGACCCGGTCATAAAGCAACCCTGAAAAAGGTACCCTCTGAAACTGAGGAAGCAGGGCAACAGTGCCTAGCTCAGGTGATAATCTTTAAGCAAAAGAAACACACAAGGGCGTGGGGAGCTGGCGAAAAGGCAACACTGAGAAATCCACCCTCTGAAACGGACGAAGATGGGCAACAGAGGCTAGCTCAGGTGGCAATCTTTAAGCAAAAGAAACACACAAGGGCGTGGAGACCTGGGGAAAAAGCAACACTTAGAAATCCACCCAGAGAAACTGAGGAAGATGGGCAAGAGAGGCTACCTCAGGTGGCAATCGTTAAGCAAAAACAAAGCACAAAGGCGTGGAGACCTGGGGAAGGAGCAACCCTGAAATATCTACCCTCAGAAACTGATGAAGATGGGCAAGAGAGGCTGGCTTAAGGTGGCAAACATTAAGCAAAAGAAACACACAAGGGCGTGGATACCTGGGGAAAAAGCAACACTGAGAAATCCACCCTCTGAAACTGAGGAAGATGGGCAAGAGAGGCTAGCTCAGGTGGCAATCGTTAAGCAAAAACAAAACACTAAGGCGTGGAGACCTGGGGAAAAAGCAACCCTGAAATATCTACCCTCTGAAACTGAGGAAGTAGGCCATAGAGGCTGGCTTCAGGTGGCAAACTTTAAGCAAAAGAAACACACAAGGGCGTGGAGACCTGGGGAAAAAGCAGCACTGAGAAATCTACCCTCTGAAACTCCCGAGGATGGGCAACAGAGGCTACCTCAGGTGGCAATCGTTAAGCAAAAGAAACACACAAGGGCGTGGAGACCTGGGGAAAAAGCAACACGGAGAAATCCACCCTCTGAAACTGAGGAACATGGGCAAGAGAAGCTAGCTCAGGTTGCAACCTTTAAGCAGAAAAAAAAAAGACGCAAGGGCTTGGAGAGCTGGCGAAAAAGCAACACTGAGAAATCTACCCTCTGAAACCGAAGAAGATGGGCAACAGAGGCTAGCTCAGGTGGCAATCTTTAAGCAAAAAAAATAAAATAAAAAAATACAATGGCGAGGAGACCCGTTCAAAAAGCAACCCTGAAAAAGGTACCCTCTGAAACTGAGGAAGCAGGGCAACAGTGCCTAGCTCAGCTGACAATCTTTAAGCAAAAGAAACACACAAGGGCGTGGGGAGCTGGCGAAAAGGCAACACTGAGAAATCCACCCTCTGAAACGGACGAAGATGGGCAACAGAGGCTAGCTCAGGTGGCAATCTTTAAGTAAAAGAAACACACAAGGGCGTGGAGACCTGGGGAAAAAGCAACACGGAGAAATCCACCCTCTGAAACTGAGGAAGATGGGCAAGTGAGTCTACCTCTTGTGGCAATCGTTAAGCAAAAACAAAGCACAAAGGCGTGGAGACCTGGTTAAAAAGCAACCCTAAAATATCTACCCTCTGAAACGGAGGAAGATGGGCAACAGAGGCTGGCTTCAGGTGGCAAACTTTAAGCAAAAGAAACACACAAGGGCGTGGAGACCTGGGGAAAAAGCAACACTGAGAAATCCACCCTCTGAAACTGAGGAAGATGGGCAAGAGAGGCTAGCTCAGGTGGCAATCGTTAAGCAAAAACAAAACACTAAGGCGTGGAGACCTGGGGAAAAAGCAACCCTGAAATATCTACCCTCTGAAACTGAGGAAGATGGGCAAGAGAGGCTGGCTTCAGGTGGCAAACTTTAAGCAAAAGAAACACACAAGGGCGTGGAGACCAGGGGAAAAAGCAGCACTGAGAAATCTACCCTCTGAAACTGACGAGGATGGGCAACAGAGGCTACCTCAGGTGGCAATCGTTAAGCAAAAGAAACACACAAGGGCGTGGAGACCTGGGGAAAAAGCAACCCTGAAATATCTACCCTCTGAAACTGAGGAAGATGGGCAAGAGAGGCTGGCTTCAGGTGGCAAACTTTAAGCAAAAGAAACACACAAGGGCGTGGAGACCTGGGGAAAAAGCAGCACTGAGAAATCTACCCTCTGAAACTGACGAGGATGGGCAACAGAGGCTACCTCAGGTGGCAATCGTTAAGCAAAAGAAACACACAAGGGCGTGGAGACCTGGGGAAAAAGCAACACGGAGAAATCCACCCTCTGAAACTGAGGAACATGGGCAAAAGAAGCTAGCTCAGGTTGCAATCTTTAAGCAGAAAAAAAAAAAGACGCAAGGGCGTGGAGAGCTGGCGAAAAAGCAACACTGAGAAATCTACCCTCTGAAACCGAAGAAGATGGGCAACAGAGGCTAGCTCAGGTGGCAATCTTTAAGCAAAAAAAATAAAATAAAAAAATACAATGGCGAGGAGACCCGGTCATAAAGCAACCCTGAAAAAGGTACCCTCTGAAACTGAGGAAGCAGGGCAACAGTGCCTAGCTCAGGTGATAATCTTTAAGCAAAAGAAACACACAAGGGCGTGGGGAGCTGGCGAAAAGGCAACACTGAGAAATCCACCCTCTGAAACGGACGAAGATGGGCAACAGAGGCTAGCTCAGGTGGCAATCTTTAAGCAAAAGAAACACACAAGGGCGTGGAGACCTGGGGAAAAAGCAACACTTAGAAATCCACCCAGAGAAACTGAGGAAGATGGGCAAGAGAGGCTACCTCAGGTGGCAATCGTTAAGCAAAAACAAAGCACAAAGGCGTGGAGACCTGGGGAAAAAGCAACCCTGAAATATCTACCCTCAGAAACTGATGAAGATGGGCAAGAGAGGCTGGCTTAAGGTGGCAAACATTAAGTAAAAGAAACACACAAGGGCGTGGAGACCTGGGGAAAAAGCAACACTGAGAAATCCACCCTCTGAAACTGAGGAAGATGGGCAAGAGAGGCTAGCTCAGGTGGCAATCGTTAAGCAAAAACAAAACACTAAGGCGTGGAGACCTGGGGAAAAAGCAACCCTGAAATATCTACCCTCTGAAACTGAGGAAGTAGGCCATAGAGGCTGGCTTCAGGTGGCAAACTTTAAGCAAAAGAAACACACAAGGGCGTGGAGACCTGGGGAAAAAGCAGCACTGAGAAATCTACCCTCTGAAACTCCCGAGGATGGGCAACAGAGGCTACCTCAGGTGGCAATCGTTAAGCAAAAGAAACACACAAGGGCGTGGAGACCTGGGGAAAAAGCAACACGGAGAAATCCACCCTCTGAAACTGAGGAAGATGGGCAAGAGAGTCTACCTCTTGTGGCAATCGTTAAGCAAAAACAAAGCACAAAGGCGTGGAGACCTGGTTAAAAAGCAACCCTAAAATATCTACCCTCTGAAACGGAGGAAGATGGGCAACAGAGGCTGGCTTCAGGTGGCAAACTTTAAGCAAAAGAAACACACAAGGGCGTGGAGACCTGGGGAAAAAGCAACACTGAGAAATCCACCTTCTGAAACTGAGGAAGATGGGCAAGAGAGGCTAGCTCAGGTGGCCATCGTTAAGCAAAAACAAAACACTAAGGCGTGGAGACCTGGGGAAAAAGCAACCCTGAAATATCTACCCTCTGAAACTGAGGAAGATGGGCAAGAGAGGCTGGCTTCAGGTGGCAAACTTTAAGCAAAAGAAACACACAAGGGCGTGGAGACCAGGGGAAAAAGCAGCACTGAGAAATCTACCCTCTGAAACTGACGAGGATGGGCAACAGAGGCTACCTCAGGTGGCAATCGTTAAGCAAAAGAAACACACAAGGGCGTGGATACCTGGGGAAAAAGCAACACGGAGAAATCCACCCTCTGTAACTGAGGAACATGGGCAAGAGAAGCTAGCTCAGGTTGCAACCTTTAAGCAGAAAAAAAAAAGACGCAAGGGCTTGGAGAGCTGGCGAAAAAGCAACACTGAGAAATCTACCCTCTGAAACCGAAGAAGATGGGCAACAGAGGCTAGCTCAGGTGGCAATCTTTAAGCAAAAAAAATAAAATAAAAAAATACAATGGCGAGGAGACCCGTTCAAAAAGCAACCCTGAAAAAGGTACCCTCTGAAACTGAGGAAGCAGGGCAACAGTGCCTAGCTCAGCTGACAATCTTTAAGCAAAAGAAACACACAAGGGCGTGGGGAGCTGGCGAAAAGGCAACACTGAGAAATCCACCCTCTGAAACGGACGAAGATGGGCAACAGAGGCTAGCTCAGGTGGCAATCTTTAAGTAAAAGAAACACACAAGGGCGTGGAGACCTGGGGAAAAAGCAACACGGAGAAATCCACCCTCTGAAACTGAGGAAGATGGGCAAGAGAGTCTACCTCTTGTGGCAATCGTTAAGCAAAAACAAAGCACAAAGGCGTGGAGACCTGGTTAAAAAGCAACCCTAAAATATCTACCCTCTGAAACGGAGGAAGATGGGCAACAGAGGCTGGCTTCAGGTGGCAAACTTTAAGCAAAAGAAACACACAAGGGCGTGGAGACCTGGGGAAAAAGCAACACTGAGAAATCCACCCTCTGAAACGTAGGAAGATGGGCAGGAGAGGCTAGCTCAGGTGGCAATCGTTAAGCAAAAACAAAACACTAAGGCGTGGAGACCTGGGGAAAAAGCAACCCTGAAATATCTACCCTCTGAAACTGAGGAAGATGGGCAAGAGAGGCTGGCTTCAGGTGGCAAACTTTAAGCAAAAGAAACACACAAGGGCGTGGAGACCTGGGGAAAAAGCAGCACTGAGAAATCTACCCTCTGAAACTGACGAGGATGGGCAACAGAGGCTAACTCAGGTGGCAATCGTTAAGCAAAAGAAACACACAAGGGCGTGGAGACCTGGGGAAAAAGCAACACGGAGAAATCCACCCTCTGAAACTGAGGAACATGGGCAAGAGAAGCTAGCTCAGGTTGCAACCTTTAAGCAGAAAAAAAAAAGACGCAAGGGCTTGGAGAGCTGGCGAAAAAGCAACACTGAGAAATCTACCCTCTGAAACCGAAGAAGATGGGCAACAGAGGCTAGCTCAGGTGGCAATCTTTAAGCAAAAAAAATAAAATAAAAAAATACAATGGCGAGGAGACCCGTTCAAAAAGCAACCCTGAAAAAGGTACCCTCTGAAACTGAGGAAGCAGGGCAACAGTGCCTAGCTCAGCTGACAATCTTTAAGCAAAAGAAACACACAAGGGCGTGGGGAGCTGGCGAAAAGGCAACACTGAGAAATCCACCCTCTGAAACGGACGAAGATGGGCAACAGAGGCTAGCTCAGGTGGCAATCTTTAAGTAAAAGAAACACACAAGGGCGTGGAGACCTGGGGAAAAAGCAACACGGAGAAATCCACCCTCTGAAACTGAGGAAGATGGGCAAGAGAGTCTACCTCTTGTGGCAATCGTTAAGCAAAAACAAAGCACAAAGGCGTGGAGACCTGGTTAAAAAGCAACCCTAAAATATCTACCCTCTGAAACGGAGGAAGATGGGCAACAGAGGCTGGCTTCAGGTGGCAAACTTTAAGCAAAAGAAACACACAAGGGCGTGGAGACCTGGGGAAAAAGCAACACTGAGAAATCCACCCTCTGAAACGTAGGAAGATGGGCAAGAGAGGCTAGCTCAGGTGGCAATCGTTAAGCAAAAACAAAACACTAAGGCGTGGAGACCTGGGGAAAAAGCAACCCTGAAATATCTACCCTCTGAAACTGAGGAAGATGGGCAAGAGAGGCTGGCTTCAGGTGGCAAACTTTAAGCAAAAGAAACACACAAGGGCGTGGAGACCAGGGGAAAAAGCAGCACTGAGAAATCTACCCTCTGAAACTGACGAGGATGGGCAACAGAGGCTACCTCAGGTGGCAATCGTTAAGCAAAAGAAACACAAGGGCGTGTAGCCCTGGGGAAAAAGCAACACGGAGAAATCCACCCTCTGAACCTGAGAAAGATGGGAAACAGAGGCTACCTCAGGTGGCAATCGTTAAGCAAAAACAAAACCCAAAGGCGTGGAGACCTGGGGAAAAAGCAACCCTGAAATATCTACCCTCTGAAACTGAGGAAGATGGGCAATAGAGGCTGGCTTCAGGTGGCAAACTTTGAGCAAAAGAAACACACAAGGGGGTGGAGACCTGGGGAAAAAGCTGCACTGAGAAATCTACCCTCTGAAACTGACGAGGATGGGCAACAGAGGCTACCTCAGGTGGCAATCGTTAAGCAAAAGAAACACACAAGGGCGTGGAGACCTGGGGAAAAAGCAACACGGAGAAATCCACCCTCTGAAACTGAGGAACATGGGCAAAAGAAGCTAGCTCAGGTTGCAATCTTTAAGCAGAAAAAAAAAAAGACGCAAGGGCGTGGAGAGCTGGCGAAAAAGCAACACTGAGAAATCTACCCTCTGAAACCGAAGAAGATGGGCAACAGAGGCTAGCTCAGGTGGCAATCTTTAAGCAAAAAAAATAAAATAAAAAAATACAATGGCGAGGAGACCCGGTCATAAAGCAACCCTGAAAAAGGTACCCTCTGAAACTGAGGAAGCAGGGCAACAGTGCCTAGCTCAGGTGATAATCTTTAAGCAAAAGAAACACACAAGGGCGTGGGGAGCTGGCGAAAAGGCAACACTGAGAAATCCACCCTCTGAAACGGACGAAGATGGGCAACAGAGGCTAGCTCAGGTGGCAATCTTTAAGCAAAAGAAACACACAAGGGCGTGGAGACCTGGGGAAAAAGCAACACTTAGAAATCCACCCAGAGAAACTGAGGAAGATGGGCAAGAGAGGCTACCTCAGGTGGCAATCGTTAAGCAAAAACAAAGCACAAAGGCGTGGAGACCTGGGCAAAAAGCAACCCTGAAATATCTACCCTCTGAAACTGAGGAAGTAGGCCATAGAGGCTGGCTTCAGGTGGCAAACTTTAAGCAAAAGAAACACACAAGGGCGTGGAGACCTGGGGAAAAAGCAGCACTGAGAAATCTACCCTCTGAAACTCCCGAGGATGGGCAACAGAGGCTACCTCAGGTGGCAATCGTTAAGCAAAAGAAACACACAAGGGCGTGGAGACCTGGGGAAAAAGCAACACGGAGAAATCCACCCTCTGAAACTGAGGAACATGGGCAAGAGAAGCTAGCTCAGGTTGCAACCTTTAAGCAGAAAAAAAAAAAGACGCAAGGGCGTGGAGAGCTGGCGAAAAAGCAACACTGAGTAATCTACCCTCTGAAACCGAAGAAGATGGGCAACAGAGGCTAGCTCAGGTGGCAGTCTTTAAGCAAAAAAAATAAAAATAAAAAAATACAATGGCGAGGAGACCCGGTCAAAAAGCAACCCTGAAAAACGTACCCTCTGAAACTGGAGAATCAGGGCAACAGTGCCTAGCTCAGGTGACAATCTATAAGCAAAAGAAACACACAAGGGCGTGGGGAACTGGCGAAAAGGCAACACTGAGAAATCCACCCTCTGAAACGGACGAAGATGGGCAACAGAGGCTAGCTCAGGTGGCAATCTTTAAGCAAAAGAAACACACAAGGGCGTGGAGACCTGGGGAAAAAGCAACACTTAGAAATCCACCCAGAGAAACTGAGGAAGATGGGCAAGAGAGGCTACCTCAGGTGGCAATCGTTAAGCAAAAACAAAGCACAAAGGCGTGGAGACATGGGGAAAAAGCAACCCTGAAATATCTACCCTCAGAAACTGATGAAGATGGGCAAGAGAGGCTGGCTTAAGGTGGCAAACATTAAGCAAAAGAAACACACAAGGGCGTGGATACCTGGGGAAAAAGCAACACTGAGAAATCCACCCTCTGAAACTGACGAGGATGGGCAACAGAGGCTACCTCAGGTGGCAATCGTCAAGCAAAAGAAACACACAAGGTCGTGGAGACTTGGGGAAAAAGCAACACGGAGAAATCCACCTTCTGAAACTGAGGAAGATGGGCAAGAGAGGCTAGCTCAGGTGGCAATCGTTAAGCAAAAACAAAACCCAAAGGCTTGGAGACCTGGGGAAAAGCAACCCTGAAATATCTACCCTCTGAAACTGAGGAAGATGGGCAAGAGAGGCTGGCTTCAGGAGGCAAACGTTAAGCAAAAGAAACACACAAGGGCGTGGAAACCTGGGGAAAAAGCAACACTGAGAAATCCAGCCGCTGAAACGGACGAAGATGGGCAACAGAGGCTAGCTCAGGTGGCAATCGTTAAGCAAAAACAAAACCCAAAGGCGTGGAGACCTGGGGAAAAAGCAACCCTGAAATATCTACCCTCTGAAACTGAGGAAGTTGGGCAAGAGAGGCTGGCTTCAGGTGGCAAACGTTAAGCAAAAGAAACACACAAGGGAGTGGAGACCTGGGGAAAAGGCAGCAGTGAGAAATCTACCCTCTGAAACTGAGGAGGATGGGCAACAGAGGCTACCTCAGGTGGCAATCGTTAAGCAAAAGAAACACACAAGGGCGTGGAGACCTGGGGAAAAATCAACACGGAGAAATCCACCCTCTGAAACTGAGGAAGATGGGCAACAGTGCCTAGCTCAGGTGGCAATCGTTAAGCAAAAACAAAGCACAAAGGCGTGGAGACCTGGGGAAAAAGCAACACGGAGAAATCCACCCTCTGAAACTGATGAACATGGGCAAGAGAGGCTACCTCAGTTGGCAATCGTTAAGCAAAAACAAAGCACAAAGGCGTGGAGACCTGGGGAAAAAGCAACCCTGAATTATCTACCCTCTGAAACTGAGGAAGATGGGAAAGAGAGGCTGGCTTCAGGTGGCAAACTTTAAGCAAAAGAAACACACAAGGGCGTGGATACCTGGGGAAAAAGCAACACGGAGAAATCCACCCTCTGAAACTGAGGAAGATGGGCAACAGAGGCTAGCTCAGGTGGCAATCGTTAAGCAAAAACAAAGCACAAAGGCGTGGAGACCTGGGGAAAAAGCAACCCTGAAATGTCTACCCTCTGAAACTGAGGAAGATGGGCAAGAGAGGCTGGCTTCAGGTGGCAAAGTTTAAGCAAAAGAAACACACAAGGGCGTGGAGACCTGGGGAAAAGGCAGCACTGAGAAATCTACCCTCTGAAACTGACGAGGATGGGCAGCAGAGGCTACCTCAGGTGGCAATCGTTAAGCAAAAGAAACACACAAGGGCGTGGAGACCTGGGGAAAAAGCAACACTGAGAAATCCACCCTCTGAAACTGAGGAAGATGGGCAAGAGAGGCTAGCTCAGGTGGCAATCGTTAAGCAAAAACAAAACACTAAGGCGTGGAGACCTGGGGAAAAAGCAACCCTGAAATATCTACCCTCTGAAACTGAGGAAGTAGGCCATAGAGGCTGGCTTCAGGTGGCAAACTTTAAGCAAAAGAAACACACAAGGGCGTGGAGACCTGGGGAAAAAGCAGCACTGAGAAATCTACCCTCTGAAACTCCCGAGGATGGGCAACAGAGGCTACCTCAGGTGGCAATCGTTAAGCAAAAGAAACACACAAGGGCGTGGAGACCTGGGGAAAAAGCAACACGGAGAAATCCACCCTCTGAAACTGAGGAACATGGGCAAGAGAAGCTAGCTCAGGTTGCAACCTTTAAGCAGAAAAAAAAAAAGATGCAAGGGCGTGGAGAGCTGGCGAAAAAGCAACACTGAGTAATCTACCCTCTGAAACCGAAGAAGATGGGCAACAGAGGCTAGCTCAGGTGGCAGTCTTTAAGCAAAAAAAATAAAAATAAAAAAATACAATGGCGAGGAGACCCGGTCAAAAAGCAACCCTGAAAAACGTACCCTCTGAAACTGGAGAATCAGGGCAACAGTGCCTAGCTCAGGTGACAATCTATAAGCAAAAGAAACACACAAGGGCGTGGGGAACTGGCGAAAAGACAACACTGAGAAATCCACCCTCTGAAACGGACGAAGATGGGCAACAGAGGCTAGCTCAGGTGGCAATCTTTAAGCAAAAGAAACACACAAGGGCGTGGAGACCTGGGGAAAAAGCAACACTTAGAAATCCACCCAGAGAAACTGAGGAAGATGGGCAAGAGAGGCTACCTCAGTTGGCAATCGTTAAGCAAAAACAAAGCACAAAGGCGTGGAGACCTGGGGAAAAAGCAACCCTGAAATATCTACCCTCAGAAACTGATGAAGATGGGCAAGAGAGGCTGGCTTAAGGTGGCAAACATTAAGCAAAAGAAACACACAAGGGCGTGGATACCTGGGGAAAAAGCAACACTGAGAAATCCACCCTCTGAAACTGACGAGGATGGGCAACAGAGGCTACCTCAGGTGGCAATCGTCAAGCCAAAGAAACACACAAGGTCTTGGAGACTTGGGGAAAAAGCAACACGGAGAAATCCACCTTCTGAAACTGAGGAAGATGGGCAACAGAGGCTACCTCAGGTTGCAATCGTCAAGCAAAAGAAACACACAAGGGCGTGGAGACTTGGGGAAAAAGCAACACGGAGAAATCCACGTTCTGAAACTGAGGAAGATGGGCAAGAGAGGCTAGCTCAGGTGGCAATCGTTAAGCAAAAACAAAACCCAAAGGCTTGGAGACCTGGGGAAAAGCAACCCTGAAATATCTACCCTCTGAAACTGAGGAAGATGGGCAAGAGAGGCTGGCTTCAGGAGGCAAACGTTAAGCAAAAGAAACACACAAGGGCGTGGAAACCTGGGGAAAAAGCAACACTGAGAAATCCAGCCGCTGAAACGGACGAAGATGGGCAACAGAGGCTAGCTCAGGTGGCAATCGTTAAGCAAAAACAAAACCCAAAGGCGTGGAGACCTGGGGAAAAAGCAACCCTGAAATATCTACCCTCTGAAACTGAGGAAGTTGGGCAAGAGAGGCTGGCTTCAGGTGGCAAACGTTAAGCAAAAGAAACACACAAGGGAGTGGAGACCTGGGGAAAAGGCAGCAGTGAGAAATCTACCCTCTGAAACTGAGGAGGATGGGCAACAGAGGCTACCTCAGGTGGCAATCGTTAAGCAAAAGAAACACACAAGGGCGTGGAGACCTGGGGAAAAATCAACACGGAGAAATCCACCCTCTGAAACTGAGGAAGATGGGCAACAGTGTCTAGCTCAGGTGGCAATCGTTAAGCAAAAACAAAGCACAAAGGCGTGGAGACCTGGGGAAAAAGCAACACGGAGAAATCCACCCTCTGAAACTGATGAACATGGGCAAGAGAGGCTACCTCAGTTGGCAATCGTTAAGCAAAAAAAAGCACAAAGGCGTGGAGACCTGGGGAAAAAGCAACCCTGAATTATCTACCCTCTGAAACTGAGGAAGATGGGAAAGAGAGGCTGGCTTCAGGTGGCAAACTTTAAGCAAAAGAAACACACAAGGGCGTGGATACCTGGGGAAAAAGCAACACGGAGAAATCCACCCTCTGAAACTGAGGAAGATGGGCAACAGATGCTACCTCAGGTGGCAATCGTTAAGCAAAAACAAAGCACAAAGGCGTGGAGACCTGGGGAAAAAGCAACCCTGAAATGTCTACCCTCTGAAACTGAGGAAGATGGGCAAGAGAGGCTGGCTTCAGGTGGCAAAGTTTAAGCAAAAGAAACACACAAGGGCGTGGAGACCTGGGGAAAAGGCAGCACTGAGAAATCTACCCTCTGAAACTGACGAGGATGGGCAGCAGAGGCTACCTCAGGTGGCAATCGTTAAGCAAAAGAAACACACAAGGGCGTGGAGACCTGGGGAAAAAGCAACACTGAGAAATCCACCCTCTGAAACTGAGGAAGATGGGCAAGAGAGGCTAGCACAGGTGGCAATCGTTAAGCAAAAACAAAACACTAAGGCGTGGAGACCTGGGGAAAAAGCAACCCTGAAATATCTACCCTCTGAAACTGAGGAAGTAGGCCATAGAGGCTGGCTTCAGGTGGCAAACTTTAAGCAAAAGAAACACACAAGGGCGTGGAGACCTGGGGAAAAAGCAGCACTGAGAAATCTACCCTCTGAAACTCCCGAGGATGGGCAACAGAGGCTACCTCAGGTGGCAATCGTTAAGCAAAAGAAACACACAAGGGCGTGGAGACCTGGGGAAAAAGCAACACGGAGAAATCCACCCTCTGAAACTGAGGAACATGGGCAAGAGAAGCTAGCTCAGGTTGCAACCTTTAAGCAGAAAAAAAAAAAGATGCAAGGGCGTGGAGAGCTGGCGAAAAAGCAACACTGAGTAATCTACCCTCTGAAACCGAAGAAGATGAGCAACAGAGGCTAGCTCAGGTGGCAGTCTTTAAGCAAAAAAAATAAAAATAAAAAAATACAATGGCGAGGAGACCCGGTCATAACGCAACCCTGAAAAACGTACCCTCTGAAACTGGAGAATCAGGGCAACAGTGCCTAGCTCAGGTGACAATCTAGAAGCAAAAGAAACACACAAGGGCGTGGGGAACTGGCGAAAAGGCAACACTGAGAAATCCACCCTCTGAAACGGACGAAGATGGGCAACAGAGGCTAGCTCAGGTGGCAATCTTTAAGCAAAAGAAACACACAAGGGCGTGGAGACCTGGGGAAAAAGCAACACTTAGAAATCCACCCAGAGAAACTGAGGAAGATGGGCAAGAGAGGCTACCTCAGGTGGCAATCGTTAAGCAAAAACAAAGCACAAAGGCGTGGAGACCTGGGGAAAAAGCAACCCTGAAATATCTACCCTCAGAAACTGATGAAGATGGGCAAGAGAGGCTGGCTTAAGGTGGCAAACATTAAGCAAAAGAAACACACAAGGGCGTGGATACCTGGGGAAAAAGCAACACTGAGAAATCCACCCTCTGAAACTGACGAGGATGGGCAACAGAGGCTACCTCAGGTGGCAATCGTCAAGCAAAAGAAACACACAAGGGCGTGGAGACTTGGGGAAAAAGCAACACGGAGAAATCCACCTTCTGAAACTGAGGAAGATGGGCAAGAGAGGCTAGCTCAGGTGGCAATTGTTAAGCAAAAACAAAACCCAAAGGCTTGGAGACCTGGGGAAAAGCAACCCTGAAATATCTACCCTCTGAAACTGAGGAAGATGGGCAAGAGAGGCTGGCTTCAGGAGGCAAACGTTAAGCAAAAGAAACACACAAGGGCGTGGAAACCTGGGGAAAAAGCAACACTGAGAAATCCAGCCGCTGAAACGGACGAAGATGGGCAACAGAGGCTAGCTCAGGTGGCAATCGTTAAGCAAAAACAAAACCCAAAGGCGTGGAGACCTGGGGAAAAAGCAACCCTGAAATATCTACCCTCTGAAACTGAGGAAGTTGGGCAAGAGAGGCTGGCTTCAGGTGGCAAACGTTAAGCAAAAGAAACACACAAGGGAGTGGAGACCTGGGGAAAAGGCAGCAGTGAGAAATCTACCCTCTGAAACTGAGGAGGATGGGCAACAGAGGCTACCTCAGGTGGCAATCGTTAAGCAAAAGAAACACACAAGGGCGTGGAGACCTGGGGAAAAATCAACACGGAGAAATCCACCCTCTGAAACTGAGGAAGATGGGCAACAGTGCCTAGCTCAGGTGGCAATCGTTAAGCAAAAACAAAGCACAAAGGCGTGGAGACCTGGGGAAAAAGCAACACGGAGAAATCCACCCTCTGAAACTGATGAACATGGGCAAGAGAGGCTACCTCAGTTGGCAATCGTTAAGCAAAAACAAAGCACAAAGGCGTGGAGACCTGGGGAAAAAGCAACCCTGAATTATCTACCCTCTGAAACTGAGGAAGATGGGAAAGAGAGGCTGGCTTCAGGTGGCAAACTTTAAGCAAAAGAAACACACAAGGGCGTGGATACCTGGGGAAAAAGCAACACGGAGAAATCCACCCTCTGAAACTGAGGAAGATGGGCAACAGAGGCTAGCTCAGGTGGCAATCGTTAAGCAAAAACAAAGCACAAAGGCGTGGAGACCTGGGGAAAAAGCAACCCTGAAATGTCTACCCTCTGAAACTGAGGAAGATGGGCAAGAGAGGCTGGCTTCAGGTGGCAAAGTTTAAGCAAAAGAAACACACAAGGGCGTGGAGACCTGGGGAAAAGGCAGCACTGAGAAATCTACCCTCTGAAACTGACGAGGATGGGCAGCAGAGGCTACCTCAGGTGGCAATCGTTAAGCAAAAGAAACACAAGGGCGTGTAGCCCTGGGGAAAAAGCAACACGGAGAAATCCACCCTCTGAACCTGAGAAAGATGGGAAACAGAGGCTACCTCAGGTGGCAATCGTTAAGCAAAAACAAAACCCAAAGGCGTGGAGACCTGGGGAAAAAGCAACCCTGAAATATCTACCCTCTGAAACTGAGGAAGATGGGCAAGAGAGGCTCGCTTCAGGTGGCAAACTTTGAGCAAAAGAAACACACAAGGGCGTGGAGACCTGGGGAAAAAGCTGCACTGAGAAATCTACCCTCTGAAACTGACGAGGTTGGGCAACAGAGGCTACCTCAGGTGGCAATCGTTAAGCAAAAGAAACACACAAGGGCGTGGAGACCTGGGGAAAAAGCAACACGGAGAAATCCACCCTCTGAAACTGAGGAACATGGGCAAAAGAAGCTAGCTCAGGTTGCAATCTTTAAGCAGAAAAAAAAAAGACGCAAGGGCGTGGAGAGCTGGCGAAAAAGCAACACTGAGAAATCTACCCTCTGAAACCGAAGAAGATGGGCAACAGAGGCTAGCTCAGGTGGCAATCTTTAAGCAAAAAAAATAAAATAAAAAAATACAATGGCGAGGAGACCCTGTCATAAAGCAACCCTGAAAAAGGTACCCTCTGAAACTGAGGAAGCAGGGCAACAGTGCCTAGCTCAGGTGATAATCTTTAAGCAAAAGAAACACACAAGGGCGTGGGGAGCTGGCGAAAAGGCAACACTGAGAAATCCACCCTCTGAAACGGACGAAGATGGGCAACAGAGGCTAGCTCAGGTGGCAATCTTTAAGCAAAAGAAACACACAAGGGCGTGGAGACCTGGGGAAAAAGCAACACTTAGAAATCCACCCAGAGAAACTGAGAAAGATGGGCAAGAGAGGCTACCTCAGGTGGCAATCGTTAAGCAAAAACAAAGCACAAAGGCGTGGAGACCTGGGGAAAAAGCAACCCTGAAATATCAACCCTCAGAAACTGATGAAGATGGGCAAGAGAGGCTGCCTTAAGGTGGCAAACATTAAGCAAAAGAAACACACAAGGGCGTGGATACCTGGGGAAAAAGCAACACTGAGAAATCCACCCTCTGAAACTGAGGAAGATGGGCAAGAGAGGCTAGCTCAGGTGGCAATCGTTAAGCAAAAACAAAACACTAAGGCGTGGAGACCTGGGGAAAAAGCAACCCTGAAATATCTACCCTCTGAAACTGAGGAAGTAGGCCATAGAGGCTGGCTTCAGGTGGCAAACTTTAAGCAAAAGAAACACACAAGGGCGTGGAGACCTGGGGAAAAAGCAGCACTGAGAAATCTACCCTCTGAAACTGCCGAGGATGGGCAACAGAGGCTACCTCAGGTGGCAATCGTTAAGCAAAAGAAACACACAAGGGCGTGGAGACCTGGGGAAAAAGCAACACGGAGAAATCCACCCTCTGAAACTGAGGAACATGGGCAAGAGAAGCTAGCTCAGGTTGCAACCTTTAAGCAGAAAAAAAAAAAGACGCAAGGGCGTGGAGAGTTGGCGAAAAAGCAACACTGAGTAATCTACCCTCTGAAACCGAAGAAGATGGGCAACAGAGGCTAGCTCAGGTGGCAGTCTTTAAGCAAAAAAAATAAAAATAAAAAAATACAATGGCGAGGAGACCCGGTCAAAAAGCAACCCTGAAAAACGTACCCTCTGAAACTGGAGAATCAGGGCAACAGTGCCTAGCTCAGGTGACAATCTATAAGCAAAAGAAACACACAAGGGCGTGGGGAACTGGCGAAAAGGCAACACTGAGAAATCCACCCTCTGAAACGGACGAAGATGGGCAACAGAGGCTAGCTCAGGTGGCAAACTTTAAGCAAAAGAAACACACAAGGGCGTGGAGACCTGGGGAAAAAGCAACACTTAGAAATCCACCCAGAGAAACTGAGGAAGATGGGCAAGAGAGGCTACCTCAGGTGGCAATCGTTAAGCAAAAACAAAGCACAAAGGCGTGGAGACCTGGGGAAAAAGCAACCCTGAAATATCTACCCTCAGAAACTGATGAAGATGGGCAAGAGAGGCTGGCTTAAGGTGGCAAACATTAAGCAAAAGAAACACACAAGGGCGTGGATACCTGGGGAAAAAGCAACACTGAGAAATCCACCCTCTGAAACTGACGAGGATGGGCAACAGAGGCTACCTCAGGTGGCAATCGTCAAGCAAAAGAAACACACAAGGGCGTGGAGACTTGGGGAAAAAGCAACACGGAGAAATCCACCTTCTGAAACTGAGGAAGATGGGCAAGAGAGGCTAGCTCAGGTGGCAATCGTTAAGCAAAAACAAAACCCAAAGGCTTGGAGACCTGGGGAAAAGCAACCCTGAAATATCTACCCTCTGAAACTGAGGAAGATGGGCAAGAGAGGCTGGCTTCAGGAGGCAAACGTTAAGCAAAAGAAACACACAAGGGCGTGGAAACCTGGGGAAAAAGCAACACTGAGAAATCCAGCCGCTGAAACGGACGAAGATGGGCAACAGAGGCTAGCTCAGGTGGCAATCGTTAAGCAAAAACAAAACCCAAAGGCGTGGAGACCTGGGGAAAAAGCAACCCTGAAATATCTACCCTCTGAAACTGAGGAAGTTGGGCAAGAGAGGCTGGCTTCAGGTGGCAAACGTTAAGCAAAAGAAACACACAAGGGAGTGGAGACCTGGGGAAAAGGCAGCAGTGAGAAATCTACCCTCTGAAACTGAGGAGGATGGGCAACAGAGGCTACCTCAGGTGGCAATCGTTAAGCAAAAGAAACACACAAGGGCGTGGAGACCTGGGGAAAAATCAACACGGAGAAATCCACCCTCTGAAACTGAGGAAGATGGGCAACAGTGCCTAGCTCAGGTGGCAATCGTTAAGCAGAAACAAAGCACAAAGGCGTGGAGACCTGGGGAAAAAGCAACACGGAGAAATCCACCCTCTGAAACTGATGAACATGGGCAAGAGAGGCTACCTCAGTTGGGAATCGTTAAGCAAAAACAAAGCACAAAGGCGTGGAGACCTGGGGAAAAAGCAACCCTGAATTATCTACCCTCTGAAACTGAGGAAGATGGGAAAGAGAGGCTGGCTTCAGGTGGCAAACTTTAAGCAAAAGAAACACACAAGGGCGTGGAGACCTGGGGAACAAGCAACACTGAGAAATCTACCCTCTGAAACCGAAGAAGATGGGCAACAGAGGCTAGCTCAGGTGGCAATCTATAAGCAAAAACAATAAAATAAAAAAATACAATGGCGAGGAGACCCGGTCATAAAGCAACCCTGAAAAAGGTACCCTCTGAAACTGAGGAAGCAGGGCAACAGTGCCTAGCTCAGGTGACAATCTTTAAGCAAAAGAAACACACAAGGGCGTGGGGAGCTGGCGAAAAGGCAACACTGAGAAATCCACCCTCTGAAACGGACGAAGATGGGCAACAGAGGCTAGCTCAGGTGGCAATCTTTAAGCAAAAGAAACACACAAGGGCGTGGAGACCTGGGGAAAAAGCAACACTTAGAAATCCACTCAGAGAAACTGAGGAAGATGGGCAAGAGAGGCTACCTCAGGTGGCAATCGTTAAGCAAAAACAAAGCACAAAGGCGTGGAGACCTGGGGAAAAAGCAACCCTGAAATATCTACCCTCAGAAACTGATGAAGATGGGCAAGAGAGGCTGGCTTAAGGTGGCAAACATTAAGCAAAAGAAACACACAAGGGCGTGGATACCTGGGGAAAAAGCAACACTGAGAAATCCACCCTCTGAAACTGACGAGGATGGGCAACAGAGGCTACCTCAGGTGGCAATCGTCAAGCAAAAGAAACACACAAGGTCGTGGAGACTTGGGGAAAAAGCAACACGGAGAAATCCACCTTCTGAAACTGAGGAAGATGGGCAAGAGAGGCTAGCTCAGGTGGCAATCGTTAAGCAAAAACAAAACCCAAAGGCTTGGAGACCTGGGGAAAAGCAACCCTGAAATATCTACCCTCTGAAACTGATTAAGATGGGCAAGAGAGGCTGGCTTCAGGAGGCAAACGTTAAGCAAAAGAAACACACAAGGGCGTGGAAACCTGGGGAAAAAGCAACACTGAGAAATCCAGCCGCTGAAACGGACGAAGATGGGCAACAGAGGCAAGCTCAGGTGGCAATCGTTAAGCAAAAACAAAACCCAAAGGCGTGGAGACCTGGGGAAAAAGCAACCCTGAAATATCTACCCTCTGAAACTGAGGAAGTTGGGCAAGAGAGGCTGGCTTCAGGTGGCAAACGTTAAGCAAAAGAAACACACAAGGGAGTGGAGACCTGGGGAAAAGGCAGCAGTGAGAAATCTACCCTCTGAAACTGAGGAGGATGGGCAACAGAGGCTACCTCAGGTGGCAATCGTTAAGCAAAAGAAACACACAAGGGCGTGGAGACCTGGGGAAAAAGCAACACGGAGAAATCCACCCTCTGAAACTGAGGAAGATGGGCAACAGTGCCTAGCTCAGGTGGCAATCGTTAAGCAAAAACAAAGCACAAAGGCGTGGAGACCTGGGGAAAAAGCAACACGGAGAAATCCACCCTCTGAAACTGAGGAACATGGGCAAGAGAAGCTAGCTGAGGTTGCAACCTTTAAGCAGAAAAAAAAAAAGACGCAAGGGCGTGGAGAGTTGGCGAAAAAGCAACACTGAGTAATCTACCCTCTGAAACCGAAGAAGATGGGCAACAGAGGCTAGCTCAGGTGGCAGTCTTTAAGCAAAAAAAATAAAAATAAAAAAATACAATGGCGAGGAGACCCGGTCAAAAAGCAACCCTGAAAAACGTACCCTCTGAAACTGGAGAATCAGGGCAACAGTGCCTAGCTCAGGTGACAATCTATAAGCAAAAGAAACACACAAGGGCGTGGGGAACTGGCGAAAAGGCAACACTGAGAAATCCACCCTCTGAAACGGACGAAGATGGGCAACAGAGGCTAGCTCAGGTGGCAAACTTTAAGCAAAAGAAACACACAAGGGCGTGGAGACCTGGGGAAAAAGCAACACTTAGAAATCCACCCAGAGAAACTGAGGAAGATGGGCAAGAGAGGCTACCTCAGGTGGCAATCGTTAAGCAAAAACAAAGCACAAAGGCGTGGAGACCTGGGGAAAAAGCAACCCTGAAATATCTACCCTCAGAAACTGATGAAGATGGGCAAGAGAGGCTGGCTTAAGGTGGCAAACATTAAGCAAAAGAAACACACAAGGGCGTGGATACCTGGGGAAAAAGCAACACTGAGAAATCCACCCTCTGAAACTGACGAGGATGGGCAACAGAGGCTACCTCAGGTGGCAATCGTCAAGCAAAAGAAACACACAAGGGCGTGGAGACTTGGGGAAAAAGCAACACGGAGAAATCCACCTTCTGAAACTGAGGAAGATGGGCAAGAGAGGCTAGCTCAGGTGGCAATCGTTAAGCAAAAACAAAACCCAAAGGCTTGGAGACCTGGGGAAAAGCAACCCTGAAATATCTACCCTCTGAAACTGAGGAAGATGGGCAAGAGAGGCTGGCTTCAGGAGGCAAACGTTAAGCAAAAGAAACACACAAGGGCGTGGAAACCTGGGGAAAAAGCAACACTGAGAAATCCAGCCGCTGAAACGGACGAAGATGGGCAACAGAGGCTAGCTCAGGTGGCAATCGTTAAGCAAAAACAAAACCCAAAGGCGTGGAGACCTGGGGAAAAAGCAACCCTGAAATATCTACCCTCTGAAACTGAGGAAGTTGGGCAAGAGAGGCTGGCTTCAGGTGGCAAACGTTAAGCAAAAGAAACACACAAGGGAGTGGAGACCTGGGGAAAAGGCAGCAGTGAGAAATCTACCCTCTGAAACTGAGGAGGATGGGCAACAGAGGCTACCTCAGGTGGCAATCGTTAAGCAAAAGAAACACACAAGGGCGTGGAGACCTGGGGAAAAATCAACACGGAGAAATCCACCCTCTGAAACTGAGGAAGATGGGCAACAGTGCCTAGCTCAGGTGGCAATCGTTAAGCAGAAACAAAGCACAAAGGCGTGGAGACCTGGGGAAAAAGCAACACGGAGAAATCCACCCTCTGAAACTGATGAACATGGGCAAGAGAGGCTACCTCAGTTGGGAATCGTTAAGCAAAAACAAAGCACAAAGGCGTGGAGACCTGGGGAAAAAGCAACCCTGAATTATCTACCCTCTGAAACTGAGGAAGATGGGAAAGAGAGGCTGGCTTCAGGTGGCAAACTTTAAGCAAAAGAAACACACAAGGGCGTGGAGACCTGGGGAACAAGCAACACTGAGAAATCTACCCTCTGAAACCGAAGAAGATGGGCAACAGAGGCTAGCTCAGGTGGCAATCTATAAGCAAAAACAATAAAATAAAAAAATACAATGGCGAGGAGACCCGGTCATAAAGCAACCCTGAAAAAGGTACCCTCTGAAACTGAGGAAGCAGGGCAACAGTGCCTAGCTCAGGTGACAATCTTTAAGCAAAAGAAACACACAAGGGCGTGGGGAGCTGGCGAAAAGGCAACACTGAGAAATCCACCCTCTGAAACGGACGAAGATGGGCAACAGAGGCTAGCTCAGGTGGCAATCTTTAAGCAAAAGAAACACACAAGGGCGTGGAGACCTGGGGAAAAAGCAACACTTAGAAATCCACTCAGAGAAACTGAGGAAGATGGGCAAGAGAGGCTACCTCAGGTGGCAATCGTTAAGCAAAAACAAAGCACAAAGGCGTGGAGACCTGGGGAAAAAGCAACCCTGAAATATCTACCCTCAGAAACTGATGAAGATGGGCAAGAGAGGCTGGCTTAAGGTGGCAAACATTAAGCAAAAGAAACACACAAGGGCGTGGATACCTGGGGAAAAAGCAACACTGAGAAATCCACCCTCTGAAACTGACGAGGATGGGCAACAGAGGCTACCTCAGGTGGCAATCGTCAAGCAAAAGAAACACACAAGGTCGTGGAGACTTGGGGAAAAAGCAACACGGAGAAATCCACCTTCTGAAACTGAGGAAGATGTGCAAGAGAGGCTAGCTCAGGTGGCAATCGTTAAGCAAAAACAAAACCCAAAGGCTTGGAGACCTGGGGAAAAGCAACCCTGAAATATCTACCCTCTGAAACTGATTAAGATGGGCAAGAGAGGCTGGCTTCAGGAGGCAAACGTTAAGCAAAAGAAACACACAAGGGCGTGGAAACCTGGGGAAAAAGCAACACTGAGAAATCCAGCCGCTGAAACGGACGAAGATGGGCAACAGAGGCAAGCTCAGGTGGCAATCGTTAAGCAAAAACAAAACCCAAAGGCGTGGAGACCTGGGGAAAAAGCAACCCTGAAATATCTACCCTCTGAAACTGAGGAAGTTGGGCAAGAGAGGCTGGCTTCAGGTGGCAAACGTTAAGCAAAAGAAACACACAAGGGCGTGGAGACCTGGGGAAAAGGCAGCAGTGAGAAATCTACCCTCTGAAACTGAGGAGGATGGGCAACAGAGGCTACCTCAGGTGGCAATCGTTAAGCAAAAGAAACACACAAGGGCGTGGAGACCTGGGGAAAAATCAACACGGAGAAATCCACCCTCTGAAACTGAGGAAGATGGGCAACAGTGCCTAGCTCAGGTGGCAATCGTTAAGCAAAAACAAAGCACAAAGGCGTGGAGACCTGGGGAAAAAGCAACACGGAGAAATCCACCCTCTGAAACTGATGAACATGGGCAAGAGAGGCTACCTCAGTTGGCAATCGTTAAGCAAAAACAAAGCACAAAGGCGTGGAGACCTGGGGAAAAAGCAACCCTGAATTATCTACCCTCTGAAACTGAGGAAGATGGGAAAGAGAGGCTGGCTTCAGGTGGCAAACTTTAAGCAAAAGAAACACACAAGGGCGTGGATACCTGGGGAAAAAGCAACACGGAGAAATCCACCCTCTGAAACTGAGGAAGATGGGCAACAGAGGCTACCTCAGGTGGCAATCGTTAAGCAAAAACAAAGCACAAAGGCGTGGAGACCTGGGGAAAAAGCAACCCTGAAATGTCTACCCTCTGAAACTGAGGAAGATGGGCAAGAGAGGCTGGCTTCAGGTGGCAAAGTTTAAGCAAAAGAAACACACAAGGGCGTGGAGACCTGGGGAAAAGGCAGCACTGAGAAATCTACCCTCTGAAACTGACGAGGATGGGCAGCAGAGACTACCTCAGGTGGCAATCGTTAAGCAAAAGAAACACACAAGGGCGTGGAGACCTGCGGAAAAAGCAACACGGAGAAATCCACCCTCTGACACTGTGGAACATGGGCAAAAGAAGCTAGCTCAGGTTGCAACCTTTAAGCAGAAAAAAAAAAAGAGGCAAGGGCGTGGAGAGCTGGCGAAAAAGCAACACTGAGAAATCTCCCCACTGAAGCCGAAGAAGATGGGCAACAGAGGCTAGCTCAGGTGGCAATGTTTAAGGAAAAGAAAAATAAAATAAAAAAATACAATGGCGAGGAGAACCAGTCAAAAAGCAACCCTGAAAAACGTGCCCTCTGAAACTGAGGAAGCAGGGAAACAGTGCCTAGCTCAGGTGACAATCTTTAAGCAAAAGAAACACAGGGGCGTGGGGATCTGGCGAAAAGGCAACACTGAGAAATCCCCCCTCTGAAACGGACGAAGATGGGCAACAGAGTCTAGCTCAGGTGGCAATCTTTAAGCAGAAGAAACACACAACGGCGTGGAGACCTGGGGAAAAAGCAGCACTGAGAAATCTACCCTCTGAAACTGACGAGGATGGGCAACAGAGGCTACCTCAGGTGGCAATCGTTAAGCAAAAGAAACACACAAGGGCGTGGAGACCTGGGGAAAAAGCAACACGGAGAAATCCACCCTCTGAAACTGACGAACATGGGCAAGAGAAGCTAGCTCAGGTTGCAACCTTTAAGCAGAAAAAAAAAAAGACGCAAGGGCATGGAGAGCTGGCGAAAAAGCAACACTGAGAAATCTACCCTCTGAAACCGAAGAAGATGGGCAACAGAGGCTAGCTCAGGTGGCAATCTTTAAGCAAAAAAAATAAAATAAAAAAATACAATGGCGAGGAGACCCGGTCAAAAAGCAACCCTGAAAAAGGTACCCTCTGAAACTGAGGAAGCAGGGCAACAGTGCCTAGCTCAGGTGACAATCTTTAAGCAAAAGAAACACACAAGGGCGTGGGGAGCTGGCGAAAAGGCAACACTGAGAAATCCACCCTCTGAAACGGACGAAGATGGGCAACAGAGGCTAGCTCAGGTGGCAATCTTTAAGCAAAAGAAACACACAAGGGCGTGGGGAGCTGGCGAAAAGGTAACACTGAGAAATCCACCCTCTGAAACGGACGAAGATGGGCAACAGAGGCTAGGTCAGGTGGCAATCTTTAAGCAAAAGAAACACACAAGGGCGTGGAGACCTGGGGAACAAGCAACACGGAGAAATCCACCCCCTGAAACTCAGGAATATGGGCAAGAGAGGCTAGCTCAGGTGGCAATCGTTAAGCAAAAACAAAACCCAAAGGCGTGGAGACCTGGGGAAAAAGCAACCCTGAAATATCTACCCTCAGAAACTGAGGAAGATGGGCAAGAGAGGCTGGCTTCAGGTGGCAAACTTTAAGCAAAAGAAACACACAAGGGCGTGGAGACCTGGGGAAGAAGCAGCACTGAGAAATCTACCCTCTCAAACTGACGAGGATGGGCAGCAGAGGCTACCTCAGGTGGCAATCGTTAAGCAAAAGAAACACACAAGGGCGTGGAGACCTGGGGAAAAAGCAACACGGAGAAATCCACCCTCTGAAACTGAGGAAGATGGGCAACAGAGGCTAGCTAAGGTGGCAATCGATAAGCAAAAACAAAACCCAAAGGCGTGGAGACCTGGGGAAAAAGCAACCCTGAAATATCCACCCTCTGAAACTGAGGAAGATGGGCAAGAGTGGCTGGCTTCAGGTGACAAACTTTAAGCAAAAGAAACATACAAGGGCGTGGAGACCTGGGGAAAAAGCAGCACTGAGAAATCTACACTCTGAAACTGCAGAGGATGGGCAACAGAGGCTACCTGAGGTGGCAATCGTTAAGCAAAAGAAACACACAAGGGCGTGGGGAGCTGGCCAAAATGCAACACTGAGAAATCCACCCTCTGAAACTGAGGAAGATCGGCAAGAGAGGCTGGCTTCAGGTGGCAAACTTTAAGCAAAAGAAACACACAATGGCGTGGAGACCTGGGGAAAAAGCAACAAGGAGAAATCCAACCTCTGATACTGAGGAAGATGGGCAACAGAGGCTACCTCAGGTGGCAATCGTTAAGCAAAAACAAAGCACAAAGGCGTGGAGACCTGGGGAAAAAGCAACCCTGAAATATCTACCCTCTGAAACTGAGGAAGATGGGCAAGAGAGGCTGGCTTCAGGTGGCAAACTTTAAGCAAAAGAAACACACAAGGGCGTGGAGACCTGGGGAAAAAGCAACACGGAGAAATCCACCCACTGACTGAGGAAGATGGGCAAGAGAGGCTAGCTCAGGTGGCAATCGTTAAGCAACAACAAAACACAAAGGCGTGGAGACCTGGGGAAAAAGCAACCCTGAAATATCTACCCTCTGAAACTGAGGAACATGGGCAAAAGAAGATAGCTCAGGTTGCAACCTTTAAGCAGAAAAAAAAAAGACGCAAGGGCGTGGAGAGCTTGTGAAAAAGCAACACTGAGAAATCTACCCTCTGAAACCGAAGAAGATGGGCAACAGAGGCTAGCTCAGGTGGCAATATTTAGGCAAAAAAAATAAAATAAAAAAATACAATGGCGAGGAGACCCGGTCATAAAGCAACCCTGAAAAAGGTCCCCTCTGAAACTGTGGAAGCAGGGCAACAGTGCCTAGCTCAGGTGACAATCTTTAAGCAAAAGAAACACACAAGGGCGTGGGGAGCTGGCGAAAAGGCAACACTGAGAAATCCACCCTCTGAAACGGACAAAGATGGGCAACAGAGGCTAGCTCAGGTGGCAATCTTTAAGCAAAAGAAACACACAAGGGCGTGGAGACCTAGGGAAAAAGCAACACGGAGAAATCCACCCCCTGAAACTGAGGAAGATGGGCAAGAGAGGCTACCTCAGGTGGCAATCGTTAAGCAAAAACAAAGCACAAAGGCGTGGAGACCTGGGGAAGGAGCAACCCTGAAATATCTACCCTCAGAAACTGATGAAGATGGGCAAGAGAGGCTGGCTTCAGGTGGCAAAATTTAAGCAAAAGAAACACACAAGGGCGTGTAGCCCTGGGGAAAAAGCAACACGGAGAAAGCCACCCTCTGAAAATGAGGAACATGGGCAAGAGAAGCTAGCTCAGGTTGCAACCTTTAAGCAGAAAAAAAAAAAGAGGCAAGGGCGTGAAGAGCTGGCGAAAAAGCAACACTGAGAAATCTACCCTCTGAAACGGAAGAAGATGGGTAACAGAGGCTAGCTCAGGCGGCAATCTTTAAGCAAAAAAAATAAAATAAAAAAATACAATGGCGAGGAGAACCAGTCAAAAAGCAACCCTGAAAAACGTACCCTCTGAAACTGAGGAAGCAGGGAAACAGTGCCTAGCTCAGGTGACAATCTTTAAGCCAAAGAAACACAAGGACATGGGGAGCTGGCGAAAAGGCAACACTGAGAAATCCACCCTCTGAAACGGACGAAGATGTGCAACAGACTCTAGCTCAGGTGGCAATCATTAAGCAGAAGAAACACACAAGTGCGTGGAGACCTGGGGAAAAAGCAGCACTGAGAAATCTACCCTCTGAAACTGACGAGGATGGGCAACAGAGGCTACCTCAGGTGGCAATCGTTAAGCAAAAGAAACACACAAGGGCGTGGAGACCTGGGGAAGAAGCAACACGGAGAAATCCACCCTCTGAAACTGAGGAAGATGGGCAAGAGAGGCTAGCTCAGGTGGCAATCGTTAAGCAAAAACAAAGCACAAAGGCGTGGAGACCTGGGGAAAAAGCAACCCTGAAATATCTACCCTCTGAAACGGAGGAAGATGGGCAACAGAGGCTGGCTTCAGGTGGCAAACATTAAGCAAAAGAAACACACAAGGGCGTGGAGACCTGGGGAAAAAGCAACACTGAGAAATCCACCCTCTGAAACTGAGGAAGATGGGCAAGGCAGGCTAGCTCAGGTGGCAATCGTTAAGCAAAAACAAAACACTTAGGCGTGGAGACCTGGGGAAAAAGCAACCCTGAAATATCTACCCTCTGAAACTGAGGAAGATGGGCAAGAGAGGCTGGCTTCAGGTGGCAAACTTTGAGCAAAAGAAACTCACAAGGGCGTGGAGACCTGGGGAAAAAGCTGCACTGAGAAATCTACCCTCTGAAACTGACGAGGATGGGCAACAGAGGCTACCTCAGGTGGCAATCGTTAAGCAAAAGAAACACACAAGGGCGTGGAGACCTGGGGAGAAAGCAACGCGGAGAAATCCACCCTCTGAAACTGAGGAACATGGGCAAGAGAAGCCAGCTCAGGTTGCAACCTTTAAGCAGAAAAAAAAAAGACGCAAGGGCGTGGAGAGCTGGCGAAAAAGCAACACTGAGAAATCTACCCTCTGAAACCGAAGAAGATGGGCAACAGTGGCTAGCTCAGGTGGCAATCTGTAAGTAAAAGAAACACACAAGGGCGTGGAGACCTGGGGAAAAAGCAACACGGAGAAATCCACCCACTGACTGAGGAAGATGGGCAACAGAGGCTACCTCAGGTGGCAATCGTTAAGCAAAAACAAAGCACAAAGGCGTGGAGACCTGGGGAAAAAGCAACCCTGAAATATCTACCCTCTCAAACTGACGAGGATGGGCAACAGAGGCTACCTCAGGTGGCAATTGTTAAGGAAAAGAAACACATAAGGGCGTGGAGATCTAGGGAAAAAGCAACCCTGAAATACCTACAATCAGAAACTGAGGAAGATGGGCAAATGAGGCTGGCTTCAGGTGGCAAACTTTAAGCAAAAGAAACACACAAGGGCGTGGAGACCTGGGGAAAAAGCAACCCTGAAATATCTACCCTCTGAAACTGAGGAAGATGGGCAAGAGAGGCTGGCTTCAGGTGGCAAACTTTAAGCAAAAGAAACACACAAGGGCGTGGAGACCTGGGGAAAAAGCAACACGGAGAAATCCACCCACTGACTGAGGAAGATGGGCAAGAGAGGCTAGCTCAGGTGGCAATCGTTAAGCAACAACAAAACACAAAGGCGTGGAGACCTGGGGAAAAAGCAACCCTGAAATATCTACCCTCTGAAACTGAGGAACATGGGCAAAAGAAGATAGCTCAGGTTGCAACCTTTAAGCAGAAAAAAAAAAGACGCAAGGGCGTGGAGAGCTTGTGAAAAAGCAACACTGAGAAATCTACCCTCTGAAACCGAAGAAGATGGGCAAGAGAGGCTAGCTCAGGTGGCAATCGTTAAGCAAAAACAAAACCCAAAGGCGTGGAGACCTGGGGAAAAAGCAACCCTGAAATATCTACCCTCTGAAACTGAGGAAGATGGGCAAGAGAGGCTGGCTTCAGGTGGCAAACTTTAAGCAAAAGAAACACACAAGGGCGTGGAGACCTGGGGAAAAAGCAGCACTGAGAAATCTACCCTCTGAAACTGACGAGGATGTGCAACAGAGGCTACCTCAGGTGGCTATCTTTAAGCAAAAGTAACACACAAGGACGTGGGGAGCTGGCGAATAGGCAATACTGAGAAATCCACCCTCTGAAACGGACGAAGATGGGCAACAGAGGCTAGCTGAGGTGGCAATCTTTAAGCAAAAGAAACACACAAGGGCATGGAGACCTGGGGAAAAAGCAACACGGAGAAATCCACCCTCTGAAACTGAGGAAGATGGGAAAGAGAGGCTACCTCTTGTGGCAATCGTTAAGCAAAAACAAAGCACAAAGGCGTGGAGATCTGGGGAAAAAGCAACCCTGAAATACCTACAATCAGAAACTGAGGAAGATGGGCAAATGAGGCTGGCTTCAGGTGGCAAACTTTAAGTAAAAGAAACACACAAGGGCGTGGAGACCTGGGGAAAAAGCAACACTGAGAAATCCACCCTCTGAAACTGAGGAAGATGGGCAAGAGAGGCTAGCTCAGGTGGCAATCGTTAAGCAAAAACAAAACTCTAAGGCGTGGAGACCTGGGGAAAAAGCAACCCTGAAATATCTACCGTCTGAAACTGAGGAAGATGGGCAAGAGAGGCTGGCTTCAGGTGGCAAACTTTAAGCAAAAGAAACACACAAGGGCGTGGAGACCTGGGGAAAAAGCAACACGGAGAAATCCACCCTCTGAAACTGAGGAACATGGGCAAGAGAAGCTAGCTCAGGTTGCAACCTTTAAGCAGAAAAAAAAAAGACGCAAGGGCTTGGAGAGCTGGCGAAAAAGCAACACTGAGAAATCTACCCTCTGAAACCGAAGAAGATGGGCAACAGAGGCTAGCTCAGGTGGCAATCTTTAAGCAAAAAAAATAAAATAAAAAAATACAATGGCGAGGAGACCCGTTCAAAAAGCAACCCTGAAAAAGGTACCCTCTGAAACTGAGGAAGCAGGGCAACAGTGCCTAGCTCAGCTGACAATCTTTAAGCAAAAGAAACACACAAGGGCGTGGGGAGCTGGCGAAAAGGCAACACTGAGAAATCCACCCTCTGAAACGGAGGAAGATGGGCAACAGAGGCTAGCTCAGGTGGCAATCTTTAAGTAAAAGAAACACACAAGGGCGTGGAGACCTGGGGAAAAAGCAACATGGAGAAATCCACCCTCAGAAACTGAGGAAGATGGGCAAGAGAGTCTACCTCTTGTGGCAATCGTTAAGCAAAAACAAAGCACAAAGGCGTGGAGACCTGGTTAATAAGCAACCCTAAAATATCTACCCTCTGAAACGGAGGAAGATGGGCAACAGAGGCTGGCTTCAGGTGGCAAACTTTAAGCAAAAGAAACACACAAGGGCGTGGAGACCTGGGGAAAAAGCAACACTGAGAAATCCACCCTCTGAAACTGAGGAAGATGGGCAAGAGAGGCTAGCTCAGGTGGCAATCGTTAAGCAAAAACAAAACACTAAGGCGTGGAGACCTGGGGAAAAAGCAACCCTGAAATATCTACCCTCTGAAACTGAGGAAGATGAGCAAGAGAGGCTGGCTTCAGGTGGCAAACTTTAAGCAAAAGAAACACACAAGGGCGTGGAGACCAGGGGAAAAAGCAGCACTGAGAAATCTACCCTCTGAAACTCACGAGGATGGGCAACAGAGGCTACCTCAGGTGGCAATCGTTAAGCAAAAGAAACACACAAGGGCGTGTAGCCCTGGGGAAAAAGCAACACGGAGAAATCCACCCTCTGAACCTGAGGAAGATGGGAAACAGAGGCTACCTCAGGTGGCAATCGTTAAGCAAAAACAAAACCCAAAGGCGTGGAGACCTGGGGAAAAAGCAACCCTGAAATATCTACCCTCTGAAACTGAGGAAGATGGGCAAGAGAGGCTGGCTTCAGGTGGCAAACTTTAAGCAAAAGAAACACACAAGGGCGTGGAGACCTGGGGAAAAAGCAGCACTGAGAAATCTACCCTCTGAAACTGACGAGGATGGGCAACAGAGGCTACCTCAGGTGGCAATCGTTAAGCAAAAGAAACACACAAGGGAGTGGAGACCTGGGGAAAAAGCAACACGGAGAAATCCACCCTCTGAAACTGAGGAACATGGGCAAAAGAAGCTAGCTCAGGTTGCAAACTTTAAGCAGAAAAAAAAAAAGACGCAAGGGCGTGGAGAGCTGGCGAAAAAGCAACACTGAGAAATCTACCCAGAGCAACTGAGGAAGATGGGCAAGAGAGGCTACCTCAGGTTGCAATCGTTAAGCAAAAACAAAGCACAAAGGCGTGGAGACCTGGGGGAAAAGCAACCCTGAAATATCTACCCTCTCAAACTGAAGAGGATGGGCAACAGAGGCTACCTCAGGTGGCAATTGTTAAGGAAAAGAAACACATAAGGGCGTGGAGATCTAGGGAAAAAGCAACCCTGAAATACCTACAATCAGAAACTGAGGAAGATGGGCAAATGAGGCTGGCTTCAGGTGGCAAACTTTAAGCAAAAGAAACACACAAGGGCGTGGAGAACTGGGGAAAAAGCAACCCTGAAATATCTACCCTCTGAAACTGAGGAAGATGGGCAAGAGAGGCTGGCTTCAGGTGGCAAACTTTAAGCAAAAGAAACACACAAGGGCGTGGAGACCTGGGGAAAAAGCAACCCTGAAATATCTACCCTCTGAAACTGAGGAAGATGGGCAAGAGAGGCTGGCTTCAGGTGGCAAACTTTAAGCAAAAGAAACACACAAGGGCGTGGAGACCTGGGGAAAAAGCAGCACTGAGAAATCTACCCTCTGAAACTGACGAGGATGTGCAACAGAGGCTACCTCAGGTGGCTATCTTTAAGCAAAAGTAACACACAAGGACGTGGGGAGCTGGCGAATAGGCAATACTGAGAAATCCACCCTCTGAAACGGACGAAGATGGGCAACAGAGGCTAGCTGAGGTGGCAATCTTTAAGCAAAAGAAACACACAAGGGCATGGAGATCTGGGGAAAAAGCAACACGGAGAAATCCACCCTCTGAAACTGAGGAAGATGGGAAAGAGAGGCTACCTCTTGTGGCAATCGTTAAGCAAAAACAAAGCACAAAGGCGTGGAGATCTGGGGAAAAAGCAACCCTGAAATACCTACAATCAGAAACTGAGGAAGATGGGCAAATGAGGCTGGCTTCAGGTGGCAAACTTTAAGTAAAAGAAACACACAAGGGCGTGGAGACCTGGGGAAAAAGCAACACTGAGAAATCCACCCTCTGAAACTGAGGAAGATGGGCAAGAGAGGCTAGCTCAGGTGGCAATCGTTAAGCAAAAACAAAACACTAAGGCGTGGAGACCTGGGGAAAAAGCAACCCTGAAATATCTACCCTCTGAAACTGAGGAAGATGGGCAAGAGAGGCTGGCTTCAGGTGGCAAACTTTAAGCAAAAGAAACACACAAGGGCGTGGAGACCTGGGGAAAAAGCAACACGGAGAAATCCACCCTCTGAAACTGAGGAACATGGGCAAGAGAAGCTAGCTCAGGTTGCAACCTTTAAGCAGAAAAAAAAAAGACGCAAGGGCTTGGAGAGCTGGCGAAAAAGCAACACTGAGAAATCTACCCTCTGAAACCGAAGAAGATGGGCAACAGAGGCTAGCTCAGGTGGCAATCTTTAAGCCAAAAAAAATAAAATAAAAAAATACAATGGCGAGGAGACCCGTTCAAAAAGCAACCCTGAAAAAGGTACCCTCTGAAACTGAGGAAGCAGGGCAACAGTGCCTAGCTCAGCTGACAATCTTTAAGCAAAAGAAACACACAAGGGCGTGGAGACCTGGGGAAAAAGCAACATGGAGAAATCCACCCTCTGAAACTGAGGAAGATGGGCAAGAGAGTCTACCTCTTGTGGCAATCGTTAAGCAAAAACAAAGCACAAAGGCGTGGAGACCTGGTTAATAAGCAACCCTAAAATATCTACCCTCTGAAACGGAGGAAGATGGGCAACAGAGGCTGGCTTCAGGTGGCAAACTTTAAGCAAAAGAAACACACAAGGGCGTGGAGACCTGGGGAAAAAGCAACACTGAGAAATCCACCCTCTGAAACTGAGGAAGATGGGCAAGAGAGGCTAGCTCAGGTGGCAATCGTTAAGCAAAAACAAAACACTAAGGCGTGGAGACCTGGGGAAAAAGCAACCCTGAAATATCTACCCTCTGAAACTGAGGAAGATGAGCAAGAGAGGCTGGCTTCAGGTGGCAAACTTTAAGCAAAAGAAACACACAAGGGCGTGGAGACCAGGGGAAAAAGCAGCACTGAGAAATCTACCCTCTGAAACTCACGAGGATGGGCAACAGAGGCTACCTCAGGTGGCAATCGTTAAGCAAAAGAAACACACAAGGGTGTGTAGCCCTGGGGAAAAAGCAACACGGAGAAATCCACCCTCTGAACCTGAGGAAGATGGGAAACAGAGGCTACCTCAGGTGGCAATCGTTAAGCAAAAACAAAACCCAAAGGCGTGGAGACCTGGGGAAAAAGCAACCCTGAAATATCTACCCTCTGAAACTGAGGAAGATGGGCAAGAGAGGCTGGCTTCAGGTGGCAAACTTTAAGCAAAAGAAACACACAAGGGCGTGGAGACCTGGGGAAAAAGCAGCACTGAGAAATCTACCCTCTGAAACTGACGAGGATGGGCAACAGAGGCTACCTCAGGTGGCAATCGTTAAGCAAAAGAAACACACAAGGGCGTGGAGACCTGGGGAAAAAGCAACACGGAGAAATCCACCCTCTGAAACTGAGGAACATGGGCAAAAGAAGCTAGCTCAGGTTGCAATCTTTAAGCAGAAAAAAAAAAAGACGCAAGGGCGTGGAGAGCTGGCGAAAAAGCAACACTGAGAAATCTACCCTCTGAAACCGAAGAAGATGGGCAACAGAGGCTAGCTCAGGTGGCAATCTTTAAGCAAAAAAAATAAAATAAAAAAATACAATGGCGGGGAGACCCGGTCATAAAGCAACCCTGAAAAAGGTACCCTCTGAAACTGAGGAAGCAGGGCAACAGTGCCTAGCTCAGGTGATAATCTTTAAGCAAAAGAAACACACAAGGGCGTGGGGAGCTGGCGAAAAGGCAACACTGAGAAATCCACCCTCTGAAACGGACGAAGATGGGCAACAGAGGCTAGCTCAGATGGCAATCTTTAAGCAAAAGAAACACACAAGGACGTGGAGACCTGGGGAAAAAGCAACACTTAGAAATCCACCCAGAGCAACTGAGGAAGATGGGCAAGAGAGGCTACCTCAGGTGGCAATCGTTAAGCAAAAAGAAAGCACAAAGGCGTGGAGACCTGGGGAAAAAGCAACACGGAGAAATCCACCCTCTGAAACTGAGGAAGATGGGCAAGAGAGGCTACCTCTTGTGGCAATCGTTAAGCAAAAACAAAGCACAAAGGCGTGGAGACCTGGGGAAAAAGCAACCATGAAATATGTACCCTGAGAAACTGAGGAAGATGGGCAAGAGAGGCTGGCTTCAGGTGGCAAACTTTAAGCAAAAGAAACACACAAGGGCGTGGGGACCTGGGGAAAAAGCAGCACTGAGAAATCTACCCTCTGAAACTGACGAGGATGGGCAACAGAGGCTACCTCAGGTGGCAATCGTTAAGCAAAAGAAACACACAAGGGCGTGGAGACCTGGGGAGAAAGCAACGCGGAGAAATCCACCCTGTGAAACTGAGGAACATGGGCAAGAGAAGCCAGCTCAGGTTGCAACCTTTAAGCAGAAAAAAAAAAGACGCAAGGGCGTGGAGAGCTGGCGAAAAAGCAACACTGAGAAATCTACCCTCTGAAACCGAAGAAGATGGGCAACAGTGGCTAGCTCAGGTGGCAATCTGTAAGTAAAAGAAACACACAAGGGCGTGGAGACCTGGGGAAAAAGCAACACGGAGAAATCCACCCACTGACTGAGGAAGATGGGCAACAGAGGCTAACTCAGGTGGCAATCGTTAAGCAAAAACAAAGCACAAAGGCGTGGAGACCTGGGGAAAAAGCAACCCTGAAATATCTACCCTCTCAAACTGAAGAGGATGGGCAACAGAGGCTACCTCAGGTGGCAATTGTTAAGGAAAAGAAACACATAAGGGCGTGGAGATCTAGGGAAAAAGCAACCCTGAAATACCTACAATCAGAAACTGAGGAAGATGGGCAAATGAGGCTGGCTTCAGGTTGCAAACTTTAAGCAAAAGAAACACACAAGGGCGTGGAGACCTGGGGAAAAAGCAACCCTGAAATATCTACCCTCCGAAACTGAGGAAGATGGGCAAGAGAGGCTGGCTTCAGGTGGCAAACTTTAAGCAAAAGAAACACACAAGGGCGTGGAGACCTGGGGAAAAAGCAACCCTGAAATATCTACCCTCTGAAACTGAGGAAGATGGGCAAGAGAGGCTGGCTTCAGGTGGCAAACTTTAAGCAAAAGAAACACACAAGGGCGTGGAGACCTGGGGAAAAAGCAGCACTGAGAAATCTACCCTCTGAAACTGACGAGGATGTGCAACAGAGGCTACCTCAGGTGGCTATCTTTAAGCAAAAGTAACACACAAGGACGTGGGGAGCTGGCGAATAGGCAATACTGAGAAATCCACCCTCTGAAACGGACGAAGATGGGCAACAGAGGCTAGCTGAGGTGGCAATCTTTAAGCAAAAGAAACACACAAGGGCATGGAGACCTGGGGAAAAAGCAACACGGAGAAATCCACCCTCTGAAACTGAGGAAGATGGGAAAGAGAGGCTACCTCTTGTGGCAATCGTTAAGCAAAAACAAAGCACAAAGGCGTGGAGATCTGGGGAAAAAGCAACCCTGAAATACCTACAATCAGAAACTGAGGAAGATGGGCAAATGAGGCTGGCTTCAGGTGGCAAACTTTAAGTAAAAGAAACACACAAGGGCGTGGAGACCTGGGGAAAAAGCAACACTGAGAAATCCACCCTCTGAAACTGAGGAAGATGGGCAAGAGAGGCTAGCTCAGGTGGCAATCGTTAAGCAAAAACAAAACTCTAAGGCGTGGAGACCTGGGGAAAAAGCAACCCTGAAATATCTACCGTCTGAAACTGAGGAAGATGGGCAAGAGAGGCTGGCTTCAGGTGGCAAACTTTAAGCAAAAGAAACACACAAGGGCGTGGAGACCTGGGGAAAAAGCAACACGGAGAAATCCACCCTCTGAAACTGAGGAACATGGGCAAGAGAAGCTAGCTCAGGTTGCAACCTTTAAGCAGAAAAAAAAAAGACGCAAGGGCTTGGAGAGCTGGCGAAAAAGCAACACTGAGAAATCTACCCTCTGAAACCGAAGAAGATGGGCAACAGAGGCTAGCTCAGGTGGCAATCTTTAAGCAAAAAAAATAAAATAAAAAAATACAATGGCGAGGAGACCCGTTCAAAAAGCAACCCTGAAAAAGGTACCCTCTGAAACTGAGGAAGCAGGGCAACAGTGCCTAGCTCAGCTGACAATCTTTAAGCAAAAGAAACACACAAGGGCGTGGGGAGCTGGCGAAAAGGCAACACTGAGAAATCCACCCTCTGAAACGGAGGAAGATGGGCAACAGAGGCTAGCTCAGGTGGCAATCTTTAAGTAAAAGAAACACACAAGGGCGTGGAGACCTGGGGAAAAAGCAACATGGAGAAATCCACCCTCAGAAACTGAGGAAGATGGGCAAGAGAGTCTACCTCTTGTGGCAATCGTTAAGCAAAAACAAAGCACAAAGGCGTGGAGACCTGGTTAATAAGCAACCCTAAAATATCTACCCTCTGAAACGGAGGAAGATGGGCAACAGAGGCTGGCTTCAGGTGGCAAACTTTAAGCAAAAGAAACACACAAGGGCGTGGAGACCTGGGGAAAAAGCAACACTGAGAAATCCACCCTCTGAAACTGAGGAAGATGGGCAAGAGAGGCTAGCTCAGGTGGCAATCGTTAAGCAAAAACAAAACACTAAGGCGTGGAGACCTGGGGAAAAAGCAACCCTGAAATATCTACCCTCTGAAACTGAGGAAGATGAGCAAGAGAGGCTGGCTTCAGGTGGCAAACTTTAAGCAAAAGAAACACACAAGGGCGTGGAGACCAGGGGAAAAAGCAGCACTGAGAAATCTACCCTCTGAAACTCACGAGGATGGGCAACAGAGGCTACCTCAGGTGGCAATCGTTAAGCAAAAGAAACACACAAGGGCGTGGAGACCTGGGGAAAAAGCAACACGGAGAAATCCACCCTCTGAACCTGAGGAAGATGGGAAACAGAGGCTACCTCAGGTGGCAATCGTTAAGCAAAAGAAACACACAAGGGCGTGGAGACCCGGTCAAAAAGCAACCCTGAAAAAGGTACCCTCTGAAACTGAGGAAGCAGGGCAACAGTGCCTAGCTCAGGTGACAATCTTTAAGCAAAAGAAACACACAAGGGCGTGGGGAGCTGGCGAAAAGGCAACACTGAGAAATCCACCCTCTGAAACGGACGAAGATGGGCAACAGAGGCTAGCTCAGGTGGCAATCTTTAAGCAAAAGAAACACACAAAGGCGTGGAGACCTGGGGAAAAAGCAACCCTGAAATATCTACCCTCTCAAACTGACGAGGATGGGCAACAGAGGCTACCTCAGGTGGCAATTGTTAAGGAAAAGAAACACACAAGGGCGTGGAGATCTAGGGAAAAAGCAACCCTGAAATACCTACAATCAGAAACTGAGGAAGATGGGCAAATGAGGCTGGCTTCAGGTGGCAAACTTTAAGCAAAAGAAACACACAAGGGCGTGGAGACCTGGGGAAAAAGCAACCCTGAAATATCTACCCTCTGAAACTGAGGAAGATGGGCAAGAGAGGCTGGCTTCAGGTGGCAAACTTTAAGCAAAAGAAACACACAAGGGCGTGGAGACCTGGGGAAAAAGCAGCACTGAGAAATCTACCCTCTGAAACTGACGAGGATGTGCAACAGAGGCTACCTCAGGTGGCTATCTTTAAGCAAAAGTAACACACAAGGACGTGGGGAGCTGGCAAATAGGCAATACTGAGAAATCCACCCTCTGAAACGGACGAAGATGGGCAACAGAGGCTAGCTGAGGTGGCAATCTTTAAGCAAAAGAAACACACAAGGGCATGGAGATCTGGGGAAAAAGCAACACGGAGAAATCCACCCTCTGAAACTGAGGAACATGGGAAAGAGAGGCTACCTCTTGTGGCAATCGTTAAGCAAAAACAAAGCACAAAGGCGTGGAGATCTGGGGAAAAAGCAACCCTGAAATATCTACCCTCTGAAACTGAGGAAGATGGGCAAGAGAGGCTGGCTTCAGGTGGCAAACTTTAAGTAAAAGAAACACACAAGGGCGTGGAGACCTGGGGAAAAAGCAACACTGAGAAATCCACCCTCTGAAACTGAGGAAGATGGGCAAGAGAGGCTAGCTCAGGTGGCAATCGTTAAGCAAAAACAAAACCCAAAGGCGTGGAGACCTGGGGAAAAAGCAACCCTGAAATATCTACCCTCTGAAACTGAGGAAGATGGGCAAGAGAGGCTGGCTTCAGGTGGCAAACTTTAAGCAAAAGAAACACACAAGGGCGTGGAGACCTGGGGAAAAAGCAGCACTGAGAAATCTACCCTCTGAAACTGACGAGGATGGGCAACAGAGGCTACCTCAGGTGGCAATCGTTAAGCAAAAGAAACACACAAGGGCGTGGAGACCTGGGGAAAAAGCAACACGGAGAAATCCACCCTCTGAAACTGAGGAACATGGGCAAGAGAAGCTAGCTCAGGTTGCAACCTTTAAGCAGAAAAAAAAAAGACGCAAGGGCTTGGAGAGCTGGCGAAAAAGCAACACTGAGAAATCTACCCTCTGAAACCGAAGAAGATGGGCAACAGAGGCTAGCTCAGGTGGCAATCTTTAAGCAAAAACAAAGCACAAAGGCGTGGAGACCTGGTTAATAAGCAACCCTAAAATATCTACCCTCTGAAACGGAGGAAGATGGGCAACAGAGGCTGGCTTCAGGTGGCAAATTTTAAGCAAAAGAAACACACAAGGGCGTGGAGACCTGGGGAAAAAGCAACAGTGAGAAATCCTCCCTCTGAAACTGAGGAAGATGGGCAAGAGAGGCTAGCTCAGGTGGCAATCGTTAAGCAAAAACAAAACACTAAGGCGTGGAGACCTGGGGAAAAAGCAACCCTGAAATATCTACCCTCTGAAACTGAGGAAGATGGGCAAGAGAGGCTGGCTTCAGGTGGCAAACTTTAAGCAAAAGAAACACACAAGGGCGTGGAGACCAGGGGAAAAAGCAGCACTGAGAAATCTACCCTCTGAAACTGACGAGGATGGGCAACAGCGGCTACCTCAGGTGGCAATCGTTAAGCAAAAGAAACACACAAGGGCGTGTAGCCCTGGGGAAAAAGCAACACGGAGAAATCCACCCTCTGAACCTGAGGAAGATGGGAAACAGAGGCTACCTCAGGTGGCAATCGTTAAGCAAAAACAAAACCCAAAGGCGTGGAGACCTGGGGAAAAAGCAACCCTGAAATATCTACCCTCTGAAACTGAGGAAGATGGGCAAGAGAGGCTGGCTTCAGGTGGCAAACTTTGAGCAAAAGAAACACACAAGGGCGTGGAGACCTGGGGAAAAAGCTGCACTGAGAAATCTACCCTCTGAAACTGACGAGGATGGGCAACAGAGGCTACCTCAGGTGGCAATCGTTAAGCAAAAGAAACACACAAGGGCGTGGAGACCTGGGGAAAAAGCAACACGGAGAAATCCACCCTCTGAAACTGAGGAACATGGGCAAAAGAAGCTAGCTCAGGTTGCAATCTTTAAGCAGAAAGAAAAAAAGACGCAAGGGCGTGGAGAGCTGGCGAAAAAGCAACACTGAGAAATCTACCCTCTGAAACCGAAGAAGATGGGCAACAGAGGCTAGCTCAGGTGGCAATCTTTAAGCAAAAAAAATAAAATAAAAAAATACAATGGCGAGGAGACCCGGTCATAAAGCAACCCTGAAAAAGGTACCCTCTGAAACTGAGGAAGCAGGGCAACAGTGCCTAGCTCAGGTGATAATCGTTAAGCAAAAGAAACACACAAGGGCGTGGGGAGCTGGCGAAAAGGCAACACTGAGAAATCCACCCTCTGAAACGGACGAAGATGGGCAACAGAGGCTAGCTCAGATGGCAATCTTTAAGCAAAAGAAACACACAAGGGCGTGGAGACCTGGGGAAAAAGCAACACTTAGAAATCCACCCAGAGAAACTGAGGAAGATGGGCAAGAGAGGCTACCTCAGGTGGCAATCGTTAAGCAAAAACAAAGCACAAAGGCGTGGAGACCTGGGGAAAAAGCAACCCTGAAATATCTACCCTCAGAAACTGATGAAGATGGGCAAGAGAGGCTGGCTTAAGGTGGCAAACATTAAGCAAAAGAAACACACAAGGGCGTGGATACCTGGGGAAAAAGCAACACTGAGAAATCCACCCTCTGAAACTGAGGAAGATGGGCAAGAGAGGCTAGCTCAGGTGGCAATCGTTAAGCAAAAACAAAACACTAAGGCGTGGAGACCTGGGGACAAAGCAACCCTGAAATATCTACCCTCTGAAACTGAGGAAGATGGGCAAGAGAGGCTGGCTTCAGGTGGCAAACTTTAAGCAAAAGAAACACACAAGGGCGTGGAGACCTGGGGAAAAAGCTGCACTGAGAAATCTACCCTCTGAAACTGACGAGGATGGGCAACAGAGGCTACCTCAGGTGGCAATCGTTAAGCAAAAGAAACACACAAGGGCGTGGAGACCTGGGGAAAAAGCAACACGGAGAAATCCACCCTTTGAAACTGAGGAACATGGGCAAGAGAAGCTAGCTCAGGTTGCAACCTTTAAGCAGAAAAAAAAAAGACGCAAGGGCTTGGAGAGCTGGCGAAAAAGCAACACTGAGAAATCTACCCTCTGAAACCGAAGAAGATGGGCAACAGAGGCTAGCTCAGGTGGCAATCTTTAAGCAAAAAAAATAAAATAAAAAAATACAATGGCGAGGAGACCCGTTCAAAAAGCAACCCTGAAAAAGGTACCCTCTGAAACTGAGGAAGCAGGGCAACAGTGCCTAGCTCAGCTGACAATCTTTAAGCAAAAGAATCACACAAGGGCGTGGGGAGCTGGCGTAAAGGCAACACTGAGAAATCCACCCTCTGAAACGGACGAAGATGGGCAACAGAGGCTAGCTCAGGTGGCAATCTTTAAGTAAAAGAAACACACAAGGGCGTGGAGACCTGGGGAAAAAGCAACACGGAGAAATCCACCCTCTGAAACTGAGGAAGATGGGCAAGAGAGTCCACCTCTTGTGGGAATCGTTAAGCAAAAACAAAGCACAAAGGCGTGGAGACCTGGTTAAAAAGCAACCCTAAAATATCTACCCTCTGAAACGGAGGAAGATGGGCAACAGAGGCTGGCTTCAGGTGGCAAACTTTAAGCAAAAGAAACACACAAGGGCGTGGAGATCTGGGGAAAAAGCAACACTGAGAAATCCACCCTCTGAAACTGAGGAAGTTGGGCAAGAGAGGCTAGCTCAGGTGGCAATCGTTAAGCAAAAACAAAACACTAAGGCGTGGAGACCTGGGGAAAATGCAACCCTGAAATATCTACCGTCTGAAACTGAGGAAGATGGGCAAGAGAGGCTGGCTTCAGGTGGCAAACTTTAAGCAAAATAAACACACAAGAGCGTGGAGATCAGGGGAAAAAGCAGCACTGAGAAATCTACCCTCTGAAACTGACGAGGATGGGCAACAGAGGCTACCTCAGGTGGCAATCGTTAAGCAAAAGAAACACACAAGGGCGTGGAGCCCTGGGGAAAAAGCAACACGGAGAAATCCACCCTCTGAAACTGAGGAAGATGGGCAAGAGAGGCTACCTCTTGTGGCAATCGTTAAGCAAAAACAAAGCACAAAGGCGTGGAGACCTGGGGAAAAAGCAACCATGAAATATGTACCCTGAGAAACTGAGGAAGATGGGCAAGAGAGGCTGGCTTCAGGTGGCAAGCTTTAAGCAAAAGAAACACACAAGGGCGTGGAGACCTGGGGAAAAAGCAACTCTGAGAAATCCACCCTCTGAAACTGAGGAAGATGGGCAAGAGAGGCTAGCTCAGCTGGCAATCGTAAAGCAAAAACAAATCACTAAGGCGTGGAGACCTGGGGAAAAAGCAACCCTGAAATATCTACCCTCTGAAACTGAGGAAGATGGGCAAGAGAGGCTGGCTTCAGGTGGCAAACTTTGAGCAAAAGAAACACACAAGGGCGTGGAGACCTGGGGAAAAAGCTGCACTGAGAAATCTACCCTCTGAAACTGACGAGGATGGGCAACATAGGCTACCTCAGGTGGCAATCGTTAAGCAAAAGAAACACACAAGGGCGTGGAGACCTGGGGAAAAAGCAACACGGAGAAATCCACCCTCTGAAACTGACAAACATGGGCAAGAGAAGCTAGCTCAGGTTGCAACCTTTAAGCAGAAAAAAAAAAAAAAACGCAAGGGCGTGGAGAGCTGGCGAAAAAGCAACACGGAGAAATCCACCCTCTGAAACTGAGGCAGATGGGCAAGAGAGGCTACCTCTTGTGGCAATCGTTAAGCAAAAACAAAGCACAAAGGCGTGGAGACCTGGGGAAAAAGCAACCCTGAAATATCTACCTTCAGAAACTGAGGAAGATGGGCAACAGAGGCTGGCTTCAGGTGGCAAACTTTAAGCAAAAGAAACACACAAGGGCGTGCAGACCTGGGGAAAAAGCAACACTGAGAAATCCACCCTCTGAAACTGAGGAAGATGGGGAACAGAGGCTAGCTCAGGTGGCAATCTTTAAGCAAAAAAAATAAAATAAAAGAATACAATGGCGAGGAGAACCAGTCAAAAAGCAACCCTGAAAAACGTACCCTCTGAAACTGAGGAAGCAGGGAAACAGTGCCTAGCTCAGGTGACAATCTTTAAGCAAAAGAAACACAAGGACGTGGGGAGCTGGCGAAAAGGCAACACTGAGAAATCCACCCTCTGAAACGGACGAAGATGGGCAACAGACTCTAGCTCAGGTGGCAATCTTTAAGTAAATGAAACACACAAGGGCGTGGAGACCTGGGGAAAAAGCAACACGGAGAAATACACCCACTGACTGAGGAAGATGGGCAACAGAGGCTACCTCAGGTGGCAATCGTTAAGCAACAACAAAACACAAAGGCGTGGAGACCTGGGGAAAAAGCAACCCTGAAATACCTACCCTCTCAACTGATGAGGATGGGCAACAGAGGCTACCTCAGGTGGCAATTGTTAAGCAAAAGAAACACACAAGGGCGTGGAGACCTGGGCAAAAAGCAACATGGAGAAATCCACCCTCTGAAACTGAGGAACATGGGCAAGAGAAGCTAGCTCAGGTTGCAACATTTAAGCAGAAAAAAAAAAAGACGCAAGGGCGTGGAGAGCTGGCGAAAAGGCAACACTGAGAAATCTACCCTCTGAAACCGAAGAAGATGGGCAACAGAGGCTAGCTCAGGTGGCAATCTTTAAGCAAAAAAAAAAAAAAATAAAAAAATACAATGGCGAGGAGACCCGGTCAAAAAGCAACCCTGAAAAAGGTACCCACTGAAACTGGAGAAGCAGGGCAACAGTGCCTAGCTCAGGTGACAATCTTTAAGCAAAAGAAACACACAAGGGCGTGGGGAGCTGGCGAAAAGGCAACACTGAGAAATCCACCCTCTGAAACTGACGAGGATGGGCAACAGAGGCTACCTCAGGTGGCAATCGTTAAGCAAAAGAAACACACAAGGGCGTGGAGACCTGGGGAAAAAGCAACACGGAGAAATCCACCCTCTGAAACTGAGGAAGATGGGCAAGAGAGGCTACCTCTTGTGGCAATCGTTAAGCAAAAACAAAGCACAAAGGCGTGGAGACCTGGGGAAAAAGCAACCATGAAATATGTACCCTGAGAAACTGAGGAAGATGGGCAAGAGAGGCTGGCTTCAGGTGGCAAACTTTAAGCAAAAGAAACACACAAGGGCGTGGATACCTGGGGAAAAAGCAACTCTGAGAAATCCACCCTCTGAAACTGAGGAAGATGGGCAAGAGAGGCTAGCTCAGCTGGCAATCGTAAAGCAAAAACAAATCACTAAGGCGTGGAGACCTGGGGAAAAAGCAACCCTGAAATATCTACCCTCTGAAACTGAGGAAGATGGGCAAGAGAGGCTGGCTTCAGGTGGCAAACTTTGAGCAAAAGAAACACACAAGGGCGTGGAGACCTGGGGAAAAAGCTGCACTGAGAAATCTACCCTCTGAAACTGACGAGGATGGGCAACATAGGCTACCTCAGGTGGCAATCGTTAAGCAAAAGAAACACACAAGGGCGTGGAGACCTGGGGAAAAAGCAACACGGAGAAATCCACCCTCTGAAACTGACAAACATGGGCAAGAGAAGCTAGCTCAGGTTGCAACCTTTAAGCAGAAAAAAAAAAAAAACGCAAGGGCGTGGAGAGCTGGCGAAAAAGCAACACGGAGAAATCCACCCTCTGAAACTGAGGCAGATGGGCAAGAGAGGCTACCTCTTGTGGCAATCGTTAAGCAAAAACAAAGCACAAAGGCGTGGAGACCTGGGGAAAAAGCAACCCTGAAATATCTACCTTCAGAAACTGAGGAAGATGGGCAACAGAGGCTGGCTTCAGGTGGCAAACTTTAAGCAAAAGAAACACACAAGGGCGTGCAGACCTGGGGAAAAAGCAACACTGAGAAATCCACCCTCTGAAACTGAGGAAGATGGGGAACAGAGGCTAGCTCAGGTGGCAATCTTTAAGCAAAAAAAATAAAATAAAAGAATACAATGGCGAGGAGAACCAGTCAAAAAGCAACCCTGAAAAACGTACCCTCTGAAACTGAGGAAGCAGGGAAACAGTGCCTAGCTCAGGTGACAATCTTTAAGCAAAAGAAACACAAGGACGTGGGGAGCTGGCGAAAAGGCAACACTGAGAAATCCACCCTCTGAAACGGACGAAGATGGGCAACAGACTCTAGCTCAGGTGGCAATCTTTAAGTAAATGAAACACACAAGGGCGTGGAGACCTGGGGAAAAAGCAACACGGAGAAATACACCCACTGACTGAGGAAGATGGGCAACAGAGGCTACCTCAGGTGGCAATCGTTAAGCAACAACAAAACACAAAGGCGTGGAGACCTGGGGAAAAAGCAACCCTGAAATACCTACCCTCTCAAACTGATGAGGATGGGCAACAGAGGCTACCTCAGGTGGCAATTGTTAAGCAAAAGAAACACACAAGGGCGTGGAGACCTGGGCAAAAAGCAACATGGAGAAATCCACCCTCTGAAACTGAGGAACATGGGCAAGAGAAGCTAGCTCAGGTTGCAACATTTAAGCAGAAAAAAAAAAAGACGCAAGGGCGTGGAGAGCTGGCGAAAAGGCAACACTGAGAAATCTACCCTCTGAAACCGAAGAAGATGGGCAACAGAGGCTAGCTCAGGTGGCAATCTTTAAGCAAAAAAAAAAAAAAATAAAAAAATACAATGGCGAGGAGACCCGGTCAAAAAGCAACCCTGAAAAAGGTACCCACTGAAACTGGAGAAGCAGGGCAACAGTGCCTAGCTCAGGTGACAATCTTTAAGCAAAAGAAACACACAAGGGCGTGGGGAGCTGGCGAAAAGGCAACACTGAGAAATCCACCCTCTGAAACTGACGAGGATGGGCAACAGAGGCTACCTCAGGTGGCAATCGTTAAGCAAAAGAAACACACAAGGGCGTGGAGACCTGGGGAAAAAGCAACACGGAGAAATCCACCCTCTGAAACTGAGGAAGATGGGCAAGAGAGGCTACCTCTTGTGGCAATCGTTAAGCAAAAACAAAGCACAAAGGCGTGGAGACCTGGGGAAAAAGCAACCATGAAATATGTACCCTGAGAAACTGAGGAAGATGGGCAAGAGAGGCTGGCTTCAGGTGGCAAACTTTAAGCAAAAGAAACACACAAGGGCGTGGATACCTGGGGAAAAAGCAACTCTGAGAAATCCACCCTCTGAAACTGAGGAAGATGGGCAAGAGAGGCTAGCTCAGCTGGCAATCGTAAAGCAAAAACAAATCACTAAGGCGTGGAGACCTGGGGAAAAAGCAACCCTGAAATATCTACCCTCTGAAACTGAGGAAGATGGGCAAGAGAGGCTGGCTTCAGGTGGCAAACTTTGAGCAAAAGAAACACACAAGGGCGTGGAGACCTGGGGAAAAAGCTGCACTGAGAAATCTACCCTCTGAAACTGACGAGGATGGGCAACATAGGCTACCTCAGGTGGCAATCGTTAAGCAAAAGAAACACACAAGGGCGTGGAGACCTGGGGAAAAAGCAACACGGAGAAATCCACCCTCTGAAACTGACAAACATGGGCAAGAGAAGCTAGCTCAGGTTGCAACCTTTAAGCAGAAAAAAAAAAAAAAACGCAAGGGCGTGGAGAGCTGGCGAAAAAGCAACACGGAGAAATCCACCCTCTGAAACTGAGGCAGATGGGCAAGAGAGGCTACCTCTTGTGGCAATCGTTAAGCAAAAACAAAGCACAAAGGCGTGGAGACCTGGGGAAAAAGCAACCCTGAAATATCTACCTTCAGAAACTGAGGAAGATGGGCAACAGAGGCTGGCTTCAGGTGGCAAACTTTAAGCAAAAGAAACACACAAGGGCGTGCAGACCTGGGGAAAAAGCAACACTGAGAAATCCACCCTCTGAAACTGAGGAAGATGGGGAACAGAGGCTAGCTCAGGTGGCAATCTTTAAGCAAAAAAAATAAAATAAAAGAATACAATGGCGAGGAGAACCAGTCAAAAAGCAACCCTGAAAAACGTACCCTCTGAAACTGAGGAAGCAGGGAAACAGTGCCTAGCTCAGGTGACAATCTTTAAGCAAAAGAAACACAAGGACGTGGGGAGCTGGCGAAAAGGCAACACTGAGAAATCCACCCTCTGAAACGGACGAAGATGGGCAACAGACTCTAGCTCAGGTGGCAATCTTTAAGTAAATGAAACACACAAGGGCGTGGAGACCTGGGGAAAAAGCAACACGGAGAAATACACCCACTGACTGAGGAAGATGGGCAACAGAGGCTACCTCAGGTGGCAATCGTTAAGCAACAACAAAACACAAAGGCGTGGAGACCTGGGGAAAAAGCAACCCTGAAATACCTACCCTCTCAACTGATGAGGATGGGCAACAGAGGCTACCTCAGGTGGCAATTGTTAAGCAAAAGAAACACACAAGGGCGTGGAGACCTGGGCAAAAAGCAACATGGAGAAATCCACCCTCTGAAACTGAGGAACATGGGCAAGAGAAGCTAGCTCAGGTTGCAACATTTAAGCAGAAAAAAAAAAAGACGCAAGGGCGTGGAGAGCTGGCGAAAAGGCAACACTGAGAAATCTACCCTCTGAAACCGAAGAAGATGGGCAACAGAGGCTAGCTCAGGTGGCAATCTTTAAGCAAAAAAAAAAAAAAATAAAAAAATACAATGGCGAGGAGACCCGGTCAAAAAGCAACCCTGAAAAAGGTACCCACTGAAACTGGAGAAGCAGGGCAACAGTGCCTAGCTCAGGTGACAATCTTTAAGCAAAAGAAACACACAAGGGCGTGGGGAGCTGGCGAAAAGGCAACACTGAGAAATCCACCCTCTGAAACTGACGAGGATGGGCAACAGAGGCTACCTCAGGTGGCAATCGTTAAGCAAAAGAAACACACAAGGGCGTGGAGACCTGGGGAAAAAGCAACACGGAGAAATCCACCCTCTGAAACTGAGGAAGATGGGCAAGAGAGGCTACCTCTTGTGGCAATCGTTAAGCAAAAACAAAGCACAAAGGCGTGGAGACCTGGGGAAAAAGCAACCATGAAATATGTACCCTGAGAAACTGAGGAAGATGGGCAAGAGAGGCTGGCTTCAGGTGGCAAACTTTAAGCAAAAGAAACACACAAGGGCGTGGATACCTGGGGAAAAAGCAACTCTGAGAAATCCACCCTCTGAAACTGAGGAAGATGGGCAAGAGAGGCTAGCTCAGCTGGCAATCGTAAAGCAAAAACAAATCACTAAGGCGTGGAGACCTGGGGAAAAAGCAACCCTGAAATATCTACCCTCTGAAACTGAGGAAGATGGGCAAGAGAGGCTGGCTTCAGGTGGCAAACTTTGAGCAAAAGAAACACACAAGGGCGTGGAGACCTGGGGAAAAAGCTGCACTGAGAAATCTACCCTCTGAAACTGACGAGGATGGGCAACATAGGCTACCTCAGGTGGCAATCGTTAAGCAAAAGAAACACACAAGGGCGTGGAGACCTGGGGAAAAAGCAACACGGAGAAATCCACCCTCTGAAACTGACAAACATGGGCAAGAGAAGCTAGCTCAGGTTGCAACCTTTAAGCAGAAAAAAAAAAAAAAACGCAAGGGCGTGGAGAGCTGGCGAAAAAGCAACACGGAGAAATCCACCCTCTGAAACTGAGGCAGATGGGCAAGAGAGGCTACCTCTTGTGGCAATCGTTAAGCAAAAACAAAGCACAAAGGCGTGGAGACCTGGGGAAAAAGCAACCCTGAAATATCTACCTTCAGAAACTGAGGAAGATGGGCAACAGAGGCTGGCTTCAGGTGGCAAACTTTAAGCAAAAGAAACACACAAGGGCGTGCAGACCTGGGGAAAAAGCAACACTGAGAAATCCACCCTCTGAAACTGAGGAAGATGGGGAACAGAGGCTAGCTCAGGTGGCAATCTTTAAGCAAAAAAAATAAAATAAAAGAATACAATGGCGAGGAGAACCAGTCAAAAAGCAACCCTGAAAAACGTACCCTCTGAAACTGAGGAAGCAGGGAAACAGTGCCTAGCTCAGGTGACAATCTTTAAGCAAAAGAAACACAAGGACGTGGGGAGCTGGCGAAAAGGCAACACTGAGAAATCCACCCTCTGAAACGGACGAAGATGGGCAACAGACTCTAGCTCAGGTGGCAATCTTTAAGTAAAAGAAACACACAAGGGCGTGGAGACCTGGGGAAAAAGCAACACGGAGAAATACACCCACTGACTGAGGAAGATGGGCAACAGAGGCTACCTCAGGTGGCAATCGTTAAGCAACAACAAAACACAAAGGCGTGGAGACCTGGGGATAAAGCAACCCTGAAATACCTACCCTCTCAAACTGATGAGGATGGGCAACAGAGGCTACCTCAGGTGGCAATTGTTAAGCAAAAGAAACACACAAGGGCGTGGAGACCTGGGGAAAAAGCAACATGGAGAAATCCACCCTCTGAAACTGAGGAACATGGGCAAGAGAGGCTACCTCAGGTGGCAATCATTAAGCAAAAACAAAGCACAAAGGCGTGGAGACCTGGGGAAAAAGCAACGCTGAAATATCTACCCTCTGAAACTGAGGAAGATGGGCAAGAGAGGCTACCTCTTGTGGCAATCGTTAAGCAAAAACAAAGCACAAAGGCGTGGAGATCTGGGGAAAAAGCAACCCTGAAATACCTACAATCAGAAACTGAGGAAGATGGGCAAATGAGGCTGGCTTCAGGTGGCAAACTTTAAGCAAAAGAAACACACAAGGGCGTGGAGACCTGGGAAAAAGCAACCCTGAAATATCTACCCTCTGAAACTGAGGAAGATGGGCAAGAGAGGCTGGCTTCAGGTGGCAAACTTTAAGCAAAAGAAACACACAAGGGCGTGCAGACCTGGGGCAAAAGCAACCCTGAAATATGTACCCTCTGAAACTTAGGAAGATGGGCAAGAGAGGCTGGCTTCAGGTGGCAAACGTTGAGCAAAAGAAACACACAAGGGCGTGGAGACCTGGGGAAAAAGCTGCACTGAGAAATCTACCCTCTGAAATTGACGAGGATGGGCAACAGAGGCTACCTCAGGTGGCAATCGTTAAGCAAAAGAAACACACAAGGGCGTGGAGACCTGGGGAAAAAGCAACTCGGAGAAATCCACCCTCTGAAACTGACAAACATGGGCAAGAGAAGCTAGCTCAGGTTGCAACCTTCAAGCAGAAAAAAAAAAGACGCAAGGGCGTGGAGAGCTGGCGAAAAAGCAACACTGAGAAATCTACCCTCTGAAACCGAAGAAGATGGGCAACAGAGGCTAGCTCAGGTGGCAATCTTTAAGCAAAAAAAATAAAATAAAAAAATATAATGGCGAGGAGACCCGGTCAAAAAGCAACCCTGAAAAAGGTACCCTCTGAAACTGAGGAAGCAGGGCAACAGTGCCTAGCTCAGGTGACAATCTTTAAGCAAAAGAAACACACAAGGGCGTGGGGAGCTGGCGAAAAGGCAACACTGAGAAATCCACCCTCTGAAACGGACGAAGATGGGCAACAGAGGCTAGCTCAGGTGGCAATCTTTAAGCCAAAGAAACACACAAGGGCGTGGAGACCTGGGGAAAAAGCAACACGGAGAAATCCACCCTCTGAAACTGAGGAAGATGGGAAAGAGAGGCTACCTCAGGTGGCAATCGTTAAGCAAATACAAAGCACAAAGGCATGGAGACCTGGGGAAAAAGCAACCCTGAAATATCTACCCTCAGAAACTGAGGAAGATGGGCAACAGAGGCTGGCTTCAGGTGGCAAACTTTAAGCAAAAGAAACACAAAAGGGCTTGGAGACCTGGGGAAAAAGCAACACTGAGAAATCCACCCTCTGAAACTGAGGAAGATGGGCAAGAGAGGCTAGCTCAGGTGGCAATCGTTAAGCAAAAACAAAACACTAAGGCATGGAGACCTGGGGAAAAAGCAACCTTGAAATATCTACCCTCTGAAACTGAGGAAGATGGGCAAGAGAGGCTGGCTTCAGGTGGCAAACTTTAAGCAAAAGAAACACACAAGGGCGTGGAGACCTGGGGAAAAAGCAGCACAGAGAAATCTACCCTCTGAACCTGACGAGGATGGGCAACAGAGGCTACCTCAGGTGGCAATCCTTAAGCAAAAGAAACACACAAGGGCGTAGAGACCTGGGGAGAAAGCAACACGGAGAAATCCACCCTCTGAAAATGAGGAACATGGGCAAGAGAAGCTAGCTCAGGTTGCAATCTTTAAGCAGAAAAAAAAAAAGAGGCAAGGGCCTGGAGAGCTGGCGCAAAAGCAACACTGAGAAATCTACCCTCTGAACTGGAAGAAGATGGGCAACAGAGGCTAGCTCAGGTGGCAATCTTTAAGCAAAAAAAATAAAATAAAAAAATACAATGGCGAGGAGACCCGGTCAAAAAGCAACCCTAAAAGGTACCCTCTGAAACTGAGGAAGCAGGGCAACAGTGCCTAGCTCAGGTGACAATCTTTAAGCAAAAGAATCACACAAGGGCGTGGGGAGCTGGCGAAAAGGCAACACTGAGAAATCCACCCTCTGAAACGGACGAAGATGGGCAACAGAGGCTAGCTCAGGTGGCAATCTTTAAGCAAAAGAAACACACATGGCGTGGGGAGCTGGCGAAAAGGCAACACTGAGAAATCCACCCTCTGAAACGGACGAAGATGGGCAACAGAGGCTAGCTCAGGTGGCAATCTTTAAGCAAAAGAAACACACCAGGGCGTGGAGACCTGGGGAAAAAGCAACACGGAGAAATCCAGCCTCGCAAAATGAGGAAGATGGGCAAGAGAGGCTGGCTCAGGTGGCAAACTTTAAGCAAAAGAAACACACAAGGGCGTAGAGACCTGGGGAAAAAGCAACACGGAGAAATCCACCCTCTGAAACTGAGGAAGATGGGCAAGAGAGGCTAGCTCAGGTGGCAATCGTTAAGCAAAAACAAAACACTAATGCGTGGAGACCTGGGGAAAAAGCAACCCTGAAATATCTACCCTCTGAAACTGAGGAAGATGGGCAAGAGAGGCTGGCTTCAGGTGGCAAACTTTAAGCAAAAGAAACACACAAGGGTGTGGAGACCTGGGGAAAAAGCAGAACTGAGAAATGTACCCTCTGAAACTGACGACGATGGGCAACTGAGGCTTCCTCAGGTGGCAATCGTTAAGCAAAAGAAACACACAAGGGCGTGGAGACCTGGGGAAAAAGCAACACGGAGAAATGGACCCTTTGAAACTGAGGAAGATGGGCAACAGAGGCTACCTCAGGTGGCAAGCGTTAAGCAAAAAGAAAACCCAAAGGCGTGGAGAACTGGCGAAAAAGCAACCCTGAAATATCTACCCTCTGAAACTGAGGAATATAGGCAAGAGAGGCTGGCTTCAGGTGGCACACTTTATGCAAAAGAAACACACAAGGGCGTGGAGACCTGGGGAAAAAGCAGCACTGAGAAATCTACCCTCTGAAACTGACGAAGATGGGCAACAGAGGCTACCTCAGGTGGCAATCGTTAAGCAAAAGAAACACACAAGGGCGTGGAGACCTGGGGAAAAAGCAATACGGAGAAATCCACCCTCTGAACCTGAGGAAGATGGGCAAGAGAGGCTAGCTCAGGTGGCAATCGTTAAGCAAAAACAAAGCACAAAGGCGTGGAGACCTGGGGTAAAAGCAACCCTGAAGTATCTACCCTCAGAAACTGAGGAAGATGGGCAAGAGAGGCTGGCTTCAGGTGGCAAACTTTAAGCAAAAGAAACACACAAGGGCGTGGAGACCTGGGGAAAAAGCAACACTGAGAAATCCACCCTCTGAAACTGAGGAAGATGGGCAAGAGAGGCTAGCTCAGGTGGCAATCGTTAAGCAAAAACAAAACACTAAGGCGTGGAGACCTGGGGAAAAAGCAACCCTGAAATATCTACCCTCTGAAACTGAGGAAGATGGGCAAGAGAGGCTGGCTTCAGGTGGCAAACTTTAAGCAAAAGAAACACACAAGGGCGTGGAGACCTGGGGAAAAAGCAGCACTGAGAAATCTACCCTTTGAAACTGACGAGGATGGGCAACAGAGGCTACCTCAGGTGGCAATCGTTAAGCAAAAGAAACACACAAGGGCGTGGAGACCTGGGGAAAAAGCAACACGGAGAAATCCACCCTCTGAAACTGAGGAAGATGGGCAAGAGAGGCTAGCTCAGGTGGCAATCGTTAAGCAAAAACAAAACCCAAAGCGTGGAGACCTGGGGAAAAAGCAACCCTGAAATATCTACCCTCTGAAACTGAGGAAGATGGGCAAGAGAGGCTGGCTTCAGGTGGCAAACTTTGAGCAAAAGAAACACACAAGGGCGTGGAGACCTGGGGAAAAAGCTGCACTGAGAAATCTACCCTCTGAAACTGACGAGGATGGGCAACAGAGGCTACCTCAGGTGGCAATCGTTAAGCAAAAGAAACACACAAGGGCGTGGAGACCTGGGGAAAAAGCAACACGGAGAAATCCACCCTCTGAAACTGACGAACATGGGCAAGAGAAGCTAGCTCAGGTTGCAACCTTTAAGCAGAAAAAAAAAAAGACGCAAGGGCGTGGAGAGCTGGCGAAAAAGCAACACTGAGAAATCTACCCTCTGAAACCGAAGAAGATGGGCAACAGAGGCTAGCTCAGGTGGCAATCTTTAAGCAAAAAAAATAAAATAAAAAAATACAATGGCGAGGAGACCCGGTCAAAAAGCAACCCTGAAAAAGGTACCCTCTGAAACTGAGGAAGCAGGGCAACAGTGCCTAGCTCAGGTGACAATCTTTAAGCAAAAGAAACACACAAGGGCGTGGGGAGCTGGCGAAAAGGCAACACTGAGAAATCCACCCTCTGAAACGGACGAAGATGGGCAACAGAGGCTAGCTCAGGTGGCAATCTTTAAGCAAAAGAAACACACAAGGGCGTGGGGAGCTGGCGAAAAGGCAACACTGAGAAATCCACCCTCTGAAACGGACGAAGATGGGCAACAGAGGCTAGGTCAGGTGGCAATCTTTAAGCAAAAGAAACACACAAGGGCGTGGAGACCTGGGATAAAAGCAACACGGAGAAATCCACCCTCGCAAACTGAGGAAGATGGGCAAGAGAGGCTAGCTCAGGTGGCAATCGTTAAGCAAAAACAAAGCACAAAGGCGTGGAGACCTGGGGAAAAAGCAACCCTGAAATATCTACCCTCTGAAACTGAGGAAGATGGGCAAGAGAGGCTGGCTTCAGGTGGCAAACTTTAAGCAAAAGAAACACACAAGGGCGTGGAGACCTGGGGAAAAAGCAACACGGAGAAATCCACCCTCTGAAACTCAGGAAGATGGGCAACAGATGCTAGCTCAGCTGGCAATCGTTAAGCAAAAACAAAACACTAAGGCGTGGAGACCTGGGGAAAAAGCAACCCTGAAATATCTACCCTCTGAAACTGAGGAAGATGGGCAAGAGAGGCTGGCTTCAGGTGGCAAACTTTAAGCAAAAGAAACACACAAGGGCGTGGAGACCTGGGGAAAAAGCAGCACTGAGAAATCTACCCTCTGAAACTGACGACGATGGGCAACAGAGGCTACCTCAGGTGGCAATCGTTAAGCAAAAGAAACACACAAGGGCGTGGAGCCCTGGGGAAAAAGCAACATGGAGAAATGGACCCTCTGAAACTGAGGAAGATGGGCAACAGAGGCTACCTCAGGTGGCAATCGTTAAGCAAAAAGAAAACCCAAAGGCGTGGAGAACTGGGGAAAAAGCAACCCTGAAATATCTATATTCTGAAACTGAGGAATATAGGCAAGAGAGGCTGGCTTCAGGTGGCAAACTTTATGCAAAAGAGGCACACAAGGGCGTGGAGACCTGAGGAAAAACCAGCACTGAGAAATCTACCCTCTGAAACTGACGAAGACGGGCAACAGAGGCTACCTCAGGTGGCAATCTTTAAGCAAAAGAAATACACAAGGGCGTGGAGACCTGGGGAAAAATCAACACGGAGAAATCCACCCTCTAAAAGTGAGGAAGATGGGCAAAAGAGGCTACCTTAGGTGGCAATCATTAAGCAAAAGTAACACACAATGGCGTGGAGACCTAGGGAAAAAGCAACACAGAGAAATCCACCCTCTGAAACTCAGGAAGATGGGCAAGAGAGGCTACCTCAGGTGGCAATCGTTAAGCAAAAACAAAACAATAACGCGTGGATACCTGGGGAAAAAGCAACCTTGAAATATCTACCCTCTGAAACTGAGGAAGATGGGCAAGAGAGGCTGGCTTCAGGTGGCAAATTTTAAGCAAAAGAAACACACAAGGGCGTGGAGACCTGGGGAAAAACCAGCACTGAGAAATCTACCCTCTGAAACTGACGAGGATGGGCAACAGAGGCTACCTCAGGTGGCAATCGTTAAGCAAAAGAAACACACAAGGGCGTGGAGACCTGGGGAAAAAGCAACACGGAGAAATCCACCCTCTGAAACTGAGGAACATGGGCAAGAGAAGCTAGCTCAGGTTGCAACCTTTAAGCAGAAAAAAAAAAGACGCAAGGGCTTGGAGAGCTGGCGAAAAAGCAACACTGAGAAATCTACCCTCTGAAACCGAAGAAGATGGGCAACAGAGGCTAGCTCAGGTGGCAATCTTTAAGCAAAAATAATAAAATAAAAAAATACAATGGCGAGGAGACCCGGTCAAAAAGCAACCCTAAAAGGTACCCTCTGAAACTGAGGAAGCAGGGCAACAGTGCCTAGCTCAGGTGACAATGTTTAAGCAAAAGAAACACACAAGGGCGTGGGGAGCTGGCGAAAAGGCAACACTGAGAAATCCACCCTCTGAAACGGACGAAGATGGGCAACAGAGGCTAGCTCAGGTGGCAATCTTTAAGCAAAAGAAACACACAAGGGTGTGGGGAGCTGGCGAAAAGGCAACACTGAGAAATCCACCCTCTGAAATGGACGAAGATGGGCAACAGAGGCTAGCTCAGGTGGCAATCTTTAAGCAAAAGAAACACACAAGGGCGTGGAGACCTGGGGAAAAAGCAACACGGAGAAATCCACCCTCGCAAACTGAGGAAGATGGGCAAGAGAGGCTAGCTTAGGTGGCAATCGTTAAGCAAAAACAAAGCACAAAGGCGTGGAGACCTGGGGAAAAAGCAACCCTGAAATATCTACCCTCTGAAACTGAGGAAGATGGGCAAGAGAGGCTGGCTCAGGTGGCAAACTTTAAGCAAAAGAAACACACAAGGGCGTAGAGACCTGGGGAAAAAGCAACACGGAGAAATCCACAGTCTGAAACTCAGGAAGATGGGCAACAGATGCTAGCTCAGCTGGCAATCGTTAAGCAAAAACAAAACACTAAGGCGTGGAGACCTGGGGAAAAAGCAACCCTGAAATATCTACCCTCTGAAACTGAGGAAGATGGGCAAGAGAGGCTGGCTTCAGGTGGCAAACTTTAAGCAAAAGAAACACACAAGGGCGTGGAGACCTTGGGAAAAAGCAGAACTGAGAAATCTACCCTCTGAAACTGACGACGATGGGCAACTGAGGCTACCTCAGGTGGCAATCGTTAAGCAAAAGAAACACACAAGGGCGTGGAGACCTGGGGAAAAAGCAACACGGAGAAATGGACCCTCTGAAACTGAGGAAGATGGGCAACAGAGGCTACCTCAGGTGGCAATCGTTAAGCAAAAAGAAAACCCAAAGGCGTGGAGAACTGGGGAAAAAGCAACCCTGAAATATCTACCCTCTGAAACTGAGGAATATAGGCAAGAGAGGCTGGCTTCAGGTGGCACACTTTATGCAAAAGAAACACACAAGGGCGTGGAGACCTGGGGAAAAAGCAGCACTGAGAAATCTACCCTCTGAAACTGACGAAGATGGGCAAAAGAGGCTACCTCAGGTGGCAATCGTTAAGCAAAAGAAACACACAAGGGCGTGGAGACCTGGGGAAAAAGCAACACGGAGACATCCACCCTCTGAACCTGAGGAAGATGGGCAAGAGAGGCTGGCTTCAGGTGGCAAACTTTAAGCAAAAGAAACACACAAGGGCGTGGAGACCTGGGGAAAAAGCAGCACTGAGAAATCTACCCTTTGAAACTGACGAGGATGGGCAACAGAGGCTACCTCAGGTGGCAATCGTTAAGCAAAAGAAACACACAAGGGCGTGGAGACCTGGGGAAAAAGCAACACGGAGAAATCCACCCTCTGAAACTGAGGAAGATGGGAAAGAGAGGCTACCTCATTTGGCAATCGTTAAGGAAAAACAAAACCCAAAGGCGTGGAGACCTGGGGAAAAAGCAACCCTGAAATATCTACCCTCTGAAACTGAGGAAGATGGGCACGAGAGGCTGGCTTCAGGTGGCAAACTTTGAGCAAAAGAAACACACAAGGGCGTGGAGACCTGGGGAAAAAGCTGCACTGAGAAATCTACCCTCTGAAACTGACGAGGATGGGCAACAGAGGCTACCTCAGGTGGCAATCGTTAAGCAAAAGAAACACACAAGGGCGTGGAGACCTGGGGAAAAAGCAACACAGAGAAATCCACCCTCTGAAACTGACGAACATGGGCAAGAGAAGCTAGCTGAGGTTGCAACCTTTAAGCAGAAAAAAAAAAAGACGCAAGTGCGTGGAGAGCTGGCGAAAAAGCAACACTGAGAAATCTACCCTCTGAAACCGAAGAAGATGGGCAACAGAGGCTAGCTCAGGTGGCAATCTTTAAGCAAAAAAAATAAAATAAAAAAATACAATGGCGAGGAGACCCGGTCAAAAAGCAAACCTGAAAAAGGTACCCTCTGAAACTGAGGAAGCAGGGCAACAGTGCCTAGCTCAGGTGACAATCGTTAAGCAAAAACAAAGCACAAAGGCGTGGAGACTTGGGGAAAAAGCAACCCTGAAATATCTACCCTCAGAAACTGATGAAGATGGGCAAGAGAGGCTGGCTTAAGGTGGCAAACATTAAGCAACAGAAACACACAAGGGCGTGGATACCTGGGGAAAAAGCAACACTGAGAAATCCACCCTCTGAAACGGACGAAGATGGGCAACAGAGGCTAGCTCAGGTGGCAATCTTTAAGCAAAAGAAACACACAATGGCGTGGGGAGCTGGCGAAAAGGCAACACTGAGAAATCCACCCTCTGAAACGGACGAAGATGGGCAACAGAGGCTAGCTCAGGTGGCAATCTTTAAGCAAAAGAAACACACAAGGGCGTGGAGACCTGGGGAAAAAGCAACACGGAGAAATCCACCCTCGCAAACTGAGGAAGATGGGCAAGAGAGGCTAGCTCAGGTGGCAATCGTTAAGCAAAAACAAAGCACAAAGGCGTGGAGACCTGGGGAAAAAGCAACCCTGAAATATCTACCCTCTGAAACTGAGGAAGATGGGCAAGAGAGGCTGGCTTCAGGTGGCAAACTTTGAGCAAAAGAAACACACAAGGGCGTGGAGACCTGGGGAAAAAGCTGCACTGAGAAATCTACCCTCTGAAACTGACGAGGATGGGAAAAAGAGGCTACCTTAGGTGGCAATCATTAAGCAAAAGAAACACACAAGGGCGTGGAGACCTAGGGAAAAAGCAACACGGAGAAATCCACCCTCTGAAACTCAGGAAGATGGGCAAGAGAGGCTACCTCAGGTGGCAATCGTTAAGCAAAAACAAAACACTAACGCGTGGATACCTGGGGAAAAAGCAACCCTGAAATATCTACCCTCTGAAACTGAGGAAGATGGGCAAGAGAGGCTGGCTTCAGGTGGCAAATTTTAAGCAAAAGAAACACACAAGGGCGTGGAGACCTGGGGAAAAACCAGCACTGAGAAATCTACCCTCTGAAACTGACGAGGATGGGCAACAGAGGCTACCTCAGGTGGCAATCGTTAAGAAAAAGAAACACACAAGGGCGTGGAGACCTGGGGAGAAATCAACTCGGAGAAATCCACCCTCTGAAACTGAGGAAGATGGGCAACAGAGGCTACCTCAGGTGGCAATCGTTAAGCAAAAACAAAACCCAAAGGCGTGGAGACCTGGGGAAAAAGCAACCCTGAAATATCTACCCTCTGAAACTGAGGAAGATGGCCAAGAGAGGGTGGCTTCAGGTGGCAAACTTTAAGCAAAAGAAACACACAAGGGCGTGGAGACCCGGGGAAAAAGCAACACGGAGAAATCCACCCTCTGAAACTCAGGAAGATGGGCAACAGATGCTAGCTCAGCTGGCAATCGTTAAGCAAAAACAAAACACTAACGCGTGGAGACGTGGGGAAAAAGCAACCCTCAAATATCTACCCTCTGAAACTGAGGAAGATGGGGAAGAGAGGCTGGCTTCAGGTGGCAAACTTTGAGCAAAAGAAAGACACAAGGGCGTGGAGACCTGGGGAAAAAGCTGCACTGAGAAATCTACCCTCTGAAACTGACGAGGATGGGCAACAGAGGCTACCTCAGGTGGCAATCGTTAAGCAAAAGAAACACACAAGGGCGTGGAGACCTGGGGAAAAAGCAACACGGAGAAATCCACCCTCTCAAACTGACGAACATGGGCAAGAGAAGCTAGCTCAGGTTGCAACCTTTAAGCAGAAAAAAAAAAGACGCAAGGTCTTGGAGAGTTGGCGAAAAAGCAACACTGAGAAATCTACCCTCTGAAACCGAAGAAGATGGGCAACAGAGGCTAGCTCAGGTGGCAATCTTTAAGCAAAAAAAATAAAATAAAAAAATACAATGGCGAGGAGACCCGGTCAAAAAGCAACCCTAAAAGGTACCCTCTGAAACTGAGGAAGCAGGGCAACAGTGCCTAGCTCAGGTGACAATCTTTAAGCAAAAGAAACACACAAGGGCGTGGGGAGCTGGCGAAAAGGCAACACTGAGAAATCCACCCTCTGAAACGGACGAAGATGGGCAACAGAGGCTAGCTCAGGTGGCAATCTTTAAGCAAACGAAACACACAAGGGCGTGGGGAGCTGGCGAAAAGGCAACACTGAGAAATCCACCCTCTGAAACGGACGAAGATGGGCAACAGAGGCTAGCTCAGGTGGCAATCTTTAAGCAAAAGAAACACACAAGGGCGTGGAGACCTGGGGAAAAAGCAACACGGAGAAATCCACCCTCGCAAACTGAGGAAGATGGGCAAGAGAGGCTACCTCAGGTGGCAATCGTTAATCAAAAGAAACACACAAGAGCGTGGAGACTTGGGGAAAAAGCAACACGGAGAAATCCACCCTCTAAAACTGAGGAAGATGGGCAACAGAGTCTACCTCAGGTGGCAATCGTTAAGCAAAAACAACACACAAAGTCTTGCAGACCTGGGGAAAAAGCAACCCTGAAATATCTACCCTCTGAAACTGAGGAAGATGAACAAGAGAGGCTGGCTTCAGGTGGCAAACTTTGAGCAAAAGAAACACACAAGGGCGTGGAGACCTGGGGAAAAAGCAGCACTGAGAAATCTACCCTCTGAAACTGACGAACATGGGCAAAAGAAGCTAGCTCAGGTTGCAAACTTTAAGCAGAAAAAAAAAAAGACGCAAGGGCGTGCAGAGCTGGCGAAAAAGCAACACTGAGACATCTACCCTGTGAAACCGAAGAAGATGGGCAACAGAGGCTAGCTCAGGTGGCAATTTTTAAGCCAAAAAAATAAAGTAAAACAATACAATGGCGAGGAGACCCGGTCAAAAAGCAACCCTGAAAAAGGTACCCTCTGAAACTGAGGAAGCAGGGCAACAGTGCCTAGCTCAGGTGACAATCTTTAAGCAAAAGAAACACACAAGGGCGTGGGGAGCTGGCGAAAAGGCAACACTGAGAAATCCACCCTCTGAAACGGACGAAGATGGGCAACAGAGGCTAGCTCAGGTGGCAATCGTTAAGCAAAAACAAAACCCAAAGGCATGGAGACCTGGGGAAAAAGCAACCCTGAAATATCTACCCTCTGAAACTGAGGAAGATGGGCAAGAGAGGCTGGCTTCAGGTGGCAAACTTTAAGCAAAAGAAACACACAAGGGCGTGGAGACCTGGGGAAAGAGCCACACGGAAGAATCCACCCTCTGAAACTGAGGAAGATGGGAAAGAGAGGCTAGCCCAGGTGGCAATCGTTAAGCAAAAACAAAACCCAAAGGCGTGGAGACCTGGGGAAAAAGCAAACGGAGAAATCCACCCTCTGAAACTGACGAAGATGGGAAACAGAGGCTAGCTCAGGTGGCAATCGTTAAGCAAAAACAAAACCCAAAGTCGTGGAGACCTGGGGAAAAAGCAACCCTGAAATATCTACCCTCTGAAACTGAGGATGATGGGCAAGAGAGGCTGGCTTCAGGTTGCAAACTTTAAGCAAAAGAAACACACAAGGGCGTGGTGACCTGGGGAAAAAGCAGCACTGAGAAATCTACCCTCTGAAACTGACGAGGATGGGCAACAGAGGCTACCTCAGGTGGCAATCGTTAAGCAAAAGAAACACACAAGGGCGTGGAGACCTGTGTAAAAAGCAACACGGAGAAATCCACCCTCTAAAACTGAGGAAGATGGGCAACAGAGTCTACCTCAGGTGGCAATCGTTAAGCAAAAGCAACACACAAAGGCGTGGAGACCTGGGGAAAAAGCAACCCTGAAATATCTACTCTCTGAAACTGAGGAAGATGGGCAAGAGAGGCTGGCTTCAGGTGGCAAACTTTGAGCAAAAGAAACACACAAGGGCGTGGAGACCTGGGGAAAAAGCATCCCTGAAATATCTACTCTCTGAAACTGAGGAAGATGGGCAAGAGAGGCTGGCTTCAGGTGGCAAACTTTGAGCAAAAGAAACACACAAGGGCGTGGAGACCTGGGGAAAAAGCAGCACTGAGAAATCTACCCTCTGAAACTGACGAACATGGGCAAAAGAAGCTAGCTCAGGTTGCAACCTTTAAGCAGAAAAAAAAAAAGACGCAAGGGCGTGCAGAGCTGGCGAAAAAGCAACACTGAGAAATCTACCCTCTGAAACCGAAGAAGATGGGCAACAGAGGCTAGCTCAGGTGGCAATCTTTAAGCAAAAAAAACAAAATAAAAAAATACAATGGCGAGGAGACCCGGTCAAAAAGCAACCCTGAAAAAGGTACCCTCTGAAACTGAGGAAGCAGGGCAACAGTGCCTAGCTCAGGTGACATTCTTTAAGCAAAAGAAACACACAAGGGCGTGGGGAGCTGGCGAAAAGGCAACACTGAGAAATCCACCCTCTGAAACGGACGAAGATGGGCAACAGAGGCTAGCTCAGGTGGCAATCTTTAAGCAAAAGAAACACACAAGGGCGTGGAGACCTGTGGAAAAAGCAACACGGAGAAATCCACCCTCTGAAACTTAGGAAGATGGGCAAGAGAGGCTACCTCAGGTGGCAATCGTTAAGCAAAAACAAAGCACTAAGGCGTGGAGACCTGGGGAAAAAGCAACCCTGAAATATCTACCCTCAGAAACTGAGGAAGATGGGCAAGAGTGGCTGGCTTCAGGTGGCAAACTTTAAGCAAAAGAAACACACAAGGGCGTGGAGACCTGGGGAAAAAGCAACACTGAGAAATCCACCATCTGAAACTGAAGAAGATCTGCAAGAGAGGCTAGCTCAGGTGGCAATCGTTAAGCAAAAACAAAACCCAAAGGCGTGGAGACCTAGGTAAAAAGCAACCCTGAAATATCTACCCTCTGAAACTGAGGAAGATGGGCAAGAGAGGCTGGCTTCAGGTGGCAAACTTTAAGCAAAAGAAACACACAAGGGCGTGGAGACCTGGGGAAAGAGCCACACGGAAGAATCCACCCTCTGAAACTGAGGAAGATGGGAAAGAGAGGCTAGCCCAGGTGGCAATCGTTAAGCAAAAACAAAACCCAAAGGCGTGGAGACCTGGGGAAAAAGCAACCCTGAAATGTCTACCCTCTGAAACTGAGGAAGATGGGCAAGAGAGGCTGGCTTCAGGTGGCAAACTTTAAGCAAAAGAAACACACAAGGGCGTGGAGACCTGGGGAAAAAGCAGCACTGAGAAATCTACCCTCTGAAACTGACGAGGATGGGCAACAGAGGCTACCTCAGGTGGCAATCGTTAAGCAAAAGAAACACACAAGGGCGTGGAGACCTGGGGAAAAACCAACACGGAGAAATCCACCCTCTGAAACTGAGGAAGATGGGAAACAGACTCTCCCTCAGGTGGCAATCGTTAAGCAAAAACAAAACCCAAAGGCTTGGAGACCTGGGGAAAAAGCAACCCTGAAATATCTACCCTCAGAAACTGAGGATGATGGGCAAGAGAGGCTGGCTTCAGGTTGCAAACTTTAAGCAAAAGAAACAGACAAGGGCGTGGAGATCTGGGTAAAAAGCAGCACTGAGAAATCTACCCTCTGAAACTGACGAGGATGGGCAACAGAGGCTACCTCAGGTGGCAATCGTTAAGCAAAAGAAACACACAAGGGCGTGGAGACCTGGGGAAAAAGCAAACGGAGAAATCCACAATCTAAAACTGAGGAAGATGGGCAACAGAGTCGAACTCACGTGGCAATCGTTAAGCAAAAACAACACACAAAGGCGTGGAGACCTGGGGAAAAAGCAACCCTGAAATATCTACCCTCTGAAACTGAGGAAGATGGGCAAGAGAGGCTGGCTTCAGGTGGCAAACTTTGAGCAAAAGAAACACACAAGGGCGTGGAGACCTGGGGAAAAAGCAGCACTGAGAAATCTACCCTCTGAAACTGACGAGTATGGGCAACAGAGGCTACCTCAGGTGGCAATCGTTAAGCAAAAGAAACACACAAGGGCGTGGAGACCTGGGGAAAAAGCAACACGGAGAAATCCACCCTCTGAAACTGACGAACATGGGCAAGAGAAGCTAGCTCAGGTTGCAACCTTTAAGCAGAAAAAAAAAAAGACGCAAGGGCGTGGAGAGCTGGCGAAAAAGCAACACTGAGAAATCTACCCTCTGAAACCTAAGAAGATGGGCAACAGAGGCTAGCTCAGGTGGCAATCTTTAAGCAAAAGAAACACACAAGGGCACGGGGAGCTGGCGAAAAGGCAACACTGAGAAATCCACCCTCTGAAACGGACGAAGATGGGCAACAGAGGCTAGCGCAGGTGGCAATCTTTAAGCAAAAGAAACACACAAGGGCGTGGAGACGTGGGGAAAAAGCAACACGGAGAAATCCACCCTCTGAAACTGAGGAAGATGGGCAAGAGAGGCTACCTCAGGTGGCAATCGTTAAGCAAAAACAAAGCACAAAGGCGTGGAGGCCTGGGGAAAAAGCAACCCTGAAATATCTACCCTCTGAAACTGAGGAAGATGGGCAAGAGAGGCTGGCTTCAGGTGGCAAACGTTAAGCAAAAGAAACACACAAGGGCGTGGAGACCTGGGGAAAAAGCAACACGGAGAAATCCACCCTATGAAACTCAGGAAGATGGGCAAGAGAGGCTAGCTCAGGTGGCAATCTTTAAGCAAAAGAAACACACAAGGGCGTGGAGACCTGGGGAAAAAGCAGCACTGAGAAATCTACCCTCTGAAACTGACGAGGATGGGCAACAGAGGCTACCTCAGGTGGCAATCGTTAAGCAAAAGAAACACACAAGGGCGTGGAGACCTGTGTAAAAAGCAACACGGAGAAATCCACCCTCTAAAACTGAGGAAGATGGGCAACAGAGGCTACCTCAGGTGGCATTCGTTAAGCAAAAACAACACACAAAGGCGTGGAGACCTGGGGAAAAAGCAACCCTGAAATATCTACCCTCTGAAACTGAGGAAGATGGGCAAGAGAGGCTGGCTTCAGGTGGCAAACTTTGAGCAAAAGAAACACACAAGGGCGTGGAGACCTGGGGAAAAAGCTGCACTGAGAAATCTACCCTCTGAAACTGACGAGGATGGGCAACAGAGGCTACCTCAGGTGGCAATCGTTAAGCAAAAGAAACACACAAGGGCGTGGAGACCTGGGGAATAAGCAACACGGAGAAATCCACCCTCTGAAACTGAGGAAGATGGACAACAGAGGCTACCTCAGGTGGCAATCGTTAAGCAAAAACAAAACCCAAAGCGTGGAGACCTGGGAAAATAGCAACCCTGAAATATCTACCCTCTGAAACTGAGGAAGATGGGCAAGAGAGGCTGGCTTCAGGTGCCAAACTTTAAGCAAAAGAAACACACAAGGGCGTGGAGACCTGGGGAAAAAGCAGCACTGAGAAATCTACCCTCTGAAACTGACGAGGATGGGCAACAGAGGCTACCTCAGGTGGCAATCGTTAAGCAAAAGAAACACTCAAGGGCGTGGAGACCTGGGGAAAAAGCAAACGGAGAAATCCTCCCTCTAAAACTGAGGAAGATGGGCAACAGAGGCTAGCTCAGGTGGCAATCGTTAAGCAAAAAAAATAAAATAAAAAAATACAATGGCGAGGAGACCCGGTCAAAAAGCAACCCTGAAAAAGGTACCCTCTGAAACTGAGGAAGCAGGGCAACAGTGCCTAGCTCAGGTGACAATCTTTAAGCAAAAAAAAAAAAAAAACATAAAACAAAAAACAAAACCCACAATGGAGTGGAGACTCGGGGGAAATCAACACTGAAAAATGCAAAAACAATGGAAGACCAATAGATAGAGCAGGCACTTTCACCTGGGGAGGAGGAGGTACGCATGGATGACCGATAAGCGCATGAAAAGATGTGAGCTGTTCCCTGGAAAAGCAAGTGAGAAAATTAGAGGGAGACATTGTGGGGACACATGGGTGAGACTGCCTTCTTCCAAATACCGGAACAGGATCAAACTGCTAGTGAGGTCGCGGAGAAGCCAAGTCAGTCACTCACGCCTCACTGGTGGTGAAGGGAAACGGTATGGCCTCTGTGAAAAAGGGCGTGGCGGGTTCCAAAACTGACACGCCGCAGAAACAACCACCGAAAGTGGCAACCTACATAAGCCTTTGGTGTATCTTGCCTCCTAAGAGCGTCTGTATGTAGCTGGAGCCTTGGGTCGTTAAGGCTTCCACAGTGATCTGTGGTGGGTGGGTGGGGGGGGGCCTTGGGCCTTGGGGGTCTCCGCTGGACCTCCAGGAAGTCAGCTTTTGTGGAGTCCCATGAGTCCTTCCAGGGAGGGAGGCATCCAACCCGAGGGTGGTCTGGAGGGCACCACTCCCACCACTCCCGGGGGCTGTGGCGGGGGGCGGGGTGGGGGCTGCGGCCACGTTCCTGTTCATTCACACAGAATCCGGGGCATGAATGTTCTTAGCAGCTCTGTTCCACACAGCCCCACACTGGAAACCACACAGACGTCCTGCGAGTCCCATCCCTTGCTCAGGTCGCCGGGGCTCCGGAGGAGGGCCACTCTGTAAAAGCGGCCGCCAGATGGCGCCCAACGACCGGCGCGGAGGGGTCAGCGGGAGGGAACCGGGTCACCAGCCAGCGAGAGTGCACAGCCTGAGCCCACCGCAGGGTCAGGTCTCTCTCTGTCTCTGTCTCTGTCTCTGTCTCTCTCTGTCTCTCTCTCTCTCCCTCTTTCTCTCTGGGCCCTCTTGGGGCGGCCGGGAGGTCACCACGTGAGGCCCCAGTGTGTCCACCTCCGAGCTCCCAGGCAGCACAGGGCAACCCTGGGCGCAGAAGGAGGTGTTGGAAAATCGGCGGGGAGGGGGGTGGGGTGGGTAGGCTTGCCAGGAAGGGGACAGACTCCCCACGTGACTCCTGGGCCGGGCCGGGCGCGGGGCTGCCGGCTGGCTGACGCGGACAGAGGTGGAAAAGTCCCCGGAGATGCCACGGGGCAGGCCGGGGCTGCCGGCCCCCGCTTCCCGGAGCGGCCCGAGCACTTCCCGGGCTCCCGGGAGGACTTAGAAAATCAGGGCGGGGTGGGGGGTGGGGGTCGCTGTCAAACCGAAACCATGCACGTCATCAGAGAAGGACCGTGACGACGGAGGAATTGTCCGCAGTCTGTCAGGAATTGTGTGCAGCCTGTCACTTCCGGCCCAGAGGGTCTTTCTAAGGCAGACGGACAGACAGAGCCCACAAGTCGTAGAGGAAAGGACCTAGCCGCTTGGCCGCGGAAAAGTTTACAACACAAAACGGGTCTCCCTCCGCACGGGGCCACAGCAAAGCCCAAAGACGACACACGGGGGGAGCATGGGTGCAGATGCACGTGTGGTGATAAGAATATGGATTTCAGCAGGGCTTCCCGTCCTCATCAACAAGCAGAAGCACCCAAATGGTGGGGGTTGGGGGGCAGAGACCTCACAGCCATTCCCTCCACAAATCGAGTTCCCCGGGACATCCTCACAGCGCCGTGCTGTGAGTGTGTGTGGGTGTTTAAAATGGAGTAAATGTGGACGTGGAACTGCTCCGTGAAACCAAAATAACAACAGTCGTAGATCTTCTTTGGTCATTTAGAAAATTCTTTTTTTTTTTTTTTTCCCCAGCGGTGCACGTATTTCCCTTCCAAAAAAGAAGAACGGGAAAGGAGATGTTAAAGGCAAGCAGAGAGAGGAAAACTGTTGCAAAACAAAAGCTGAGCTCCCGTCCGAGGGAGGCCTCCTCCATTGGAGGCCTAGGAAATCATTCTGACAAAATGGAGGATCTCTGTCTTTGGTGTCGATTCCCTCAGAGGTCAAGAGAAACCTTTTCCAATGTCTTTATCAGGAGGAGACTAGAAGTTAGAGAAAAGTATCCTTTCGAGAGTGAGAAAAACAAATTCTGATTTTGCATCAGCTTCCCTCCGATCTTGAAACTCATTGACTTGATTCCATTCTGTTGACGGAAATAATCCGGAACCAATCTATCCGTGAAAATCGGGGTGAGTTTATTCTGAGCTAAAATGTGAGGACTGTGGCCCGGGGCCTTTCTTCCCGAAGGAAGAGAGGGCGCCCGGGAAGTGGGGTGTACAGAGTGCTTCTAGACCCCCAGAGAGGACGTTTCACATAGGATCGAAAGGTCCCTTGGATGATAGTCGCGAGACTGCTCTGTCGGCACAGCGATCGACAGACACTGCTGGGCGGCAGGTCTGTTGTCTGGGCCTGGGTGGTCACAGGGGAGCCGGATGGTCAAAGGTGAGCGCAACCATCCGTTCCTAGCCTAAGGAAAGATGCCTCTCCTTAAGGAAAGGCCCGAGCACGGGGAAGCTGCTCCTTTCCCTTAAGGGCATTGGTTCTTGCCGTAGGAAATGTTTAAAGCGGATCTACGATGCGATGCGTGCTCGACGGCCACGTCAGGCCCTTTTCGAAAAACACTGTCAGGCCGAATTAGGCCGACACCCAATGGCTTCCTCATAGACTCCCATAGATCCTATCGCTCGCCATTTCTATCTGTCCACTCGTTCCAATTTTAGGCCACTTGACCACGAACAGGCCTTTTTCTCAGATTATTTCCCCCGTGAAACTTTGATCACCTTTTCACAGACAAAACGATCTTTACTTTTTAGGCCCTCTTGCCTGAAGGCAGCCATCTCACTTTCCTTGAACACAAAGATGTTTCCCATATTCACTTTTAGTGGCTTTTTGTTTTGTTTTGTTTTGTTTTGTTTTGTTTTGAGGACGATGAGCCCTGAGCTAACCGCTGCCAATCCTCCTCTTTTTGCCGAGGAAGGCTGGCCCTGAGCTAACCTCCGTGCCCATCTTCCTCTATTTCATATGTGGGACGCCTACCACCACGTGGCTCGCCCAGCGGTGCCACGTCCACCCCCGGGATCCGAACTGGTGAACCCCGGGCCGGCGAAGCGGAACAGGCACACTTAACCAGCGCGCCACCGGGCCGGCCTAGTGGCTTTCATCGCATTTGTTAAGTAGATTTTTTAACCCTCACGAACCTTAATTTTGGTGAAAACTAAGAAGTCAGCAATTAGGAACTGTCCTTCCCATGAGCATTCCGTCGCTTGGCCAATTTCTAAACACTTGGCCACTTTTAGAAACATGGGATTTCATAGGTTTATCTTTTCCTTCGCTTTATTTGATTTCATCTCACTTTAGTTTTTGGGTGAGGAAGATCGGCCCTCACAGAGCTAACGCCTGTTGCCAATCTTCCGTTTTTGTTTTTTTTTCCCCCCTCCCGATTTTTCTCCCCCAATCCCCCCCATGACATAGTTGTCTATCTTAGTTGAGGGCCCTTCCAGTTGTGGCATGTGGGACGCCGCCTCCACACGGCCCGACGAGCGGTGCCGTGTCCGTGCCGTGCCCGGGATCTGAACCGGCAAAACCCTGGGCCGCCGAAGGGGAGCTTGTGAACTTAACCACTCGGCCACGGGGCCGCCCCTGTCCGTGGACTTTTTTATCACCTGATTTCACCTCGCAAAACTTCAAAGCTTCAAGTTATCAGAGAGGTTTGGGAAGTTGTTTTTATTTATTTAATTAATTTATTTTTCGAGGAAGACGAGCCCCGAGCTGACACCTGCTGCCAATTCTCCTCTTTTTGCCCCGGGAGAGTGGTCCCGAGCTAACATCCGTGCCCATCCCCCTCCCCTTGATAGGCGGGACGCTGACCACAGCGTGGCTCGCCAAGTGGCGCCACGTCCGCACCCCGGATCCGAACCTGCGAACCCCTGGCTGACAAAACGGAACGTGCGAACTTAACCACTGTGCCGCCGGGCTGGCCCTTCGGGAAGTTATTTTCAGGACATGGGCCATAAACTAGAATCACCGCTACAGGTTTATCGGAGCGACATCAGCGTTCGTGGTGGATTGAGTCGTCCCCTCTGTCTCTCCCCTCCAGGGCACAACCAAAGGGACGTCTATCGACCCACCCACCAAGGATTCCCCCCCCCCCGCACGGCACAGCAGGATGCCTGAGAGATCCATGCAGCCCTACAGCGGCAAGTCACATTCGCACAGTCAAAATTCAATGGCAGAGACAAAACGTTAAGGTCAGTGAGAGGGAAGAGAATAACCGGCCCAGGAGCAACGGTGTGAAGAACACGGAGAAGACGGGTCCTAGACGCTGGGGTCCCCGGAGCAGCGATTTCATCAGAGGCCCGCAAACGTCCACGATCTCCACACCACGTTTATGGCCGACTGCGTGCGTGGGTCCTTTGGAATCGACCAGGCTACCGTCCGGGCCACTTTGGGACATCTTGTCCAGCTGCCCCGAGCGGTGGAGCTGTCGTTCGAGTGTAAGATGGGGCCCGTCCGGGGAGAGAATGGGGACGGGGAAAGGGAGGCCACGGGAAGTCACAGAGTCTGAGGTGTTCGGGGGAGACCGAGTCTTCTGAAGTGGAGGTGGTAGAAGGAGAGCAGCAGGATTTTTGGATTTTTGTTCCCTCTGTTAGGTATCTGGGTCCGGAGGAGAGTGGGGCGGGGGGGGGCGGGTGGTGGTGGTGGTGGTGGGTGTGAGGCTGAGGCAGGGCTGGTGTTTCCTTTCCGAGTCAGGTGGAAGAGCTCCTCCAGTGGAGGTTTTTAGACAAGGGGTCTGGTCTGGCAGGATGGGAGGTTGCGGGTCGAGCCACAGGGGAATCTGTCGTAGCTCAGACTCGGGCCTTTGAAGAAATAGACAGAGAGAGGAGTTTTGCTCTGTCTGTCACCGCAGCCGGCACCTCAGGAGCAACAACAGGAGGCTTCCCGAATGAGTGAAGGGGCAGGAGCCAGCGTGCCCCGTGCCTCTCTCAGCCCTGCGCCGGCAGGGAAGGAAGCAGGCAGGCAGGCCTCAGGGCTACTCCCGTCCTACTGCCCGGTGGTCCCTGTCCCGGCCCCGCCCCCACTCTCCCCCTGACCCTCACCGCTCCCCAGCCCTCTTCTCAGCCAGAGAGGCGATGGGGGGGGCGGTGCGGTCCCAGAACAAGTTTCCTCTCATCCGCCATCATCTTGCCACCCTGACGACTTGGCCCGAGATCCGGCCTAGGCTGTACCCGTGTGTGGTTTTCCTGTGGACAAGGGGGCCGGTTCACCATTTCGGAAGAAACCCCTAGCCTTCCACTGCCGAGTCGAGTCGCTGGGACTCGCCAGCCTGGGAGGGGGGAGGGGGGAGGGGAGGTCAGGCGCATTCATTCTGATGGGCCTGGCGTCAGGGCTTCATTCAAGTGCAGGAAGCTCTCTCCCATGGCCTCGGGCTTTTTTCCATTGAACGGCTTTCTTCAATTCCCCCACCCTTAGGCCGCAGTCCACCAAGGGCCGGGAGGCAGGGAGGGAAGATGTTGGGGCAGGGTGGCTGTCTAAGAAACTCGCCTCATCTGGGGCAGAAAGAGTGCCCCCCTCCTTTCTCTAACCCTACTAGACTGCTTGAGGATCACGGACGGTTTGGCTCATCGATGAGCCCTGCGTTATGGGCCCGGCAAGCAAACTCCTAACTGGCAACCCGCCGCTCTAGGCGTGTGTGGGTTTTTTGATCATTCACCTTCAAGTTCGCACGACATCGGTCTGTGTCCCCCGCCCGGCTTCCCATGGGAAATCCTCCGTCTCTTTCCACAGACTCACCGGCGACTTCACACAGTGCCTGCCTCCTCCTCCTTAGGAAGGAAGGAAGGAAGGAAGGAAGGAAGGAAGGAAGGGGCTGACCCCGTGGCCGAGCAGTTGAGTTTGCATGCTCCGCTTCAGCGGCCCGGGGCTTGGAAGGTTCGGATTCTGGGCTCGGACACGGCACCGCTCATCAAGCCACGCTGAGGTGGCGTCCCACACGGCAGAACCAGAGGGACCCTCAAAGAGAATATACAACTAGGTACTGGGGTGCTCTGGGGAGAAGAAGAAGAAGGAGGAGGAATAAAAAGAAAAGAAAAGATTGGCAATGAGCTCGGGTGCCAGTCTTTAAAAAAAAAAAAAAAAGAAGAAAGATGGACAAACAGGAACGAATCCCACTGACGGCACCTCCAAATGGTGGGGGGCAGGGGGGTGGGGGGGTGGGGAGTGGCATCATCGGGCCAAGGGTGACTCTAAGCGTGATCCCGCGGTTGTGTTATTTGACATTTTATCGAATCGATTTATTATTTTATTTTTGAGGAAGATGAGCCCTGAGCGAACATCTGCCACCAATCCTCCTCTGTCGGCCGAGGAAGACTGGCCCTGAGCTGACATCCGTGCCCATCCCCCTCTACTTTCCAGGTGGGACGCCTGCCACAGCGTGGCTCGCCAAGCGGTGCCGGGTCCTGCGCCCGGGATCCGGACCGGCGAACCCGGGGCCGGCGGAGCAGAACGTGCGAACTTCACCGCCGCGCCACCGGGCCGGCCCCCGGAGTTGTTTTGAAAATCCAGTAAGGGGCTGGCCCCGTGGCCGAGTGGTTAAGTTCGCGCGCTCCGCTGCAGGCAGCCCAGTGTTTCATCGGTTCGTTCGGATCCCGGGCGCGGACACGGCACTGCTCATCAAACCACGCTGAGGCGGCGTCCCACATACCACCGCTAGAAGGACCCACCACGAAGAACACACAACTATGTACCGGGGGGCTCTGGGGAGAAAAAGGAAAGACAAAAAATAAAATCTTCCAAACTCCAATAAAACTTTGAGTGAAGACGACGAGGAGGATGCGAAACGTATCTCACGCCTCCGAGCCGAGCCGTCCGTTTAGGTTTAGGAAGGGGGACGAGGACCCTTTGTAAGCGACATCCCTTTTTAAGCACCATTCTAAACCACAGAACAGAACTCCCTCTCCTCGACCCGGAGCGAGGAGGTTCCTGGGTGTGTCAGAGAGGGTCACGTCCTCTGCAGCACGAACGAACCGCCAGGGTTCGGCCACGGGAAAGAATTTCTTCCTCTCCAGGGGGACTAAAAGTCACCGACGGCAGCGGGCGTAGGTGCTATCCTTCCCGTCCAGGAAAGGCAGGGAGAACTTCAGCCGTGAAGAGAAGGAGGTCTTCCTCACTCCCCGTTTTGGGAGGGCCCCTTTGGCAGGGGAGTTTTGTCTCCTGATTTCAAGTCAGGAAGAAAAGGGAGAGAGAGAGAGAGAGAGTGTGTCCTTCTCGTGCCAGGTCGGTCTGAGGGGGACCTCCTCTGGTTTCCTCCCTTCCCAGGGAACGCCGTTCGCTCCTTCTTCTAGAAAAAGCTCCCAAAGCACCACCGCCCAGGATGGTCGACCTACGCCCATCGTCCCTCCTTTCCCAATCATTTCTACCGCGACAGAGGGACAGAGGCCCCTGCCCCATCCCCATCCCCACCCCCACCCCCATCGCCTGCCTCCTTGATGGCCAAAGGAGCTGCCTCTGAGAATGGAACGGGGCTTGGAAACCTTCTAGAGGGGTGACTCTCACCTGCCTGCCTGCTGGGAAAAGCACCACGCTGTCCATCGGACTGCTCTTTTGGGCAAACGTAGGCGTGCCACATAGCGATCGACAGCTATGGCGGGGGGGGGCGGGGTGGCGTGGTGGTGCCCAGGATCCACGACACGTGACGGCTGCGGAGCACGACAGCCCTAAGACCTTGAGGGAGACGTGGTGGCGCGTGAATCCTTTCGGAACGAGAACGACAGGAAACGCTGACGGGGACGTGTTCTCCTCTCGAGAACACACCAACGCCTCGCACGGTGTCTGACCCGGGGTGCCTCTGACTTTTGTCATCAGAGACGATCCTCTCGACCGCCCCTCACGCTTTGGGGAAAAGGGGAGAGGGACTCGGTAGCACGGGAAAAGCCATCCATCCGCCCTTCCTTTCCGTCTTCACGGCTCCTTCTCGTGGAAAACGAGGAAGCCGTCCGGAGGAACGGAACACTGACCCGGGCCAAAGCATGGCCCAGCCTGAGCCTCCAAAACCTTCTGCTAAGTGAGAGGTGCCAGACATCCAAGGCGACCTACGTTGCGATTCCACACAGAGGAGAGAGCTAGAACGGTCCAACCCTAGAGGGCGACAGCAGATGGCGGCGGCGGCGGTGGTGATCGTGGTGGGGCAGATCCGGGAGTGGGGCCGTTTTTTCTTTCGGGGGGAGGGGATGGAAACGGAAACCTTCTGGAAATAGATAGCCATGACGGATGTGCCACCTTGGGGAGAGAGACTCCCGAAGGCCACTGGCTTGTGCCCCGTGGAAAGGATGGATTCGGTGGGATGGGAATTCTACCTCCGTGTAGAGCGTGTGGTAAACCACGAGGTAGGTGGGTGGGTGGGTGGGTGGCCTCCCTGCCTCGCCTCCACCTAGACGTCCACACACAGAGACCGACGAGGGAGGGAGGGAGGGAGGGAGGGAGGGAGGGAGAGAGAGAGAGAAACAAGACGGACAGAGGCCAAGGCCGAGGCCGAGGCAGTGAGCGAGTAAGTGATCGACCCTGGCCATAGGGATTCCTCAGAGGGCGTCTCTTGGCTCCCCAAACGAAGAATGTGTGTGGACATCTAGAAAGATCACCGACCTAGGAGAACCAGCAAGACTTCCTCACCCGCCAGAGAGCCGCTGGGCCCCTGCCGTCCCTGCCACCGCCACCCCTACCCCTCGCCTTTGGCAGCGACGCCAATGAAAGGCAGGCAGACGAGTGGGAGAGTCGTGTGGTGGTGTCCCCCAAGGAAGGTGGGTCCATGCCGACGAGCGGTCGTCGGCGTGTGGAAAAGCCAGAGGCGGGCTGACTAGAAGGAGGGCGTCCTGGGGGAAGGGGCCAGGGTGTGAGGGAGAGAGGCCTGTTCCTCTTCCCCTGTCGGTCCCAAGTCAGGGGCCCAAAGGAGGAAAGCTGTCCGTTCCTTTCCGACTCGGACGGTTCGGGCGGAACCGACCGATCCCCGCGGCGGCGCAGTCGGGGCTTTCTGGACCAGAACCCCTCTCTCTGTCGCCTTTCGACCACACGCAAGCGTTAGAGGCCAAGGGAAAATGGATCGGGTCTCTCTGTCTCTCTCCCTAGAAAACAAGGGCCGGGGGCCGAGCCCGTGGACGAGCGGTCAAGTATGCGCCCCCCACCCCAGCCCCCGGCTTCGACGGCCCAGGTTTTCACCGGTTCGGATCCTGGGCGCAGCCCAAGACCCAGCATCGCCCTTCAAGCCACGCCGAGGCGGCGTCCCACATAGCAGAAACGCGAAAGACCTACCACTGGAACCTACAACTATGGACGGGACGGGGCGGGGCGGGGCGGGGCGGGGCTGGGCGGGGCGGGGCAGGGGTGGGGGGGGCAGCTTTGGGGAGCAGGAAGAAAGAAAAAATAAAAGAAACACAAGGACAGTCATCGCGATAGTTCTTTCCACTTCCATCCATATGTTAACAGGACCCAAGTTTCCCGACCTCCATTTGGATGTATGTTAACTAAATGGAGAAGCTATTCAAAGGACTCCTCTAAAGAAGTCCACGTTCTTCTTTCTAAATGATAATGAAAATCATTGTCACCACCGCTCTTCCGACCCTCCATGTCCAGACGGCCTCCCGCCCCTCCCCCATCCCCAACTCCCGCCCCGCCCCGCGCCGACCCCCGACCCCGGCATTCTCCACGCCCACCTTTCCCTCTCCACTCCTACCCCCCCGTCCCCCGCCGCCCAGGACACCACCCCCCGCCCCCCCAATCCAGGCCGGGCCACCTGGTCGACCTCCTCGAACACTATATAAGAGGATGCCGGGCAGCAGGTGGCGCCCGACAAGCGGCCTCCTCACCGGCCGGACGGATCAGCCTCGCGGGGGCGGGCGATGGGGAGGCGTTCGTCCAGGTCAGGTCAGGTCGGGGGAGGGAGGATGCCGCGCCGGCCGGCCTGGTGCGTGGCCTGGTCCCGATCCACCCCGCGTCTCGTTTCTCGGGCCGGGACGAGTACAGGCGGGGAGGCCGACTCGGTCACGGAAAGCGGCCTTGGGGAGGTTTTGGCGAACATCCCTGTCCCAGGGCCGTCTGCCGACTAGGGGACGGAGTCCTCCTCCATGCTCCTTCTCGCCCCCAGTCGGGCGGGTTGTGGGTCGTGCGGTCAACTTGGCCATTTCCCCGGAGGCATC